>NW_028145874.1:50000-133513 GCF_977016875.1 Pavona decussata | reverse complement strand
AGTTGATTTCTTCTGTGTTCTTCAGGGCAGCCAGTAACACTCAATGCTATTTACAATCCATGGCAGTGGGTACACACTGAATAACATTTATTGTAAATTTTTGATGATGTCTATAATGCTTTGAAAAATTCTTTCGGCATTTAAGTCCTCCCCATTTCTATGTACTAACAATACGTTGCAACGAGTCAAACATGTATAATATGATGAAGACAAGTGACTGTATGGGACAAGGTTTACCTGAGTCATAAGTAATGGCCGTGTAAGAGGCATTCAACCCTGAGAACTGCTCAGTAAATGTAGAGAATATCACTTGAATTGAATTCCCCACAGAGTACACTGGAGAAGGAACAGACTGACCATACAGCTGAAATGGCTGTCTGTTATCATCTGAAGCTACATTTGTGATGGTGACACGAGCAGTGTATGGAGATCGATCCAATTCAAAACGGTGGAAAGTCAGTTTGATGATGTAGCCACTAGGAACTGTGATATTCCAGATACATCTGCTGTATTGAGGGAAGTTGTTTGGAAAGTTTGGACTCGCAAAGAATCCACTTGATCCTGTAAGAATGTCTCCAGATCTACAAGCTGCGAAGAAAAGCGAACGTATGAACGAGCTTTATTTGTTCAAAGAGCGCCGGGATAACTCTATCCAGTGGATAAGTCGCTCTCCAGGGAATAAATGTATTTGTTAGAGTTCATTTTATCTGCCGGATTGCGATTTATCCACTGGATGTAGTATTCGCTCCTTGTCGTAGTAAGCACAAACTAGTAGATGTTATTGCCTTAATAAGCACCAGAATTCAGGCATTTAAGCCCTCAGTTCCAGACGACTTGTATTTTCAAAAGCCTTTTAATGATTCCTTAACTACATTGCCGTTCATAGCCACTATGGTTTTCTTATTTTGATTATATGGTCTCCTCGGTGTTACAGTGTTTGTAGAGAAGGAATTAAATTCTGTCAACGAAATAACTTATAATATATTTTTTTTATTATTTTGTCTTCAATTTCTTTCGGCTTTTCCACGCATATTTCAACGAACATTTGTACCACGTGCTCGTTTGCAGTAAACTGCTTTTGGTTCTGCCTCGGTTTCTTGTGTCATATTTGATGTCTTTGTAGGTTTTTAGATTTTGTTGATCGCCAACTATTTGTTTTTTCTTATTTCTGTATTTATTCCTTGATCTTTAGTTTCTCAGCTTTCTGTGTAACAATTTTCTTCCCGTTTGTACACTGCAAATATGGTTTTCTAATTATTATGCTGGACACTGCAAGGAAACTGCAATATAATTACGAGAAAAAGAGAGCAAAATAAAGACGATGAAAACAAACAAAAAATACCAGTTAGACCCTTCTTTTTAAAGAAAGGGACTTATGTTCAATTCCTTTATACAAAGTAACTAAATCTTGTAGCCATATCTATTTCGAGAACATTTGGTAAATTTGAATCACGATTGTATTGTTAAAGCCGTGTTTCCATCTCTTGCTGTGCATCAGAAAAAAATCAGAAAAATGTATGGCGTGTCTTTTTATTATTTTATTTTAAAGCAACTATCCTGAAACTTAACACTCGCCATTCTCGAGCTCTCCGTAACTAAGTTGGATTTTTAATGATGCGGACCACAAAGCCGCGTACGCTTTTACGCTTTTTTGTGGACAACCTTTGTCGAAACAGCTGTATACAACAACTGCTAATGCGCTCATAATAATTTACGGGAAAATAGTCCTTGATTAATGCTTCGCAACTTGTCACAGCAAATAAGAATTTTGCTCTTCCCCACCTTTTTTTCTACTCACCAGAGATTGTGGCAGTGTCGTTTGCTTAAATATAAATTGCCTTAAATCCACGATAATACTTGCTGTGACTACCATCAGACACAAACAGCACCGTCAGGCTCTTAGACTTCGAGTGATATCTTACTGATCTACGGTAACCACATGTTCTTCCATCATTGTGACCATCAGAAAAGAGGCCATTTTGAACTTTAAGATAATCACAAGTGCATTTTTGTCCGCAACGTTGAATGCCCATGTCTTCGATCATCATCACGACCCGGTTTCCTTTACCTGCTATGATTTGCCAGCGGCATTCCTGGTAGTCTGGGTAATATCTGGGATAGAAGGGACTGGTGATGACTCCTGATGTCTCATTCAGGGTTGTCATATTTGGGCAAACTGGTTGAAAAAAGAAAACAACTGGATATGAATTTCATGTAAATTCTTAACCAACAGACTCTAAAGTTGGTGTGATCTATTTTCGTCAAAAACAGGCCTTAGTTGGACTAAATGAGTATTAATTAAATTTTTTCGTACTTTTCTTTAATCGGTTTCCAAGGTTAAAACATTTGCCTACGAAATACCTTTCGGAGGCTACGATCAAAAATTATTATGTACAGTATTCGAGAAATTTGACGGAAAGAAAACGACGGGTCATTTTTTTTGGCGATTAATTGACAAAAAATCCCTCTTAAAGTGCCTATGAAGCGAAAATTGCTTTTGTGTAGTTATAAAATTTGCACTTTAACATGTACGATTCCGAAGTTTTAGTGTACTGGGGTAAAACTTGTAGATTTTACAAACGCTCAAAGTTGGGCTATTTTGCTTTCAAAAATGGTCAGAGGACTGGGTCGAGTTTTATGCTGAATTTCAAGTTGTGACGTCACGTTAGTGCCAAAAGTTTGTTTACTTTCATTCCGTTCTTGCCGCCGAATAGGATTGTAGAAAGAGAAAAGCATGTCTAGCGATTCTGTGAACGATCGATTCTGGCAACTCTCTTTGTTATGGACGCCAGCAACGCAATATCGCCCTCGCTGTCGCTTATCTTTCTTCTCTTCCGCCATGATGAATTGCAATTCTTGGCACCAACGTGACGTCAGCGGTTATTGTCACCTGGCATTTTGGCCGCGCGATTCGAATACCATTTTTGAAGGCAATATAGCCCAACTTTGAGCGCTCACAAAATCAGCAATTTTTACCCCAGCAATCTCAAACTTTGAAATCCTGTGTTTGAAAGGGTAAATTTTATATCTACCTAAAGACAATTTTCGCTTCATAGGCACTTTAACATTAATGCGGTTAACTTTAAGAAAAAACTACACGAAGCGCTACTTAAGGTTCTGTCATTTGAGGATACCTATGTTGACGTGTCTACCCTGATCTCTAAACTGTTGCAATATTGATTACTTATAACCATAAACCGCCAGTGTATATCATATACATATATATGTCTTTATTTATTTATTTATTTATTTATTTATTTATTTATTTATTTATTTATTTATTTTTTTATTCATTTGTTTATTTCATAAAGTAATCACTTTATTCTCTAAGTATATTCTACTCCCTTATTAATATCTTCTTCTTGTCTTACTCTGCCCGCCTCGACTAGCTTTCGCTACCCGCGGTCCATTTCATTTCTCTGTATTTATAAATTTAATGTATTTATGAATTTCATGTACACTTACTGATGACATAATAAAGAAAGAAAGAAACCCATACAACGCAAGCGTTAAATACATACATAACTTGCAGGAGGAAGTACCCTTGGACCAGTTTTTAGGATTTTCACCTTCTCTAAGCTTTGCCATCATACTATTGAAAATCACAGTCAGGGTTTCTTAGAAAAGAGGAATATTTAAACAAACCTGTCAGACAAACTAACAAATTACATCAATTTATTTTACAGATTTTCGACTACATTAATTCCTCCTTTACTCTTCAGACAGCCACTAACACTCAATGCTATTTACAATCCATGCCAGTAGGTACACAGTGAATAACATTTACTGTAAATGTTTGACGATGTCTATAATGCTTTGAAAAATTATTTTGGCATTATATTTTGAAGTCCTCCCCATTTCTATATAGTAACAATACGTTGCGACAAGTCATATAACAATAATATGATGAAGACAAGTGACTACATTGAAAAAGGTTTACCTGACTCATAAGTAATGGCCGTGTAAGAGGCATTAAACCCTGAGTGTTGCTCAGTTAATGTAGAAAATATCACTTGAATTGAATTCCCCACAGAGTACACTGGAGAAGGAACAGACTGACCATACAGCTGAAATGGCTGTCTGTTATCATCTGAAGCTACATTTGTGATGGTGACACGAGCAGTGTATGGATATCCACCCAAATCAAAACGGTGGAAAGTCAGCTTGATGATGTAGCCACTAGGAACTGTGATATTCCAGATACATCTGCTGTATTGAGGGAAGTTGTTCGGAAAGTTTGGACTCGCAAAGAATCCACTTGATCCAGTAAGAATGTCTCCAGATCTACAAGCTGCGAAGGAAAGCGAACGTATGAACGAGCTTTAGTTGTTCAAACAGCAGACAACTCTATCCGGCGGATAAGTCGCTCTCCAGGGAATAAAATGTTTTGGTTGGAGTACATTTTATCCCCTGGATAGCGATTTATCCACTGGATAGAATTATCCGCTCCTTGTCATAGTTAACACAAACTAGTAGATGTTATTGCCCTAATAAGCACCAGAATTCAAGTATTTAAGCCCTCAATTTCAAACGACTTGTATTTTCAAAAGCGTTTTAATGATTCCTTAACTAGATCGCCGTTAATAACCACTATGGTTTTCTTATTTTGATTATATACTGTCCTCAGTATTACATTGTCTGTACAGAATGGATTAAATCTTGGGGATTCTGTCAAGGAAATAAGTTATAATATTTGTTTTTATTATTATGTCTACAATTCCTTTCAGCTTTTCCACGCATATTTCAACGGACACTTCTTCCACCTGCTCGATTGCAATAAAACACTTTTGGTTCTGCCTCCGTTTCTTAAGTGATATTGATGCATTACTGATTAGTAGGTTTTTGGATTTGTTGATCGCCAACAATTTTTTTCTGTATTTCTTGATTTTTAGTTTCTCAGATTTCTGTGTGAGAATTTTCTTCTAATTGTTATGCTGGACACTACACAGGAACTGCCATGCGCGCCACGAATAAGGTATAATTACGAGACAAAAAAAGCAAAAAAAGGCGGGGGAAAAACAAACAAAAAAATACCAGTAACACCCTTCTTTTCAAAGAGGAGTCTTATTTTCAATTCTTCTCTACAAAGAAACTAAGCGTTAGGTTTGATAAATTTGAGCCACGATTGTATTGTTAAAAGTAGTTAGTTCCATTCTCTTGCTGTACATCAGAAAACATCAGAAAAAATGTATGGTGTGTCTTTTAATTATTTTATTTTAAAGCAACTTTCCTGAAACTTAACACTCAGCAACACTCGCCATTCTCTAGCTCCCCATAACTCTGTTTGTTTGTTAATGATAGGGAACACAAACTTCATACTTCTCGCCTAAAGTTAGGAGAGCTGCTTGTGATTTTAAGGAAAGCTCTCGTTCTTCAAATTCATTTATTTTTAACCACTATCTTAAAGTGTGTCTTTATAAATCTTTTTGAAAGCATTTTAAGAAAATTCTATTTTGATACACTGTAGTTGTTGCTTGTTCTCTTCCTTTTGATAATTTAGTATATTATATCAAAATTATTGATTAACTTTCCTGTAGGTTATGCAGCCTTTTTACTCAATAATCTGTCTTACGTTTTAACCTTCTGTCAGTTTTCTCGGCACATAATCCCCAACAAAAAGTGCAGCAAATTTTGAATAGTGTCATATCTAACTTATAAAAGATTTAAAACATATTTTCGATTTTTTTCCATTTTTGTTACTAACGAAACATAAAGGTACACTTTTCCATGTGTTACTAAATGGAAGAAGTTAGCATTTTGTTTACTAGTCCATAGATTTATAGGAACAAGAATGAAACTGACGATAGCCTTTTGCAGTGCCGATAGAACGGAAAATGGCAGGGAATTATTTCAAGTTTGTCTGGTCAATAACATCTTGTGAGTGATTCTAGATCTGCCGTCACTGAAGAGGAGAGAAACATATCGTAAAGAAAAGATGAACTTCATTATACCAGTAACGCAGTCATTTTTAATGTAAGTTAATTTAATGTAGCAGGACTAATACGAAAGGGTAAAAGCGACAACCGTTTACCTACGATCTCATTGTTCAGTTGCCTCATCAGTAAATGAACAACGCAATCGCCAAAAGTTAGTTTGCATCCTGACTAGCTTCTACTTCGTCTTAGATTTTACTAACATCTTACGTTTAACTGCGCTACATTAATTTTCCATATATTTTAACGCTAATATACAAGGACTGCTAATGCCCTCAGAATAATTTGCGAGGAAATGTTGGTTTTTTTATTCATTGCAAGTTTTCAAAGCAATCAGAATTTTGCTCTCCCCTTCCTTATTTTTATTTATCTATTTTTTTCTACTCACCAGGGATTGAGGAAGTATGGTTTGCTTGAATATAAGTTGCCTTAAATCCACGATACCACTTGCTTTGACTACCATCAGACACAAACAGCACCGTCAGGCTCTCAGACATCGAGTAATATCTTACTGATCCACGGTAACCACATGTTCTTCCATCATTGTAACCATCGGAAGAGAGGCCATTTTGAACTTTAAGATAATCGCAAGTGCACGTTTGTCCGCAACGTTGAATGTACATGTATTCGATAATCATAACGACGTGGTTTCCTTTACTTGCTGTGATTTGCCAGCGGCATTCCTGGTAGTCTGGGTAATTTCTGGGGTAGAAAGGACTGGTGATGACTCCTGATGTCTTATTCAGGGTTGTCATATTTGGGCATACTGGATGAAAAAACAAAACAAAAACTAGACGTGAATTTCGTGTGTATTTCAACAACACTCCCTCAAGTGTACTCGGGTCATGCAACTTTTGGCCTGATCTAATATTGTGAACAGACAAGGCACACTTACCATTTGATTTCCATGTTGCAGATTTTGGAAAGGTAGATGCTTTATTAAAACTATAAATCGCAACCCGAGGGTTGAATTATATAGTTGATTTCTTCTGTGTTCTTCAGGGCAGCCAGTAACACTCAATGCTATTTACAATCCATGGCAGTGGGTACACACTGAATAACATTTATTGTGTGTTTTTGATGATGTCTATAATGCTTTGAAAAATTCTTTCGGCATTTAAGTCCTCCCCATTTCTATGTACTAACAATACGTTGCAACGAGTCAAACATGTATAATATGATGAAGACAAGTGACTGTATGGGACAAGGTTTACCTGAGTCATAAGTAATGGCCGTGTAAGAGGCATTCAACCCTGAGAACTGCTCAGTAAATGTAGAGAATATCACTTGAATTGAATTCCCCACAGAGTACACTGGAGAAGGAACAGACTGACCATACAGCTGAAATGGCTGTCTGTTATCATCTGAAGCTACATTTGTGATGGTGACACGAGCAGTGTATGGAGATCGATCCAATTCAAAATGGTGGAAAGTCAGTTTGATGATGTAGCCACTAGGAACTGTGATATTCCAGATACATCTGCTGTATTGAGGGAAGTTGTTTGGAAAGTTTGGACTCGCAAAGAATCCACTTGATCCAGTAAGAATGTCTCCAGATCTACAAGCTGCGAAGAAAAGCGAACGTATGAACGAGCTTTATTTGTTCAAAGAGCGCCGGGATAACTCTATCCAGTGGATAAGTCGCTCTCCAGGGAATAAATGTATTGGTTAGAGTTCATTTTATCTGCCGGATTGCGATTTATCCACTGGATGTAGTATTCGCTCCTTGTCGTAGTAAGCACAAACTAGTAGATGTTATTGCCTTAATAAGCACCAGAATTCAGGCATTTAAGCCCTCAGTTCCAGACGACTTGTATTTTCAAAAGCCTTTTAATGATTCCTTAACTACATTGCCGTTCATAGCCACTATGGTTTTCTTATTTTGATTATATGGTCTCATCGGTGTTACAGTGTTTGTAGAGAAGGAATTAAATTCTGTCAACGAAATAACTTATAATATATTTTTTTTATTATTTTGTCTTCAATTTTGTTCGGCTTTTCCACGCATATTTCAACGAACATTTGTACCACGTGCTCGTTTGCAGTAAACTGCTTTTGGTTCTGCCTCGGTTTCTTGTGTCATATTTGATGCATTAGTAGGTTTTTAGATTTTGTTGATCGCCAACAATTTTTTTTCTTATTTCTGTATTTATTCCTTGATCTTTAGTTTCTATGCTTTCTGTGTGACAATTTTCTTCCCGTTTGTACACTGCAAATATGGTTTTCTAATTATTATGCTTGACACTGCAAGGAAACTGCAATATAATTACGAGAAAAAAAGAGCAAAATAAAGACGATGACAACAAACAAAAAATACCTGTTAGACCCTTCTTTTTAAAGAAAGGGACTTATGTTCAATTCCTTTATACAAAGTAACTAAATCTTGTAGCCATATCTATTTCGAGAACATTTGGTAAATTTGAATCACGATTGTATTGTTAAAGCCGTGTTTCCATCTCTTGCTGTGCATCAGAAAAAAATCAGAAAAATGTACGGCGTGTCTTTTTATTATTTTATTTTAAAGCAACTATCCTGAAACTTAACACTCGCCATTCTCGAGCTCTCCGTAACTAAGTTGGATTTTTAATGATGCGGACCACAAAGCCGCGTACGCTTTTACGCTTTTTTGTGGACAACCTTTGTCGAAACAGCTGTATACAACAACTGCTAATGCGCTCATAATAATTTACGGGAAAATAGTCCTTGATTAATGCTTTGCAACTTGTCACAGCAATAAGAATTTTGCTCTTCCCCACCTTTTTTTCTACTCACCAGAGATTGTGGCAGTGTCGTTTGCTTGAATATAAGTTGCCTTAAATCCACGATAATACTTGCTGTGACTACCATCAGACACAAACAGCACCGTCAGGCTCTTAGACCTGGAGTGATATCTTACTGATCTACGGTAACCACATGTTCTTCCATCATTAAAACCATCAGAAAAAGAGGCCATTTTGAACTTTAAGATAATCACAAGTGCATGTTTGTCCGCAACGTTGAATGCCCATGTCTTCGATGATCATCACGACCCGGTTTCCTTTACCTGCTATGATTTGCCAGCGGCATTCCTGGTAGTCTGGGTAATATCTGGGATAGAAGGGACTGGTGATGACTCCTGATGTCTCATTCAGGGTTGTCATATTTGGGCAAACTGGTTGAAAAAAGAAAACAACTGGATATGAATTTCATGTAAATTCTTAACCAACAGACTCTAAAGTTGGCGTGATCTATTTTCGTCAAAAACAGGCCTTAGTTGGACTAAATGAGTATTAATTAAATTTTTTCGTACTTTTCTTTAATCGGTTTCCAAGGTTAAAACATTTGCCTACGAAATACCTTTCGGAGGCTACGATCAAAAATTATTATGTACAGTATTCGAGAAATTTGACGGAAAGAAAACGACGGGTCATTTTTTTTGGCGATTAATTGACAAAAAATCCCTCTTAAAGTGCCTATGAAGCGAAAATTGCTTTTGTGTAGTTATAAAATTTGCACTTTAACATGTACGATTCCGAAGTTTTAGTGTACTGGGGTAAAACTTGTAGATTTTACAAACGCTCAAAGTTGGGCTATTTCGCTTTCAAA
The DNA here is from genome assembly GCF_977016875.1 of Pavona decussata. NCBI lineage: Eukaryota > Metazoa > Cnidaria > Anthozoa > Scleractinia > Agariciidae > Pavona > Pavona decussata. The sequence goes on along the minus strand of NW_028145874.1, from coordinate 123,995 downwards.
AATGGTCAGAGGACTGGGTCGAGTTTTATGCTGAATTTCAAGTTGTGACGTCACGTTAGTGCCAAAAGGTTTGTTTACTTTCATTCCGTTCTTGCCGCCGAATAGGATTGTAGAAAGAGAAAAGCATGTCTAGCGATTCTGTGAACGATCGATTCTGGCAACTCTCTTTGTTACGGACGCCAGCAACGCAATATCGCCCTCGCTGTCGCTTGTCTTTCTTCTCTTCCGCCATGATGAATTGCAATTCTTGGCACCAACGTGACGTCAGCGGTTATTGTCACCTGGCATTTTGGCCGCGCGATTCGAATACCATTTTTGAAGGCAATATAGCCCAACTTTGAGCGCTCACAAAATCAGCAATTTTTACCCCAGCAATCTCAAACTTTGAAATCCTGTGTTTGAAAGGGTAAATTTTATATCTACCTAAAGACAATTTTCGCTTCATAAGCACTTTAACATTAATGCGGTTAAAGTTCTGTCATTTGAGGATACCTATGTTGACGTGTCTACCCTGATCTCTAAACTGTTGCAATATTGATTACTTATAACCATAAACCGCCAGTGTATATCATATACATATATATGTATTTATTTATTTATTTATTTATTTATTTATTTATTTATTTATTTATTTATTTATTTATTTATTAATTGATTCATTTGTTTATTTCATAAAGTAATCACTTTATTCTCTAAGTATATTTTACTCCCTTATTAATATCTTCTTCTTGTCTTACTCTGCCCGCCTCGACTAGCTTTCGCTACCCGCGGTCCAGTGTATTTAGTTAAATAAGTTGCATTTCTCTGTATTTATAAATTTAATGTATTTATGAATTTCATGTACACTTACTGATGACATAATAAAGAAAGAAAGAAACCCATACAACGCAAGCGTTAAATACATACATAACTTGCAGGAGGAAGTACCCTTGGACCAGTTTTTAGGATTTTCACCTTCTCTAAGCTTTGCCATCATACTATTGAAAATCACAGTCAGGGTTTCTTAGAAAAGAGGAATATTTAAACAAACCTGTCAGACAAACTAACAAATTACATTAATTTATTTTACAGATTTTCGACTACATTAATTCCTCCTTTACTCTTCAGGCAGCCACTAACACTCAATGCTATTTACAATCCATGCCAGTAGGTACACAGTGAATAACATTTACTGTAAATTTTTGACGATGTCTATAATGCTTTGAAAAATTATTTTGGCATTATATTTTGAAGTCCTCCCCATTTCTATATAGTAACAATACGTTGCGACAAGTCATATAACAATAATATGATGAAGACAAGTGACTACATTGAAAAAGGTTTACCTGACTCATAAGTAATGGCCGTGTAAGAGGCATTAAACCCTGAGTGTTGCTCAGTTAATGTAGAAAATATCACTTGAATTGAATTCCCCACAGAGTACACTGGAGAAGGAACAGACTGACCATACAGCTGAAATGGCTGTCTGTTATCATCTGAAGCTACATTTGTGATGGTGACACGAGCAGTGTATGGATATCCACCCAAATCAAAACGGTGGAAAGTCAGCTTGATGATGTAGCCACTAGGAACTGTGATATTCCAGATACATCTGCTGTATTGAGGGAAGTTGTTCGGAAAGTTTGGACTCGCAAAGAATCCACTTGATCCAGTAAGAATGTCTCCAGATCTACAAGCTGCGAAGGAAAGCGAACGTATGAACGAGCTTTAGTTGTTCAAACAGCAGACAACTCTATCCGGCGGATAAGTCGCTCTCCAGGGAATAAAATGTTTTGGTTGGAGTACATTTTATCCCCTGGATAGCGATTTATCCACTGGATAGAATTATCCGCTCCTTGTCATAGTTAACACAAACTAGTAGATGTTATTGCCCTAATAAGCACCAGAATTCAAGTATTTAAGCCCTCAATTTCAAACGACTTGTATTTTCAAAAGCGTTTTAATGATTCCTTAACTAGATCGCCGTTAATAACCACTATGGTTTTCTTATTTTGATTATATACTGTCCTCAGTATTACATTGTCTGTACAGAATGGATTAAATCTTGGGGATTCTGTCAAGGAAATAAGTTATAATATTTGTTTTTATTATTATGTCTACAATTCCTTTCAGCTTTTCCACGCATATTTCAACGGACACTTCTTCCACCTGCTCGATTGCAATAAAACACTTTTGGTTCTGCCTCCGTTTCTTAAGTGATATTGATGCATTACTGATTAGTAGGTTTTTGGATTTGTTGATCGCCAACAATTTTTTTCTGTATTTCTTGATTTTTAGTTTCTCAGATTTCTGTGTGAGAATTTTCTTCTAATTGTTATGCTGGACACTACACAGGAACTGCCATGCGCGCCACGAATAAGGTATAATTACGAGACAAAAAAAGCAAAAAAAGGCGGTGGAAACAAACAAAAAAAATACCAGTAACACACTTCTTTTCAAAGAGGAGTCTTATTTTCAATTCTTCTCTACAAAGTAACTAAGCGTTAGGTTTGATAAATTTGGGCCACGATTTTATTGTTAAAAGTAGTTAGTTCCATTCTCTTGCTGTACATCAGAAAACATCAGAAAAAAATGTATGGTGTGTCTTTTAATTATTTTATTTTAAAGCAACTTTCCTGAAACTTAACGCTCAGCAACACTCGCCATTCGCTAGCTCCCCATAACTCAGTTTGTTTGTTAATGATAGGGAACACAAACTTCATACTTCTCGCCTAAAGTTAGGAGAGCTGCTTGTGATTTTAAGGAAAGCTCTCGTTCTTCAAATTCATTTATTTTTAACCACTATCTTAAAGTGTGTCTTTATAAATCTTTTTGAAAGCATTTTAAGAAAATTCTATTTTGATACGCTGTAGTTGTTGCTTGTTGTCTTCCTTTTGATAATTTAGTATATTATATCAAAATTATTGATTAACTTTCCTGTAGGTTATGCAGCCTTTTTACTCAATAATCTGTCTTACGTTTTAACCTTCTGTCAGTTTTCTCGGCACATAATCCCCAACAAAAAGTGTAGCAAATTTTGAATAGTGTCATATCTAACTTATAAAAGATTTAAAACATATTTTCGATTTTTTTCCATTTTTGTTACTAACGAAACATAAAGGTACACTTTTCCATGTGTTACTAAATGGAAGAAGTTAGCATTTTGTTTACTAGTCCATAGATTTATAGGAACAAGAATGAAACTGACGATAGCCTTTTGCAGTGCCGATAGAACGGAAAATGGCAGGGAATTATTTCAAGTTTGTCTGGTCAATAACATCTTGTGAGTGATTCTAGATCTGCCGTCACTGAAGAGGAGAGAAACATATCGTAAAGAAAAGATGAACTTCATTATACCAGTAACGCAGTCATTTTTAATGTAAGTTAATTTAATGTAGCAGGACTAATACGAAAGGGTAAAAGCGACAACCGTTTACCTACGATCTCATTGTTCAGTTGCCTCATCAGTAAATGAACAACGCAATCGCCAAAAGTTAGTTTGCATCCTGACTAGCTTCTACTTCGTCTTAGATTTTACTAACATCTTACGTTTAACTGCGCTACATTAATTTTCCATATATTTTAACGCTAATATACAAGGACTGCTAATGCCCTCAGAATAATTTGCGAGGAAATGTTGGTTTTTTTATTCATTGCAAGTTTTCAAAACAATCAGAATTTTGCTCTCCCCTTCCTTATTTTTATTTATCTATTTTTTTCTACTCACCAGGGATTGAGGAAGTATGGTTTGCTTGAATATAAGTTGCCTTAAATCCACGATACCACTTGCTTTGACTACCATCAGACACAAACAGCACCGTCAGGCTCTCAGACATCGAGTAATATCTTACTGATCCACGGTAACCACATGTTCTTCCATCATTGTAACCATCGGAAGAGAGGCCATTTTGAACTTTAAGATAATCGCAAGTGCACGTTTGTCCGCAACGTTGAATGTACATGTATTCGATGATCATAACGACGTGGTTTCCTTTACTTGCTGTGATTTGCCAGCGGCATTCCTGGTAGTCTGGGTAATTTCTGGGGTAGAAAGGACTGGTGATGACTCCTGATGTCTCATTCAGGGTTGTCATATTTGGGCAAACTGGTTGAAAAAAGAAAACAACTGGATATGAATTTCATGTAAATTCTTAACCAACAGACTCTAAAGTTGGCGTGATCTATTTTCGTCAAAAACAGGCCTTAGTTGGACTAAATGAGTATTAATTAAATTTTTTCGTACTTTTCTTTAATCGGTTTCCAAGGTTAAAACATTTGCCTACGAAATACCTTTCGGAGGCTACGATCAAAAATTATTATGTACAGTATTCGAGAAATTTGACGGAAAGAAAACGACGGGTCATTTTTTTTGGCGATTAATTGACAAAAAATCCCTCTTAAAGTGCCTATGAAGCGAAAATTGCTTTTGTGTAGTTATAAAATTTGCACTTTAACATGTACGATTCCGAAGTTTTAGTGTACTGGGGTAAAACTTGTAGATTTTACAAACGCTCAAAGTTGGGCTATTTTGCTTTCAAAAATGGTCAGAGGACTGGGTCGAGTTTTATGCTGAATTTCAAGTTGTGACGTCACGTTAGTGCCAAAAGGTTTGTTTACTTTCATTCCGTTCTTGCCGCCGAATAGGATTGTAGAAAGAGAAAAGCATGTCTAGCGATTCTGTGAACGATCGATTCTGGCAACTCTCTTTGTTACGGACGCCAGCAACGCAATATCGCCCTCGCTGTCGCTTATCTTTCTTCTCTTCCGCCATGATGAATTGCAATTCTTGGCACCAACGTGACGTCAGCGGTTATTGTCACCTGGCATTTTGGCCGCGCGATTCGAATACCATTTTTGAAGGCAATATAGCCCAACTTTGAGCGCTCACAAAATCAGCAATTTTTACCCCAGCAATCTCAAACTTTGAAATCCTGTGTTTGAAAGGGTAAATTTTATATCTACCTAAAGACAATTTTCGCTTCATAAGCACTTTAACATTAATGCGGTTAACTTTAAGAAAAAACTACACGAAGCGCTACTTAAGGTTCTGTCATTTGAGGATACCTATGTTGACGTGTCTACCCTGATCTCTAAACTGTTGCAATATTGATTACTTATAACCATAAACCGCCAGTGTATATCATATACATATATATGTATTTATGTATTTATTTATTTATTTATTTATTTATTTATTTATTTATTTATTTATTTATTTATTTATTTATTTATTTATTTATTCATTTATTCATTTGTTTATTTCATTAAGTAATCACTTTATTCTCTAAGTATATTTTACTCCTTTATTAATATCTTCTTCTTGTCTTACTCTGCCCGCCTCGACTAGCTTTCGCTACCCGCGGTCCAGTGTATTTAGTTAAATAAGTTGTATTTCTCTGTATTTATAAATTTAATGTATTTATGAATTTCATGTACACTTACTGATGACATAATAAAGAAAGAAAGAAACCCATACAACGCAAGCGTTAAATACATACATAACTTGTAGGAGGAAGTACCCTTGGACCAGTTTTTAGGATTTTCACCTTCTCTAAGCTTTGCCATCATACTATTGAAAATCACAGTCAGGGTTTCTTAGAAAAGAGGAATATTTAAACAAACCTGTCAGACAAACTAGCAAATTACATTAATTTATTTTACAGATTTTCGACTACATTAATTCCTCCTTTACTCTTCAGGCAGCCACTAACACTCAATGCTATTTACAATCCATGCCAGTAGGTACACAGTGAATAACATTTACTGTAAATTTTTGACGATGTCTATAATGCTTTGAAAAATTATTTTGGCATTATATTTTGAAGTCCTCCCCATTTCTATATAGTAACAATACGTTGCGACAAGTCATATAACAATAATATGATGAAGACAAGTGACTACATTGAAAAAGGTTTACCTGACTCATAAGTAATGGCCGTGTAAGAGGCATTAAACCCTGAGTGTTGCTCAGTTAATGTAGAAAATATCACTTGAATTGAATTCCCCACAGAGTACACTGGAGAAGGAACAGACTGACCATACAGCTGAAATGGCTGTCTGTTATCATCTGAAGCTACATTTGTGATGGTGACACGAGCAGTGTATGGATATCCACCCAAATCAAAACGGTGGAAAGTCAGCTTGATGATGTAGCCACTAGGAACTGTGATATTCCAGATACATCTGCTGTATTGAGGGAAGTTGTTCGGAAAGTTTGGACTCGCAAAGAATCCACTTGATCCAGTAAGAATGTCTCCAGATCTACAAGCTGCGAAGGAAAGCGAACGTATGAACGAGCTTTAGTTGTTCAAACAGCAGACAACTCTATCCGGCGGATAAGTCGCTCTCCAGGGAATAAAATGTTTTGGTTGGAGTACATTTTATCCCCTGGATAGCGATTTATCCACTGGATAGAATTATCCGCTCCTTGTCATAGTTAACACAAACTAGTAGATGTTATTGCCCTAATAAGCACCAGAATTCAAGTATTTAAGCCCTCAATTTCAAACGACTTGTATTTTCAAAAGCGTTTTAATGATTCCTTAACTAGATCGCCGTTAATAACCACTATGGTTTTCTTATTTTGATTATATACTGTCCTCAGTATTACATTGTCTGTACAGAATGGATTAAATCTTGGGGATTCTGTCAAGGAAATAAGTTATAATATTTGTTTTTATTATTATGTCTACAATTCCTTTCAGCTTTTCCACGCATATTTCAACGGACACTTCTTCCACCTGCTCGATTGCAATAAAACACTTTTGGTTCTGCCTCCGTTTCTTAAGTGATATTGATGCATTACTGATTAGTAGGTTTTTGGATTTGTTGATCGCCAACAATTTTTTTCTGTATTTCTTGATTTTTAGTTTCTCAGATTTCTGTGTGAGAATTTTCTTCTAATTGTTATGCTGGACACTACACAGGAACTGCCATGCGCGCCACGAATAAGGTATAATTACGAGACAAAAAAAGCAAAAAAAGGCGGTGGAAACAAACAAAAAAAATACCAGTAACACACTTCTTTTCAAAGAGGAGTCTTATTTTCAATTCTTCTCTACAAAGTAACTAAGCGTTAGGTTTGATAAATTTGAGCCACGATTGTATTGTTAAAAGTAGTTAGTTCCATTCTCTTGCTGTACATCAGGAAACATCAGAAAAAATGTATGGTGTGTCTTTTAATTATTTTATTTTAAAGCAACTTTCCTGAAACTTAACACTCAGCAACACTCGCCATTCTCTAGCTCCCCATAACTCTGTTTGTTTGTTAATGATAGGGAACACAAACTTCATACTTCTCGCCTAAAGTTAGGAGAGCTGCTTGTGATTTTAAGGAAAGCTCTCGTTCTTCAAATTCATTTATTTTTAACCACAATCCCAAAGTGTGTCTTTATAAATCTTTTTGAAAGCATTTTAAGAAAATTCTATTTTGATACGCTGTAGTTGTTGCTTGTTGTCTTCCTTTTGATAATTTAGTATATTATATCAAAATTATTGATTAACTTTCCTGTAGGTTATGCAGCCTTTTTACTCAATAATCTGTCTTACGTTTTAACCTTCGGTCAGTTTTCTCGGCACATAATCCCCAACAAAAAGTGTAGCAAATTTTGAATAGTGTCATATCTAACTTATAAAAGATTTAAAACATATTTTCGATTTTTTTCCATTTTTGTTACTAACGAAACATAAAGGTACACTTTTCCATGTGTTACTAAATGGAAGAAGTTAGCATTTTGTTCACTAGTCCATAGATTTAAAGGAACAAGAATGAAACTGACGATAGCCTTTTGCAGTGCCGATAGAACGGAAACTGGCAGGGAATTATTTCAAGTTTGTCTGGTCAATAACATCTTGTGAGTGATTCTAGATCTGCCGTCACTGAAGAGGAGAGAAACATATCGTAAAGAAAAGATGAACTTCATTATACCAGTAACGTAGTCAATTTTTAATGTAAGTTAATTTAATGTAGCAGGACTAGTACGAAAGGGTAAAAGCGACAACCGTTTACTTACGATCTCACTGTTCAGTTGCCTCATCAGTAAATGAACAACGCAATCACCAATTTTCCGCTGGCTTTTACAGCACTCGTATGGCAGAAGAAAGGAACATGTCGAGAAAGTTAGTTTGCATCCTGAATAGCTTCTACTTCGTCTTAGATTTTACTGACATCTTACGTTTAACTGCGCTACATTAATTTCCACATATTTTAACGCTTGTATACAAGGACTGCTAATGCCCTCAGAATAATTTGCGAGGAAATGTTGGTTTTTTTATTCATTGCAAGTTTTTACAGCAATCAGAATTTTGCTCTCCCCTTCCTTATTTTTATTTATCTATTTTTTTCTACTCACCAGGGATTGAGGAAGTATGGTTTGCTTGAATATAAGTTGCCTTAAATCCACGATACCACTTGCTTTGACTACCATCAGACACAAACAGCACCGTCAGGCTCTCAGACATCGAGTAATATCTTACTGATCCACGGTAACCACATGTTCTTCCATCATTGTAACCATCGGAAGAGAGGCCATTTTGAACTTCAAGATAATCGCAAGTGCACGTTTGTCCGCGACTTTGAATGTACATGTATTCGATGATCATCATGACCCGGTTTCCTTTACTTGCTTTGATTTGCCAGCGGCATTCCTGGTAGTCTGGGTAATTTCTGGGGTAGAAAGGACTGGTGATGACTCCTGATGTCTCATTCAGGGTTGTCATATTTGGGCATACTGGATGAAAAAACAAAACAAAAACTAGACATGAATTTCGTACGTGTGTATTTCAACAACACTCCCTCAAGTGTACTCGGATCATGCGACTTTTGACGTGATCTTATTTCGTCAACAAACAAGGCACACTCTCTATTTGACTGTCAAATTTATATTGATTTCTCTTGTAGTTTTAAGTGATCTTTCGAAAAAAAGCTTAGTCTCGGCTCAAGTCAATTATTGCAAAAAAGTTCATTATAGTTTCTTTCCAAATTCGAGTTTACTGTAAATCAATTCAAACATCAGTCACGCACCCAAAGAGTTTGGACAGTCGTCACTATTCCCAATTTTATTGACAAAATTAAACAATCTGAAAAGTTAATACCAGCTTGAACAGGAAAAACTACTAAATGCTTTATTGAATGCTCACAAGTAAGGACTGTCATAAAAGACAATTTCGATTACTTGACTCTTTTTTCTAAAAGCCGTTTTGCTATAGGATCATTCGACGCGATTTCTTTAGCGCTGGAAATGCAAGGATAATCTTAGGTTCCCTCGCCACTTCTTTTCTATCTCTTGTACTTTAATCACTGTAACTTTGTTACCATTGTAATCATTGTAATTTGTTAATCATTAGAAGTTAAAGGGGCGGTATCATGGGAGATCGATGGGAGATATCATGATTTTTGGGCAAAATTCACTAAATTTAAACTTTGAGCACTGTGTTAATTAATTTCTCAATCGCTAATTCAAAGAAATATCAATAATGATTCTAAGATGAAAGGTTGAACCAAAATATAGTGCAACCAGCGAGTTTTGGTGCGTTACAACAGCGGAATTTGAAAACGTCCGCCAGGCGTTTTCAAATTTGAATCCCTCTCTATCTTGGTTATCTGCCGGCGAAAATATCCTTGGATATAGTTCCTTTGCATTCTGAGAGTCTTTTAATGGAATTTTGTCGTTATATCTTGGCTGCTAGCAACCGAATAGCGTCTTTCCGATTTTCGATGTGTAACTAAAAATAGCGTGATACTGTCCCTTTAATTGTGTGTGGCAAATAAACTAAATTAAAAAAATAAACAAATCTGTAGATATTAACGTCAGTTGCATTTTCAAGGCAGATATTGATGAATTTTATAGCTGAAGGTATGGCCGGAAACGACGCGGCACTCAATACTACCTTGTCTGTAGACTTCTTCAAAATCTGTTTTCGTGGAGTCCGATCCAGTCGGGCAGAAAACGACTTTCTCGCCCGTTTCTCGCCTCGTGAGTCCGTAGCTTGTTGCTCACATTCGAAAACATAACATAAGAAGTCAACTTGTGGCAATTCTTTCTCGTCTTGAGCATGGTATTTTCCTTCTTTGTAATACTGACAAGTCTTCTGTGAGGCCTAATTGGAAATTACAAGATCGTTCTGGCCAGTCACGTCTGTAACTGAGAATTCAGACCGTCGATCTCACAAGTTACAGCAACCTCGTCAGGCATGATAAACAGCACCAATGCAAAGTGGTATACGATACATACCCCTATAACTAATTATGTCCAGTCAAGCATATTTTGATTTTCTTAACTAAACTAAAAACACTTTCAGACCTCAGTAAGTAAAGTATTAATCGGATTAACCGCCCACCTCGAATTATTAAAGCGCCCACCCTGAAAGCCCAAAAATGCAATAAGCGCCAACCCCCACCCCCTTCCTGACGAAAAAAAAAAATTCTGTACTAGCCCAACGTGAAGCAAGAGGAGCGTCAGTTGTGTTCCAAAATTGGTTCTAGTTACGGTAGTGAATGAACTTTTATATTATTTTGTGGCTTGTTTATGTTAGCTTTACATTTTTTTTTTGTATCGTTGAAGCGAAATACACTTGTTATCCCTTACTTGCCATTCTCTAAAAATGCCCTCGCTTGCTGAAAATTTTGGAAAAATAATAAGCACCCACCTCAAATAAGCGCCAAACCGCATGGGCCCAAATTTAAGTAAGCTTCCAGGGCGGTTAATTGAATAAATACGGTACCCATTCGAAAATTAACACCTCAAGATGTTTTGTTGAAAAGCTCGGACAACCAAAACCGTTATAGGTGGTTTTTACCTCACACATCGTCACGCAAGGGAAAAAATAAAATCCTCAATCATTCAATAGATTAAGTGAGGAAATTGATATGTTGTAGAAGAGTGATACATAAACAACGTGTGAAAGCCACAGGGCTGTGCGATATCTCCCAATCAAGTTATCCGAGAAAATGTACCACGGAAAATTACAGAGTTTAGTATGAGACGCCATGTTGGTGCCCCGTCTGATGATGGGCACCAACGTAGCGGCCGGAAACCAGCAAAACATCTGGAGTTTACCTTGGCTATTTCAAAGCCTTTCTTCTCTCTGCTGAACTATCGCACATTGACATTAACGCTTCTATTACATGTTAGCTTATCAGACCTAAAAAAAACACGAGACGGATCGATGTTTTCATGTACGTGACATGTTTAGAGCAGCAATCCTTCTGTCACGCACTGCGCAAAAATCTAAAATTCAATCTGCTCTATTTTCAAAACAAAGAATGCTATCCCGCTGAAAACAAGCAAGCCGATGGAAATTTAGATTTTCTCATATGTGATGAAGATAAAAACCCAAAATTGTGTTTAGTTAAGAATTTCAGTTTTTTATGACGTCATGTGAAAACCAAGAATATTTAAAATTCTTTTGTACCCTGTAATAAACTGGTATAACCCCAGGAATGTTCGTCGTACAATCCTTTGTCAACAGTACTAGTTGTGTAGCAAATATGACGCCAATACGTAAACTTGCTAATTCAGTGGTTTTGCAGTAGGAGCAGATCAGGCAATTTCTGTAAATTCTGGGGTAACTTTCGCCGCAGATTTATAAAGAGCTGTTCAAGTGCCCATATCGGAAATTTTTTTATTTTCTTATCTGAATCTAAACATCATCTTAAGAACTTCAGTGAAAAAATTTTTCGATTTGCATAAAACGCGAATTTTTTATGAATTTTATAAGACGTTCAAATTTGCCGCCATTTTGGCCCACCATTCGCATTAGTCTCCTCTCGGTTTAGCAAGAGCTGTGACGTAGATTCAGGAACACGTGACTTCAGCCTTTCTCTAGACCCACTGAAAACAAGTCGCGGTATTTCTGCACGTTTCTCGAAAATGCCGGAAAGATGTGTTGCAGCGAGATGTGGAAACATCAAAGACGAAGCGAATGGAATAAGCACCACATGCTCGCAAAGACTGAGGAGGCGAAAGAAATGGATCGATTTTATGCTGAAGCGGAGGAAGATGTGGACGCGCGCCTGGAAAGACCTCGTCCTTGTGCTCGATAGACTTCAATGACGAGGATTTCACAAGGCTGATGAATTCAGGTTTAAACTTAAAACGTGAACTGAAGTAGGATGACATCGCGTTTGTGTTTATCCTTTAAAACAGCTAAGCGAAAGGAAGACGAAGACCAAGAGCCACCTTCGAAGAGGAGCAGGGAAAAGCGAATGGTAAGCTTTCGATGCTGAATATTCACACCCCCTTGTGACATTCTAAGCGTTGTAACCTTCCGAGGTTTATAGTTTGACCTCACTGTTAACTCAGTCGCAGGTTTTATAAAATATGGCGTAATTGTTTTGGTATATATTCTCATAGATCGTGAGATCCGCGAAGTTTCGTTGAGACCAAGCTCTCAAAAAATACTAGCACAAATGCTACCACTGATGTAAATAGATCGATGCGAGAACATTCGCACTCGGCGAACACAGAAAACATTGTAAACCACGATGTAGATAGGGTAGATAAACTGCAGCCAGAATTCAACGACCTCAAACAAATATTGTACACACGTGTGTTGCAGAATTCTGCAAACAATAAAAATGTTGAAAAGTATAACAGCGTTATCTCTGAAAACCTAACCACCACAACGGGGGTTCAAAATAAAATTAGGGCACAAAACAAATAACAAGCGCAAAGGGCGCAGAAAAAAATTGGCTAAAAAACGGATTGAGACACAAAGAGAAAAACACGAGAAATTCATGAAGAATTTTTGAAACAAACAACTTAGCGACAGCCTGTTAGCGTTATTTCTAAAGGGCTCAAATTTGTCCCGACACCGGTGACAGACACGAATTACATTAGACGCCAACTCTTGTTAGACTTCGAACATTTCGCAAGACGTATGCGCCTAAAAGATACAATGGATTTCGTAAACTGTGGGACAGTGATAAAAAGGAAATTAACCTGTTCATTGGACAAGCTAACAACTTCCATCCTACAATTAAATTTACAGCCGAAATTTCAGAGAACGAGACAAGCTATTATTATCACAGTTCAACACGTGTCCTTCCTGTAGTTCCGCGAGAACAACGCTTCCCAATTGTCTTCGAGTTCCTTGCAGCAGTAGCACTCGCTGATATTTGCTAGCAGATCACGGCTACAGTTACCACAAGTACATCTACATGGAAAATAATTCGTTCGAATGTATGTGAGTACTTGGCCATAGTTTTGACAGATGATATCATAATGAAGAGCGCGTATGCAAAATGCAAGGTGAGAACTTTACCATCCACTAACACGCACTCTATTCTCCAAGCGTTTCGTTAAATCTTCCTCGAATCGTCGCTTCTCCTCTTGTTCCTTGCGATATCTTTTGAGCCATTCTTCGTCTGCTATCGGCTCGTCCACGTACGGTTCGAGTGTATCATCATCTTCACACGTATTACTTGTTTCGTGGACGCCATCTATCGCCTCGACTTCGACGCTTTCAAATTCGTCCTAGCTGCTTTCTTCCGCGGTTTGCCCACTTTCCGTGTCACATAAGTTTTCTGCCATGGAATATATTTATTTGGAGCTAAGTTTTTCCTTCCTACCGGTGAATCTGACGATTTTCTTTCTGCCTCGAATGTACTTTACTGAAGGTCAAGTGAGTGCATAGACTCGAGAGTTCCTGAATGTACGTCACAGACCATGTGACGTTGCCCTATTGTGAGCCCGTCGGCATTCTCATCAGCGGGGCGGGTGGACCGCAATAAAATAGGATTTTAAAGATTTGTAAAATTCATAAAAAATTCGCGTTTCATGCAAATCGTAAAATTTTTTCTCGGACGTTCTTCGCGTAATGTAAAGATTCAGATGAGAAAATAAAAAAAATTCCGTTATGGGCACTTTCAGTAAAAAGCATTCTCTTGGGGGTCGCAGTCACGTGACAGCTGTACTCTTACCCCCCAGCCCAACATCCCCCCTCCCCTTCTCGGCATTATATTGTCGAAATTTTGAATTAAATTAAACGATTGTCCTGGGAAAAAAAGCAAGTTAGTAATTTTTCTTTCATTTTCCAAATCCAGTAAGCTGAAATCACATTGTGCCATTCTGTTTAACTTCCATGAAGGATAATCTGTAAGTCAATTTACCTGAATCCTAAGTGATGGCCGTGTAAGATGCATTAAATCCTGAATACTGATAACCTTGAGATTTAAATATCACTTGACTGGAACTGCCCACAGAGTACACTGGAGAAGGAAGTGAAAAACCGTACAGCTGGAATGGTGGACCACGGCCATCATCAGAAGCAACATTTGTGATGGTAAGACGAGCTCCTCCCCAGCCCAACCTAAAGTTATGAAAGGCGACTTTGATGATGTACCCATTGGGAACTGTGATATTCCAGGTGCAGTTGATGTTTGGAGGGAAGTTGTTTGGAAAATTGGGGCTTGTAAAGAATCCACTTGATCCAGTAAGAGACTGCCCAGAGTCACAAGCTGTGAAGGAAATTAACATTTTAGGGCGCGGATACCCTCAGCCAGCGCTGCAAGTTGTTTTTCATGCTAACTAATTGCAAGAGGTTGTAATTCTAATATAAGATTAGTTATTTTAAGTGAGGAAGCCTGACTTGTCATAAGCCTCGTGGTTTCTTTCAGGCTTCCTCGCCATTTATTTTCTTATATCAATTTTTTTCATTTTTTTTCCATCTGTAAATGTTGTATATGGCAATATAAATATTGTATTGTATTGTATAAGAGGTAAATGTATTTTTTCCATTTTAGTGTATAACCCCCAAAATTTATTTACTTCCTAACCAGAGTGGTGCAAACGTATAATTTCTTCAATCACTGTAAAATAACTCTTTTATTGAATTGTGTTTCCAGTTTATTATTAACTTGATGGAGTCGGAGCTGGGTTAGACTGACCAGAAAGGGACTGCTTGCAACTTTCTGAGGCACCGACTGACACGTGTTTGGCAAGCAATTTAGCCCATTTCTGCTTGAAGCCATTTGACAAAAACATGGCTAGCCAGGGGTTGTGGGGAAATCCTTCAAGGTGAGTCCAGGAGGTTGTCTTTAACGGCTACTAATTGATGTTCTAAGCGGCAGTAAACAGCTGAAAACAACTGATCAACTGACTCCGAAACTCTGCAAACAGTAGCTGCCCGCGCGAGCACACGCAAAAGTCAGCGGTAGTCAAAACAAATCATGAGCAACTTTTGATCTTATAGAATACGGATTTTTAAATGCGCGAAGACGCGCGTGGGAATTGCTAAACTCACGAAGGCTTTTACATAAAAACAAGTCCGGTGAACCCTCTTTTTATTGGTTTAATATGATATTATTATTATTAAGAGGAAACATCAGAACAAAATTAAAAAAAAATTATACTGAAGGAAATTTGGACTACGTAAAAATTGTCTTTTTTCCAAATTTACAATAGTTCCAATCCGTAGAATTGTTTAAAAATCATTGTGCATTTTCCTTTGCAAGTGCTAAAAGCTATTACTAAAAAGAAACAGGGGGTTGATTTTTTTAATTATTAGTGTCACAAGCTAAAATGTAGTCTGAATAATCCTTTGAAAAGGTTGCCATGGAAACCACTAACTGGTTAACTATAAATTATATAATTCAACACTACAAAAGCGTTACAATGGCCTTAGTCTCTGTTTTTGTTATATCAGTCTTTCAAAGTTACAAACTGTCAAAAAGCTGAAAACTGTTACCTAAAGCATAACAGTAACAAACTTCAGAAGGAAACATTGAGATTATTATTTTCCAAGCGAGGCTGGGCGCTGCAGCGCTGAAAATTTATGTTTGTTTTACCGCTTACCCGAAGAAGACGGGGGTGAGGTTCCTGTGCTTGCAGTCGTTATTAGGCCTGAAGGTGCTGAAAAAAGTTTGGCCTACCGTAAATGAACAATTCCCTGATAAGTGACAAGACAGTTAGAGCAGTTTTCAATTCAGTGTCGAAAATTCACGCCATTTTGATTTTTATCAACGAATGGAAAGGCAAACCAAAACCAATCGTGACTTTCTCGCACGCGTTTTCCCGCGCTTGGCGCCGGTTACATGTATTTGCTTCGAATTGTGATTGCTTCATAGTGTATTCCACGCTTGCTGCTATTGGTCAGAGTAATTACTTTGCTTTTGATTTTTTCGACGCTCAATTGCAAACCGCTTTACTAGGTATTCACACAGAATCAAACGAGCCCCTGGGAACGTACTCTAAAACACGAAACACAACATGTACACAGTCTTGGCTAAAACATCTCCATGAAATACTTACATAGCATCAGAAGAAGCAACGCCAGAATTTTTGCCTTGGTCTCCATTTTACCACACTGTTAAGGAAAAAAAAGTAAATTGTCGCTTTTGTCACGTCGTGTAAATCTTGTTTATTTTAGAAATCCGTGTCTTAAAAGAATTTTAGTTTAGAAGCTAAGCAATTGAGTTTTGACAGTTTGACTGACAAATAATTAGCAAAAAATTTTAATAATTCTATACAACAATAGGGACCAAGTTGATAGCATCATCAGTGAAAATTTTTAAAAAAATCAAAGGTGAGCTTTGTTTAGTCTAGTCTGTGACTTGATCAATAATTCAATCACATACGAGCGAGAAACAGAGGCGAATTGTAAAACCTTCGAGTCAATAAACAGTGAAGTTTGCCAGGAACAGCCTGGGAGACAGCTACTATTGGAGTTATATCTGCATAGAGTTATAGCGTGGAGTTAGAGTTGCAACCTCAACAGCCTGGAGTCTTGACATTCGCAACACTACCACATTATATTAACAGTTTGCTTAAAAGGCCGAGTCTAGCCTGGTCCTTTTTAAGGGCTCTCGAATTCTCTCAGTTAAGAACCTAAGGCACTGCTAAATCTGTAATTTGCTTTAAAATATCAAAAGCCTTATCTTGAGAGTTGCCCTCCTTTTACCCATTAAACTTAACTCACCTCATACAATGTTAATTAAATAACTAGTGGCAATTAAAGCATGAAATAAAAGGCGTGCGGGGAGTGAGCACGAGTCACGCGATTTGAGATGTTTTCCAGATGGCTAATTGGAAAAGCGTTTGTCAACAAAATCAGGTTTTTGGCTCATAAACATTCTGATATGGTTCTTAACTCGATGTTTCTAAAAACGTATATGTTTTTTGTTGGGCTTCTCGGCCCCAATCAAACGCGACGCGGAATTCTAACACGCGATCCTGTTACACCAGTTCTCCAAAGAAATGTGATGATAATATTTCTTAATAATAGTTTGAAGGACATGGAGAAACAGAAAAGAATTGTTTGAAGTTAAAAGGCAAAGAATGAATAAAATCAAAACACGATGTTGTGTTATGGAGCTGATAAACTAAGCTTAGATACTCAGGAATTTCTTCTGTTTGTTATGTTGGTGCAACTTTTATTTCCTTTGGACTCTTGTGGATGAATACGGTCGGGCAAGTCTAAAGTCCAAGACATTATTTCTACTGGCAAATACTGCAACAATCAGAAACTAATCCTATTAATGAACTTAGACGCATATAACGCCATCCATCGGTTTGAAATGTTCAGTAACAAGACAGTTTTCTCCGCGTCCTTAGTGCATTGCACTGTTTGAACACCGTATTTCAATTTCAATGTCTGTGTTTACTGAGAGGTGCTGAATGGCGGCATTGAAAGTGACAATATGAACACGTTGGACACTTTTACAGTAATCAGTTTAGGAACGTAGCAAATCAAAGGACTGAGAAATCACGAACAAATACAATGTTTCATACATTGCATTGCAACGCTTGAAAAGTTACTAACGAGAGGTATGCGCGCTTACGCAAGACTCACAAGCAGTTCTCACGTTTGACGCAAGTACCACCACAAACGCAAGCGCCAGGGTAAATTTCCTTGCATTCTGTTTCCACTGGTGCTTAGGTTACTCGTTTTAAAGGATTGATACCAACACTAACATTTGCACTTGAGATTACGTTCAGCCGTATAAGCTAGCTGATTTCTTTGAATTGAGGGAAACTGTATTGTTTCTTACCTCCAAATACTGGGAATCTTGTAGGAGCTATTTGTCGAGAATCTAACCTCAAGGGCTCAGATGTCTCGGGAGCTTGCCTTCTCATATGGTATGAACAATATATCTAAATAACGTTTGCTCAAGTTTTACTTTGTGAGCCCATAGCAAACACGATGTAGACTTCATGTCAGAATCGTATCGATTTTTTGTGACACAGAAATGTCACAAATGTCCCATTTTGTGACTTCAAACAGTGCCGCCCAGTCTACTCGGACGTCATATACTACAGTTTTAAGCCGTTCACTCACAGTCATCCAAAGTAAAATGGCTTTTACTTTTAAGCTTTTCAATGAACATCTAATATACGATCACTCAAAAACAGGTATTGAACAGAAAAACTTGTTTTTGTGTTGTTTTGTTCATATTTAAATTCTCGGCGATATTTTGCAAAAATGAAACTGGATTGTACTTTCTTTATCCGAGGTCAAAGTTAAGTCGAACTGTATTGCTAGGATAGCTACAATTGTAGACGTGTTGGCACAATCAACAGAATCAACTATAACTAATGTGGAGTAGCGGTCTCTGGTTTTAAAAATGATTTGCAGGGAGACCATGAGCATGTGTGAAAAATGAAACATTAAGAAATTTAAAAATGACGTTTGCACGCATGAATTTAAGAACTAAAAATATGTTAAAAGAATGCTGACAAAAATGCCAAAAGTGTCAAATCAATGTCTGTTGGAAAGTGTTGCAATTAATATTTTTTAAGAGTGTTGGAAGAGAGCATTGTTATAAGCCGCGTTTGTTTTAGCTGTGTGCCAAGTTGCTTTGTCGATGATGGCTGCGTTGTTAAGTGTCCATTCGTGGTTTGCAATGCACAAACAAACGTTGATTTTGACATTCTTAACATTCTTGTTAACATTCATTTATACTGAATTGTTTACATATACGACCCAAGCATAAGCACAAGAAACCAACGAGTAAAATGGGGCGACGCAAATATAGCGCAAGCATAAACGCAAGCACAAGAAAAGGAATTCAAATCGTTCCTTTTTCTTGTGCTTGCGCTTATGTTTGCGCCGTTGCGTCGCCCGTGTAAACCGGTATAACGCAAGCATAAGTACAAGAAAACAGAAAAGTAGTCACAAGTTGTCAACGGAACTATGTTCTGTTTTCTAGACGGCGGCGTGTACCTCCCCCATCTTGGATTTAACATTCTGGCGCCAAAATTTTAATTTACTGCGCCTGCGTATTTCACCTTGTGTTTATGCTTATCGCACGTGTAAACAACCTTGCGCTTATGCTTGCTTCGTACGTGTACTTTTTTCTTTCTTTATTGCAGTGCATTTTCTAATACATACTAAGTGTTGATAGTGGACAGTGCCATCTAAAAATACTCTTAGGAAATAAAAGTTGTTTCACTAACTGTCTGAATCTTTTTTGAACCAGTTCCTCGTCTCCATGGTGCTCCTAGATCTAAACAGTCAGGGGCTTTAATTTGACCAAGTAAAAGAACTTTATCAAAGGGAATTTAGCGATAACAAAAGTGATATTTTAATTTAAAGAAAATCCACAATTAAGGTCAAAACCTTTGTTGGCGCTCAGCTAGTTGCGAACGGAAACTGTAACCACATTCTTTAGATTTGACCTTAATTTATTATTAATTTAGGCAACATAATAATTTTCGCTCTTGTTTCCTTGTTGTAGCGGACATCTCCGGTATCTGACTCATTCCTTTTACTTCTGTATCTGAACTGAAGTCCTACAAGAACAAACAAAACTAAACAAAATCAGTAAATAAGGAACGCAGATTGGTCCTTTTCTGCATCCGACAGAGGGACTGTCAAATTTTTTATTTGTCTGGGGGAGAGGGGTAAGCAAGTGTTAGATATAACTCCGTGTTTTTAACGCTCGCCATGTTCAACTGAAAAAAACGGTGAAGACTTTGAGGGATTAAAAAAGTTTTTGGGTGATTAGACTGATGCGAATAAACTTTATTACAAAAATAAAAGCAAACATCTCTCGCTGCAGGCTACAATTTATTTTTTTGCCGGTAAACTCGTAGAAGATGAATAAATGTCTCTTCAATTAACCTGCCTTGTCGCAGACTAAGTTATAGCAAATCGTTTGCCAGGTAATGTTTTCCATCTTACTTGAAAACGCAATCCAACACAAGCACAGAGACCACAATCATCAAGTTTTGTAATATTCCATCCTGCTCGTGATTGCAGGAACAGTGCGCCTCACAACGGCCGGTCAACAGTTTCTTTTCGTTCAATGAAGAACTCCTATTCACGCTAAAGAGATATCTATCATAGCAAAAACAAAGAACAAACAACAAATATTAGCATTGAATGTTGTACCGTAGAAATAAAGCCAAACAAATGGTTCTCACCGTCACTGTATATTTTCCGAGTTCCATAGCAAAAGTCGAAAAAGAGCATCATTATACCACCACCATCCCCTTCCCCCTTTTCCCTCACTCTCTCGAATGGGAACATTACCCGTGGTCTCATATCATTTATTTTTTTAAGACCTTCCAAACCTGCATACAGCTCGCCCATGATTTTCCCGTGAAAAGAGACTCTATCAAGACGCCCGGGCCTCAAATTTCCAGTACCCATATCATATATCAAGGTAGTCTCTTACAAGCCTCTTTGAGTGGCGGGGGAAAGAAAGGGAAAAGCGCGCTTCATCAAAAAGTCTATCAACAGTTTTATGGGCAATCAAAAGAGGTGCACCTCCGTTGAATGCCCATAATGAGTAAATGAGGCAACCTAAGTAAAACAGAAAAAAGAGCAGCTCCAGTGGTCAAAAAGGCAAGAAAAGACACAAGTTAATCCTTCTGTATTTACTACTCCCAACGATGGACTGGACTAATAACACGTGGACAAGGATCAGAAACGAACTCTCGATATCTGGATCTCAAGTCCGAGTCGGTTTCCATCATCAACTACGCCTCCCTATTAATTATTTACTAATGATGATATGTGAATTCCTTTGATGAACTGCCTGAAAAGAGAAAAAATGTCAGTATAAGGATATGATAATAAATGATGTTCTATTATTAATAGAAGAGAAAAATACAGGATAATAATGACACAGTTAAAAAATGAATGAAGATGTATAAGAGACGGACTCAAGGATAAAAAAAGACAAATACTTCAATGTTGATCATATTAGAAAAGGTAATAATGTGGTTGATTACAAAAGAGTTCCCAAAAGAGAGGAAAACTTTGTTAGTTTAATAAAGAGATAATCCCCAAAATCCCTCAAATTCGCTAACTCTAAGTGCAAAAGTAGACAGTATTACAGAGCAATGACAAAGAAAACGATCACATGATTACCGACCTACAAATTTATTGATGAATAGCTTGACGTAGGAATTGATTTATTAACTTTTTAACTTTATTACTGCTGTTTGCATTATAACTGTATATAGAGTAAATGTGTATACTAATGAATAAAACTCGTCCGAATTTATAAAACAAGATTTTGGAGTTACCTCGTGTATTGCACGTGGTAAAATCGTTTTTTCCCCGCGACAAAAGGACTTCAATTCATTTTAATGAAAATCAATACAATAAATAATAGAATGGAAAATGTTGCATTGAGGATATTTACAGCTTGTAAATACACTAAATGAACAGAAAATAAAAGCTTAAATTTACAATTTTCAAATTGCATATTGTAAATTTTAAACACATGTTTGACATTTTTAATTAACGGGCCGAACTGTTAAACATATTCGACTCTGAAAACTTGCATTCAGAGTTTCGCCTTGGCAAAACTCAAAATGCATTGTGGGATTTTTGAACTCGCGCCTTTGATTCCATACTTTTAATTGAAAAGCCTGAATTCCACAAGGCCTCGCGTCCAAAACCCTGCGTTTGAATTGAAGCCTTTGAAGCTTGAAATTCAACGCTGAAAACTCTTTATAGCTGAATACCGTACTTTTTTGATGTTATTAAGCTTGTATTCAAACTAATGTCTATACCGCTCGAATCCAAGTTTTCTGAAAGCTTAAATTCAAGGTTTAATTAAAGAGGAGTTTAAGATTTTCCTTCTCATGGAGAAATCTTAAATTCCTGCTTCATTACAGTTCAGATATAAGACTGCATTACATTTAACTTGTTCTTGGGTTTAAAGCAAGTGTAATGCATTTAGAAAGCCACCCAAAGCTAAGTTACCATAAAGATGATCTACGTATGAAAACATTAAACAGCCGTTCTCTTTTTCCTTTGAACACTCAATAAAGTCATTAACTAACAGCCGTGTAAACTCGGTTAAGCCAATAAAGCGTCACTAAGCCACGTAATGTTTTCTATACGAGCTACTCTGTAAAAACATTAAACAAAGACATTTCTAAATGCATGAAAAATTCTGTTACAATGGACAACTTTAAAGGAAACGAATGAGAATTTGATGAAGTCAAAACAGCTACAACATTTTAAATAACGTTTGCCTGACCAGTGTGTGATTTGCTCTAATCAGTCAATGCAGAAAACAAGGAGTACCTGGCTGACTAGCAAATTACGAACAAACAAGTTGACCGGTATAAAATACTTACATGTTGTCGGTTTTATCGTTGTTGCAGTGGTGGGTGATGATGGATCTGTTGTGACAAAAGGAAGGAAGGTAAGGTAAAGAGTAAGTGTCATACACGGCCGGAGCATAACCCGGAAACATGAACCAACTAGAAGTATTGAGTATTGTATTATTGTTAAAACGAACAGGAATTGTTGCCACGAAAACCCCCAAACGGATCAGCCATTCTCAAGTAATGATGGATATTTCCATGAGTGCTGATTCCCCAAATTTATCGTCGATTTCGCTGCAGCGTGCAAAAACAATGCAGTGCATGGTGATTGTATCCTATGATACCAAAGGCCGGCCCTGGTGAGTCGCTAGGCTTGTCAGGACCTCTCCTTACCTACAGTATTTGTCAGGACCTCTCCTTACCTACAGTATCTGTAGTGGGTGCGCTTTGCACTTCTAAGACGTTTATCTCCCCTGTCAGCCTGTATCCCAGACTTCCTGTGCTGTTAGCTTCTCTTAAGACGTCAACTACGTTACTTTCGGAGGCTCTTGAGGATTTCTTGACCACAATGTCAAAATCTACCACCACGCTTCCACTCGAAAGCCTTTTGACGTCAACACGCTTAAAATTTGACAGCCGTGCACGGAAGATAAGTTCTACGTTTGTTGTAAATTTTGAAACAAAGGCACGAGATTCTTTAGAGTTGAGGTTGCCATAAGCAGACATGTAAATCTCGTCCACGCTAATTCTTGCTCTGAACTTTTTGTCAGCAAGCGTTTCTACAAAAAAACGGCAGAATAAATAACAAAATCGGAAAAATTGTGCACATGAATGAAACTGAGGGCAGCAAAAAGACTTTTACGCAGTGGTGTTAGCAGACAGCAAAGAGGTGCAGTTTGACATCGTCAGGACATGTTTTGTCCTAGCTACGGGACAATAAGGTTCATGTTGGAATCTTACGTACGCGAAACAGATATTTTTGCTTCTCACAGGCCTCGCTTCTATCTTCCCCCTTCCCTCCTTTTTTTTTCTCTTTATTATATAACATACATTACATTACATAACTCTTAAAAAATTTTCACCTCTTAACCAAAGGCATGCATACAATTTTATATCTTCAGTTACAGTGACTAACTCTGTTTGGATTGTGCTCCACTTTACTACTAACCTGGTCGAGTCGGAGTTGGTGTTCCGGCGGTGCTCGCGCTTGTTGTTGGGCTTGGCGACTCTGAAAGATAATATGGACATGGTAAATGCAATACTACTTTAGGGATAAAAATTCGAATGATCAAGAGAGTAAGACCCTCCATCAGATTTGGTACTCTAACTACAGCAATTAAGTAGTCTCTGGTTCACTGTAATTTTGCCAACTATGGCCGGTCCAGTGTGAGATAACGTCCGAACGACTTCAGACAAGCTACAGAGACTTCAAAATGCCGGTCCCTGCATCAAGCACGTAGTTGAGATGAACATCAAAATAGATGTTCAGTGTCTACCATAGGTTATTCTATGAATGGCTAACTAAGTGTTCTGAAACCACTCATCATAGTTTAAGGAGTGCAAGCCAAAATAGCTATTTCATGCCTCGACCAACCCAAAAATATCTTCTTTTTTACCTCAAGAAATAATTAGCTCTCTTCTTTACAATCCTTAAAGACTGCCTCAAGCAACTTTTTAATTTGATAGATATTCTTCTAATTTAGATACTAGATTTATTTACATTATTTTTCATCCATTAGGGTAGTTTTTTTTTCGAAGAGATCGAGATATACTTCAAAATCGCTGTGACAAAATAACAAAAATCCTTGAAAGATTCTTACCACTTCAGTAAACATTCCCGCTTTTTTTTTTTCACGAATCTTAAACAGGAATTTACAGTATAAAAGGGGCCTGGCCAGGCAATTCTCACCTTCAGTTGTCAATCAACCACCAGAGCGTAGGCAGCTGACAAACAACATGTGTCTTTTTCTTCGGTTTTTATCGAAAAAAGTGGCTTACTTTTCAGAATAACCCTTGTTAAACAAACAAGAACTTGATATCTGATATTGCTGTGGTGATATTATAAAATTTTGAGGCATAAATTTCAGAGGACGCTTGAGGCAACAACTTTCACTGACTGAATGGCGTCCTAATTTGCATCTAAAGCCCACAAAAGTGTGAAATAAAGGAGGGGCTTGCATTTTATAGCGGAAATTCTTGTTTAAGCTTGACTAAAACAGAAACTCAGCAAAATGTTACCCGATAATGGTGAGCTGGTTGGGATTCCTGTACTCCAATTTGGGATTGGGTCTATTGACACTGATGGTGACGACTCTGCCACGGATGGCACCAACACAGAGGGCCCTGGAGGCAATGCGGATGTACTGTGATTAATGTCTACTCTGGAGCTCACTGCCAGTGAGGAAGAGATGTTCTTCGCCGGACTGCTTGAAACAACAATTGGTGTTGACGCCATCGCTGAAGATGACCCCATAATATAGGACACTGACGGCAATGCAGATCTACTTAGATCTATTTCCAGAGTCGAACTCACTGTAACTGGCGATGAGCTTCTTCTTCCTAGGCTGCCTGAAGTAACTGACATGGGCAATATGGACGAACTTTGATCTGTTGCCACGCTCGAGCTCTTTGCTACAGATGACGAGCCTTGTGTCACCCGACTACTTGGAAAAACAACTTGTGGCGACAACACTTGTGCAGAAAACCAAGCACTTGTCGTTTGGAGGCTTGCGGTAAACCAAGGAAGAATCGACGAGAAGCCAACTTGTACTGCTTAGGATAACTCCAATATAGAGGACGCTAGTGGTAATGAGGATACATTTAGTCTTTTTTTTTTTTTTTTTGGCGATCAGAATTTAAAAAGCGAGGGGAAGGTACGTTAACGGAAAAGTGGAGGTGAATACCAGGAGAAGAGAACAACAGGGCCCTTTCCTTACGGCTGCGCCTTGTGTGCCACTGTTTTGTTCTTACCACATTTTGTTTACACGTGCAATTTAAAACTGAAGTTGCTGCATTAATAACGGCCCAAAAATTGCATGTATAACCATGGCCATGGAATCTATTTGTTAAACCGCGGAAAGTCCTTTGTACAACTTTAGAAAACTAGCTTTATGTTAGATACAGTGCGAAGACATGCAGTAGTTACCGTTAGTCGGATGAGGTTGATTCAAAGACACCAACAACAGCAAGGCTTTCTGCACTTTCTGCACTTACAGGCTTTCTTCGGGGGAAAAACCCTGTAGCTACCGCTAAGGGCAAGGGAGAGAGTAAACCACTTTAAAAATGTGTTTTGTCCGATATCTAAATATTTAAGCGGCACGTAAATCTCTGAGCACGATATCTCAGTATTAGCAACCTGGCGTGCTTACCATTTACATGGAAAACCTGGAAATTCAAATGGCACGCATCATTCCATTTGGAGTACTTCTGAAATTATTGGCTTCTGGTCAAAGTGATCCATTTTTATTACTCCTTTTGGGATTTACGGCTTATGTTCATACATTTTGCATGTTATCCATCTTCTGCTAAGACAAGCTAAATCATTTCGTATTTATGACGAAATTTTCATCCGGGTGGTTTGCATAAACGGTAAGCACCCCAGAACACCACGTGCGGCTCATGTTGACACTTGGGGTAACCAAAAGTGATTTTCATTGGCCACAATTTTCGTGGACGCGTATCGTGTGGTGCAGGGGTGGAAGGCTGGAATCAAAGCAGTCGTGTCAGTCTTTTCTTTCCCTTTCCCTCTTCCCCCTGCCCCCCTCCTCCCCCTTCGAAAAGTCTGATACTCAGGCTAGGCAAATCGCAATAGAAAAATCGACGGGCATTAAACATTTACGCGTTGCTGGTTTTTCCTTGTTGCAGTAGTGACTGATGATGGCACTGTTGTGACAAAAATTGGAGGGTTGGTAAAGAGTACAGTTTTCTAACATAGTGTTTGTGTTTTGCTGGTCATATTGTGAGTTCGTAATATACCCGTGAAGGATGAATAAATAAATGTAAATATATGAAACATATATTTATTGATTCATCCTTCACGGGTATATTACAGCTATCAGTTGGCTTGATAGCTCAGTTAGTAGAGCACTGCACCGGCATCGCAGAGGTGATGAATTCGAATCCCGTTCAAGCCTGAATTTTTTTCAGGCTTTCTTTTCGCAACTACTTAAGTTTCGTAGTAACTGCGAGGATCTTTCTCCTATTTGATCTTTCATCCGCACTTCAAAATATAAATTTTTGATATATTTACATTTATTTACTCATGCTTATGTCATGTTATGTCGCCGTTTCACCAGTGAGAACAAGAACAACATAAGCGCAAGCGCAAGCAAGGTTATCTTTATGTTTATTCTTATGCTTATGTCCTAGTGAAAACCAACCTTCATTGAGCTATGCAACGTGTCACAGTAATAAGAGGCTTCAATTTTTATGGTGCGTTTGAATTGTGGGAGCACAGGGATTTTCTCCCTTTGTTTACAGCAGTGCATCGACTGTGTTCTAAATTTACCATTAAAGGGGGACAAGAACATAGCTTTCTAAACATTTACATCGAATTTACAGTGCCAGATACATCCATCTGAAGTGGATGCGAGTTAAAATGCGCCTTTTAACATGTTAATATAACAATAAAAAAAAAATGAAAAATAATTTGAGCTAAATGCTCCCCCGTCTCTGCTCCCCCCTACCCCCCTCATTGGGGTAGAGTTACTGGGCGCAGAGTCTCTGCAGAGTCCCACCCTCACCGGTCCACCCGCCGAGGGAGCTCCGAAAACCTGATGATGCTGAAAACATTATATAAGACGCGACAGCGTCTTTCCCTCCCATGTGGGACACATTTTCTTAGACGTGCACGAGGCACGGCCTCGTTTTGGTGCGAAGCTTGTTTTCGTCCTATAATGTCATAGAATTACTGTTTTCATTTACAACTCTGGCAGAAGTCTTGAACTCATGGATTTCTTTTCATCTTTTAGGTTGATGTCGATTACGTCAACGATTTTCTTTAAAATGTTCGTCTTAAGGGGGCAATTCACCTAAACGCCATTTTTCTGCCACTTGACACGGCTTTAATGACAATTTCTCATTCACGTTTCAAGCAATCCAAAAACCCAGTATCATTATCCCGTGAATCTGTGTTGTGGGGTATTTTGTGAATTTTGGGGTGATTTTTGGATATATTTGGGAGGAGTAGTTTTTTTTAGAAGGATTGGTTAAATTAAGAGAAATAAGAAATATTGAAGATTTAGTGAAGTTTTAAAATTAGAGTTTGTATTTAATAATTAATCGACGGATACCAAGTTAGTCCACTAACAACCCGGGGTGCTCTTGCGTGGGTATCAACTGTCTGTTGGTGTTCCAAAAATCATTTTCTTTCTTCTATCCCTTCTTAAAACCTCTTTAAATTTCATTCAAATTTAGGTAAATTGCCCCCTTAAATGAAAGGCAATGTTTGGTTCAAGCTAAACAAGGTGGTTATGCCATAACAATTGATAATAAGGATCAGAGTTTTTTCTAAAGGTCTTAGAGGAAACTTTCTGTGTAGGATGAAAACAAAACGTCCAACTAGAAATCCTATCTGTCTACGGGAGACCCCTTTAAGGGGTGTGCGGAGTTGCCCCCCCCCCCTCCCTCCCCCAGACAAAAAATCCAAGTTACGGCCCAATTCATTCAACCCGCATGGCCTGAACTTCGAAAAGATGCTGTAAACTGCTTATTTTAACTACCGAGAAAACTGCTTCTAGAGTTTACCGAGCAAATCTGTCAACTAGTTTGACATTTTTTACATAAGACATTCCCGGCCAGAAAGCGATGATGCTCGATACCACTTTTGTTGCAAGACGCCTAAATAAATACTAACAGCTTATCTTTTTTCGGACTTTTGAGCCGGAGAGTGCTATGTCGAGCTGTTAGTGAAAATTTGAAAATCATTCTATCTGAATCAATCAAAATTTATTATCGGGTAAATTTATTTTCTGGAATGTCAGAATGTCTTTTTACAATTCACTTGTCCAGCCCTACTTTGACTATTGTGATATTGTATGGGTTGACTGCTCCAAAACACGTGCTGACAAATTGCAAAAGTTACAAAATAAAGCAGCGCGGATTATAACTCGGACTGATTACTCTATCAGATCATCAGATGTACTAAATTCTTTGGAATGGACAAACTTAGAAGAAAGAAGAAAAAGGCACTTATTAGTTACGGTCTTTAAAGTATTCAATAATAATTGTCTGACGTACCTTCGGGAGCGGTTTCATAGAGCCTCTGAAATTCACAACTATAATTTGAGGGGTTCTAACTATGATCTCTAACTACCACTACCTAAAACTAATTTTCTTATTACTATTTTTACTACTATTATTAGCCTTGATTACCATATAAACTAGATAGTTACGTTTATGGCAGTCGATAGGAACAGACACAATTGTCATTTCTTGTGCTAATTATTGTTAGTTAACCTCTAGTCTTAATTTTTATAATTTGCAATTATCACACGGCATGTCTGAAAACCAGCTTGCTGAGCCATTTACCCTTTTTTAAATAAAGTTGATTGATTGATTGATTGATTGATTGATTGATTGATTGATTGATTGATTGATTGATTGATTGATTGATTGATTGATTGATTGATTGATTGATTGATTGATTGATTGATTGATTGATTGAATAGTAGGCCTTCTTTGCAGTGGTTTATTTCCAGAGCAAAGCAATTTCACAACATTGAGCTCCATTTTGCTAGAAAAAGAGACAATTAAGCTATCATTTCAAAACATCATGGGAGAAGTTGCCATACAGTAGCTAATCAGAATAAGTGCACGGATTTACTCTGTATATTTTTATTCACTGCTCATTTTGTTATGTTAATTATAATAGTCATTCAAGCATTTATGTGAGTGTGCGAGTATGAGTGTTGACGTTTGACTTGACTTAAAGGGGCATTCTGGTCCCAAAATTGAAAATATATATATTAACAAATTTCCGAAACAAAAAGTTAAGCCTCTTGAGGTAGGTCTTCATTTTCCTTTTTTAAGATTTCGGAGTGATATTTCTCCTTTCCGTTCCTTTATACGATGATCAAAAAGCTTCGAAACAAAGACTCCCCTTACAATTTCGTCCACGAGCACTGTCGCGTGTTTGGTTAATCATCGCAAAGGTATCCAAAGGACTCAGCACATTGTAATCTGGGCTGAAAATAGATTTCAGTCGCTAGAGAGTAAGCCCAATCTTCCTCAAATCCTTCGAAATGTCTAAAGATATCGTTATTGTACAGGGATTGGATAGCAAAAAAACCGAAAATAGGAAATCCAGAAAATTGTACTTAACGGTAACTGCATTCTCATATCTTTATTTAGTCTTTCTTATTGAGACACAAATGAAAATAAAAAATACAGAAATTAATTGATGGACATCAATGGCATACTTACGTGTTCTAGGCTTTATTGTTGTTAAAGTGGTGGCTGCTGATGGCTCCGCTGCAACAAAGAATAGACACATCTGATAAAAAGTGTCAACTGTACAAGAGGTTTTTATACCAAACAGTTTGTTTGCGTTTGCGTGCAAGAATGCAACTTGAGAGAGGTGTTCGGCAAGGATGTCCACCATCACCTCAAGTGACAGTCAGAACGAGCCATAATCGTAGATATTTACCACCGGTAATTTCCGCGCGCAGCAACCTCGTTCCCAGGGTCTTCATTGTTCTTATATACGGTTAATCATTAACAGATGCGAGCAGTCACGTTCACTTGCAAACCTTAACCCATTCTTACACGTATCCAGCTGTGTTCAGTGAACACTTTGCTTAAAAACACGGAGGCTGATGCTTCACAGTCTCATGCTGGCAAAAAGATAAACGAACTTCCTCCAGCATTCACGGCAAGCATTGGGTGAGTACAGAAGTTCATGACCATGCATGGGTTATGTATACGGCGCAAGACAACAGAATCTCAAAAGGATCCCGAAAACCTAATTGACAAACTGATCGCATATGTGTTACAAGCAAGACGACTAGGTGTAAAGTGACAGTGACATTACAGCAATGGACGAAACAGCCGTTTGGTAAGACATGCTTTCCAATACAACTGTTGATTCTATCGGCCACAACACGATAGCCATGAAAACAATTGGTCACAAGAAGACAAAGGTTTCAGTTTGCTTAACGGCGAAAGCAGATGGAACGAAATTGAAGCCTTTTATCTTCATTCCCGGTGGTAAGAGAAAAACCAAATTTCTCAATGAAGAATTCAAGGCTAAATGTGTTGTATCATCTCCTAATGGGTGGATATGAACGAAGAACTGACCCTTGACTGGTAAAGAAGTGTTCTGGTGAAGTTTTTATTCACCCGACAAATCTTGGCGTGGAATTCGTTCAAGTGCCACTTGATGGAAACAGTCAAACAAAACTACACACGTCAAAGACAGATCCTTTAATCATCCCAGGGGGTTGCACGAAATACGTTCAAGCGCCCGACCTGCTTTGGAATAAGCCTTTTAAAGCAAATGTCGCAGAGAAATATGATGAATGGACGGCTGGTGAAGCCCACTCTTTCACTGCAGCGGGAAACTTGGACAAAATAGCAGAGGTCATGGGTTTCAATCCCCGTCACGCCTGAATATTTTTCAGGCTTTCCTTTTTGCAACTGCTTCAGTTACATACGAGCTGCGAATATCTTTCTTCTATTTTCAGTCAACCGTTTCGTCCGCCATTTTGCTCAACATCGAGAGGAGCTGGTACAAGATATGGTTTTCTGCGCGTGCGTCTGTCCTTATTCTTATGTAGCTTGTGTTCTTACTTGTTTATCTTTATGCTTATGTTTATGCTTATTTTCCTAGCGAGGTCAGCCTTAAAGTAAGACAACAAAAAAATAAAGTAAAATAATTTCTAATCCATCCCTTCCTTGACCTAACATCTTGTTGTTGTCGTTGTTGTTGTTGTTGTTGTTGCTGTTGTTCTGATTTTGTCTGTTTACTGTTTTATTTGTTGGCAGTGAGAACTTTTCCAAATAAATTGATTCCCCATTCCCCAAAGAAAAACTCCTTCCTCTTGTTTAAAATGCCGCTTCGGGAACTGTAACTTGAGAAAATTGTCCTTTGGGGAGATTGTGTTACGCACTATTTTTCAACTGTCAACACTTATAGCCCACATTGACTCAGATAATAACATCTGTTTGCTTCCCTTACCGGTAGAGACAACGTCAGAGTTCACTTGGTGGTAAGTAGCTTTAAATCCACGACTATGCCAGTTAGGCCATATACTAGAGACAAACAGAATCATCAGGTTCTCGGCATGTAAATAAAATGTTACATCTCCATTTAATCTGCCACAAATTCTCCCACTTGACGAATTACTCGAATAGGACCCATTTTGAATTTGCAGATAATCGAACGGGCATGAGACTCCCCAACCCCTAATTTCCATGTCTTCGATGACCAAATTGATGCGTTTTCCTTTTCTTGCTGAGATTTTCCAGCTGCATCTCTGATTAACTGGGTAATATCTGGGGTAGAAAGGACTGGTGATGACTCCTGATGTCTCATTCAGGATTGCCAACCTTGGACACACTGCAATACAACACACATTTAACTGTAAATTATTAATTAATAATTCACCAGAAAGCTCCTTAAGAGTGGTTTCAAGGAGGTTCTGGGTTTAATATTAATTGCAATGAAAAAAATCTAAAAACAATAACCGATAAATTAATAAAAATAACAAATACAATATAGAAAGCTGATCAAGCAACTCATAAACTCAACAAATACGTAGATCTAAATATTAACATAGATTTACAACTCCTAATATCTCTACTTAAATTGTTTTAGTCATTAACGGATGAAAAACTAACCCGCTGTTTACCCCAGTTACTTCTAACGGTGGGTAAACGGAAATCGTTGCCATTACGTGTATTATACTTATGCTTCTCTTTCAAAGAGGTCAGATTTAAATGAGATGGTACTAGATTATTTTTATCACTGTCAATGCAAAGACACCGATGATAATGCCTGCCTTAGTACAGGTCAAGACTAGTTAAGGACGGTGCCTACTAAAAATTTAACTATAAAACATGGTGATAAAATTGCCTATTAATACCGAAGTGGTTTTGTTCAGTTTATGACTATGCGGGAAAAGCAGAGATAATAATTCTAAAAAGCACCAAAATACAATAGAATGTATGGGATTTTTCCCAAATCAAAGCTTAATTATCTCTATAAAAAAAAAATGCGTGGTTACCCCTTATTGTCTTTTCGGATTCCAATAATCTTTGCCAATATCTGCTTTTCCCGAGTAGTTATGAACTTCGCAGGCACCGCCGCTAAAAAATCCGATTTTCTCGGATCATCCCGAGATGCGTAGAACGTATGCGCAGTAGTAAATGTAGGCACCTTTTTTAAGACCCTTCAGAGCATATGTAGCTGAATAATGAAGACGACGATCTCAGCTGATCTTAGGAGCTTTCTGCAACAGTTGCAAGCTTTGCATGAGTGTGGAGGTTTTTTTGCCCCACCATGCCAATGGCAACACTAAGGTATTAAAGAACAACAGCCGAGCAAAGCGTGGTAGAGGGTGTTTTACTTACTCCATTCCAACTTTAGTGAAGTACGGTATACACCAATAGCATTTGGTCAAATGATCAGAGTTACATTTTTTATATGGCCGGCAGCCAAGCATCACTCCTGACTACCTTCCCTCCAGCACGACATTCGCATTCTTTATTATCATGTCGGTGAGTGTGACGTGCGGTCCAATTTTTAAGACTGAAAAAAAAAACAGTCAGGCCCCGGAATTAACTTGAGTGAACAACTTGAGTGAAAAACTCAACCACGAATATTTTAATATTCGTTTAAAAACGATCTCAGAAGTTACCGCCTGTTATGTTCTCAGGGAAAAGTTCACGCACGAGTGAAATACAACACACAAGATGGCGGATGAGGAAACTGATTTTATTAATAATTGTACATGTAAGATACAGGAAACTGCTGTACACGCGGGCTCGTAGAAACTTTTGATATCACTATAACACCACCCCGCGGAGATTTGTGGTCACACAACAATTCTTAATATTGATCAACAAACTCAAAAAAATCCACAATGTTTGCAGATCTCTTCAGTGTCCATCTTAAAGCTTAATATATAGATTTTGCCAAGCCTAAAGGCGGAGCTCCAAAACTACTTTTTTATAGCATTATACTGCTTATGGTTTCCATATGAACGTAATAATCTCACAAATTCATCATCCTTTCCGTTATGTTAAATGAATGTTAAAACGCCGGGGAGCCCCGTGGCAAACCAGTTACCTCACTGATTGCTCTATTGCCAGCAGGGTTATCGTGATGGTGCAGTGGTTAGCACACCCGACTAGTATCCAGGGGGACGCGGGTTCGATTCCCACTCACGGCATATGTTTTTTCATTCAAAAAAAGGATCAGTTAGTATTTCGCTGTCACTATTTCTTCATTCTACTCTTTAATATTTGTGTAGCAAACAAAACGTTGTGTATCCTTTGGATCCTACTAACTTGTGACTACATCGTTGGATTTCCAGCTTCTTTGCAGAGAGTATGATGGATCAGATGCTGAGGATGCCAACAACTACTTTTCGAAAGTCTGCGCAAATCATTCAGCAAACAATGGTAAAAGGATGGTAGGGGATACCAATATTCGTTGGAAACCGTTTTGTCGCAGAAATTCCTTGTATCCAGCAGACTGAAATGGTAGACCATATTCTCACTGACGACTTGGTTAGGGAACCCATATCTTCCAAAGATGTTGCGGATAGCATTGGTGGTAGCTTCTACGGTGGTTATATTCATGGGACCAACCACCTCAGGCCACTTTGAATGAGTATCAACCATAATAAAAAAAGTGGTTCGATTGATTGATTAAATTTTAGGAGCAGTGCAGAAGTTGACAGGCGAGCCGTCCTGGGTAAGCGGCAGTGCCTTTGACAGTGACTACCCCCGCTGGGCTCGACAGCCTTCAATGCAATTTTTATATAACAGCAAAGAAAAACACAAAATTGATTACGAACCTGATACAATGTTTTCCTTCACGCGCAGCATACAATGATACTTAGATGATAACAATACGAACATAAACATCCTTAAAGCTAAACAATTTAAAGGTAGGTAGGTAGGTAGGTAAGTAGGTAAACTTTATTTAAACATGGTCTCTAGAGTCGTTAAATTCTCTAGAGAAGATCTCAAGTCCAAGTGCCGGGAACTCAGGAAACAAGGAAAAGGAGGCAGACCAAATGCAATAGAAGCTCTGTCAAACGAAAATATCGAAATCATCTTTAATGAAAACAAGTTTGGCATCCATGACCGCGATTTCCTTGCACGCGCGATGTAGTTCTTGTTTCCTCTTCGCTTCGGCCATCGAGCCAGACATGGGGCAAGACATTATTTTGAGAAAGGATGAGGCGAGATGAGAGGAGAATTATTGGAGTAGAAACAAGACCCAGCACGGCGATGAAAATGAACACAGAGTATGTTTCCGACCAAAAACGTACCAAGCTGGCTTTTATATCTGCAGTTAGGTTGTGCATAGAGATGAAAAACGGATCAACTAAATCCAAAGGGGGATCAATGTGTGAAGATTCTGGCGGTTCCACTTTTTAAATTTACTCAGGTTTCCTCTTGCAAGCATCTGTGATGTGCCCCAGTCCGTCGCAGTGTAACCCCTGTATTTGTACTAGGAACGTGGATAACTGGATTTTCCGCAGTTGAGGCATTTTCAAGTACTGTGCAGTGAAGCAGGCTTGTTTTCTTGGCGCTTGCCAGGAGGCGTGCGTGATTTGTATAGACAAAAGGTCTACCGGTGCCAGGAATCGAGCACGTTAAGCACATTCACAATCCTTTCAGAAAATACAGCGATGTCTTTCTTGGCCGCTTCGGGGCCAAGTGCATTCTTAAGTGCCTCGTCGAAAGTGTGTTCTTCAGTTCTTTGGATTTCCTCACTGCCAAGACCGCAAAAGAAACGATCGCGTGGAGCTTCATTGAGATGAGTGTCGAAATTGCGTGTAGATGTGAGTTCTTTCACATTTGCGGCGACACTCTATCTCTCTCGCTAATTATAATAGTGAAATCGGTATCGTTTGGCTATGACGAGTATGGCATCCTCGATTATAATTCTGAACTCTTTTAATGGAAAACTTCTACTTCTCTGATCCTGCTCGTAACTACGCTCCAAGAATACCAAAACCGAGTGCGCATGCTCGTAACGCAATATAAGACACTACAATGAGTGTCTTTGGAGCGAAATTATTCGTGAGAATGGTCGTAAGTAGTGCGTAGGTTTTAGCCAAGTGCGTAGCATCTGGATAGCAGAGGTCCGCTAGAATATGATAGGTCTTAGAATACATCACAGATATAGAAGTCGCTCGTACGTAGTTTTTGCCATCCAGCCGAGTCTGCTCGAACGCCGTTCGCCACAAAATACTGTTACAAACGCTCCAAGTAGCGATTAACGTTCGTGGAGGCCGGATTAAACTCGTCAATTTCCCCTAGACTCGGCGTAATCCCATTCCTCTTCGGAAGAAAAGTTCACTAATGGGTGAAATACAGCACACAAGATGGCGGTGACCAAAGTGATTGTCAATTCAAATACACAGTTTTGGAGCTGGAATTTCACCGAAATAGCCTAAAGAACACTCATCCGCCGAAAAAGAGGATATTAGGGATTTCGAAAATTTCATTTTGATGAACTGCACATATTAAGTCTAAGCTTGCTCTAACTCCACACCTTAATAGGCGTTAAAAGATATTACACTCATGATACCAGGACGCACCCTTCTTCGTTGGCAGATTTTGTAGTAGTTAACAGGGTTTCCCACATCATCTAAGTTTCACGTAAAAAACCACCGTAGAATTTTTGTAATACAGTCGAACCTGTATATAACGGCCACCCTCGGGACTTGAGTAACTGGCCGCTTAATACAGGATCATTAAAAATACTCAATGGGCGTGGTCTAATGTCAATTTTAATGGTGTATCATACAAAAAACACTTCATGCAAGGAAACAATAGGACAATCAACACTCTTTCAATGGATCGATACTTTAAACAAAGTTCAGTGTCAACTTGTAACTTAACGGTATAATATACGTAACATTGTGTAAAAGTACTATACAATAAATTGTCCTCTACTCTTCTACGGAGTACAGTGCTCTATTTCTATGACTTACAGTTCACAACAAAATATCCCAGTCCGTCATTTCATAGCTGTTACGCTCAATGTTCAATGCCACATGGCTGAAGAACAAGTTAATTAAAGAGGAATTTCTTGCTAAAGAGTGAAGCATATTCAAAACAAACTTTTTTAGCGTTCGTGATATGGTACTGTACTTCAGCACATTGCGGACATCTGAAAAGCGTTAACTATATTAAACGGCCGAGTATCAGATTACAGTAGCTTTGCACATGTTATTTCTTTATAGTGATGCTGGATCGCATTTTAAACACAATAAAATACAGCATAAAATAACATATGGCTTAGTTTCCATTCAACGGTGGCCGCTTAATACAGGTAAAAATAACAAAGAAAGACAAACATAGGACTGCCACAGGGTGGCCGCGGCCGCTTAATAGAGGTGGCCGCCTAATACAGGTAAGAAATACAGCGTTTATATGAGTAAACAATCGGGACTTTAAAAACCTGACCGCTTAATAGAGGGTGGCCGCTTAATACAGGGCCGTTATATACAGGTTCAACTGTATATTTTTGTTATATACTTTGAAGTAAATCCATTTAAGTTTCAGTGAGGTATCCTTTAACAACTTTTGTTAAGAAAACCATCCGATCTCAAAGGTTATTACATAACATAAGATATCAACTTTATTTTACATGGCACTCCACTTTGCTAAAAGCGACTTTACAGGAAGCCCACAAAAAACAGATAAAATTACAAAAACAAAAAGAAAGATAAAAATTAGCTAACAATCTAAAATCTAAAAATTTAAAAATCTAAAATATCCAGGAAATCCAATCATTCATGGATCAATACATGTGTGGGTACAAATTGAAATTTACAATTTCAAAAGCTAACCATGATAATAACAATTTTAAAATGCTGCATGACGAATACTTCTTAAAATTCCCTTGTGCCGGCCATAGCGCGAATCGAGTCCAGCAGCGCATTCCATGTCTTTGCAGCGAAGTACCGAAAAGACCTTAGACCACGCTTGGTACTTCTTACTTTAGGCAATGAGAGTTGTGTGCCCCTTTGTATCCTTTACTTTGAATAAGTTTGCAATGGGGGTCAGTGCCCTCTCTTGGAAGCAACTATTTATTGTGATCAAGATATCCTGGATACAACGTCCCTCTAGTGCGCTATGCAAACCAATCAAACTTAGCAATCTATCGTAAGAGTTATTCTTATCCTTATATACAAGTTTAAGTGCCCGTTTGTTTACTCTCTCCAATTTCTTGGTGTTCCTGGCTCCACAATGGTGCCATATCTGGCTACAATAATCGAAATGCGGTAAAATAAAGGCCCGATACAGTGCTTCCTTTGTTTTGCAAGGTAGAACATTCTTAAGCCTATTTAAGGCATTAACTTGTCCTCCGACCTTTCGGCAGATAGATGCGATATGAGAATCGAATTTCAGCTTATTATCTAATGTTACGCCTAGTAGCTGTA
This sequence comes from Pavona decussata, assembly GCF_977016875.1. Lineage (NCBI taxonomy): Eukaryota > Metazoa > Cnidaria > Anthozoa > Scleractinia > Agariciidae > Pavona > Pavona decussata. Next base: position 85,879 of record NW_028145874.1, on the reverse strand, counting down.
TCTCACTGGAATCAGGTATGGGCTTTTCTTCGCATTTTATATCGAAATCGTAAGCCGTGTTTCCCAGCACCAGAGCCTGATATTTATTCGGATTTGCTATTATGCCATTTTGTTAAGACCACTGTGTAGTGTTAATCAGATCTAGATTTATACCGTCTTCCACAGCTTGGGGATCCTTGTGTGATGGATGGAGTTAAGAGTCATCTGCGTAGCTTATCAGCCTACAATCTCTAATAGCAAATGCAAGATCGTTCATGAAAATGTTAAACAATAGTGGTACAAGTAAGGACCCCTGCGGCACTCCTGCTGACACACCCATCCAGGTGGAGAAAGTATGGCCCAACTTAACTCGTTGATATCGGCATGATAAGTAACTTTGTAAGAGTGCCACTGAATTGTCATTCACACTATAGAACTTTAACTTCTCGAGAAGCAGCTCGTGCGGAAAGCAGTCTAAAGCCTTGCTGAGATCAATCGCTACCGCTCCGATGACCTTGCGGTTGTCAAGTTCCGCCATCCAGTCTCCCGTTAAAGTTAAAAGTGCCGCCGGGCAACCATGAAATTTTCTCTATGCAAACATGTAATCATGAAAAATCAATTCAAAATGCTCCGTCATCTGCATGTGAATGATTTTTTCAAACATCTTGGCAAAGACAGGTAGTACGGTGGCCGGTCTGAAGTTCTTTCTGTGTAGGACACTTTCCTTTTTGTGATGCAGTGTTATTTGACCATGTGTCCAAGTATCTGGAACCTGTGATTTAGCTATGATGGTATTCACTAGATCGCTTAAAGGCTTTGCCATGGAACCGGATGAAGCTTTAACAGCCCTCGACCGGAGGAATAAGATCATATCCCTGTGCTTTATTAGGTTTCATATTGTCAAGTACCGCTTTCACAACATGATGGTTAGTCAGCTGCAATCCAAAAGTGTTTGCCGGTCGCTGACTCACCATAGAAATTCTGTTTATATGTGCTTGGTCTCTGAAAGCAGTGTGCTTATGGACAATCATATCTTTTGTAATATTTGTAAAATACTTGTTTAAAGTTTCCGCTACTTGGCTTTGCTCCCTGATGACTTTTTCCTTTTCATTGAGAACAATAAAATCGTCTGGCACACGCTTTCTGTTATACATTAACGGCCGCAAAGACTTCCAGAACTCCCTTGGGTTTCAAAATGACGTATGATGGATTTACGTCGCAAAGCAACAACATAGTTCCTTTGAGACCTGTAAGCCTCCCAATCGTCTGCCGACCTTGTGGTATTAAATTTGCATTTAAGAGCATTCCTTTTACACATAGCTCTCTTTATCTCAGAAGTTATAAATTTCGATTTACCGGCAGCATTTCTACACCTCTTAGACTTTATAAGAGTGTGATCATCCAAGACATTAGTATACATTTTTTCCCATGCCCAGCAAATGTCATTGACATCGTCAAAAGTGTAAGCAACGTTGAAAGGAACGCACTCCAGATCTTTGTTAAAAGCCTCTTCATTAAAGCTTTTAAAACACCTTGCCTTTGTGAAAATGGTCGTCGGTTTCAACGCTTTTCTATTTAGAATCGTATAGACTAATTGGTGATCGATCGCTAAGACCTGGCTCCAAAATTCCTGATTGTAATTCAAATGCAGGCACATTGGTAGCTATTATATCTATGCATGACTGCTTTGTGCGAGAGATTCTGGTCGGTGCTGTAATGAGATTTTGCAGATCATAGATGTCGCAAATATCTAGCCATGCTCGCCCTTCTTTGCCGTTTTCCAGCGGATATAGAATATCGCAGTTCAAGTCACCCAAGCATATCATGTTAGGCCGATCTGAGATCGCTGCGTCAAGAAGAGTATACATCTCATCTGTAAATGTGTTATTGTTTACTGATGGTGACTTGTAACCGAATAATAAAGAAATATGTTGTTGATCCACTTGAAAATCTACTAGAATGGCCTCCATCTCTTTGGTTTTGGTTTTTAAACGATAAGACGGCAAGGACGTGCGAATATAGACCACTATACCGCCTCCACCTTTCTTCCTATCTCTGCGGTACATAATATAGCCTTTAATAGCAAACTGGGAGTAAAACCTTGAACAATATTAAGAACAGCACAGAAAAAAATAACTTATAAATTGTTTCATGTCAGTGCTCAGAACTTGGGTTGGCTAGGAAGTATAAAACAGTCACGGATGAATATCAATCAAATGAAACGATTTCTGTTAATACTGTAAATACCGGGAAAACTTGTGGACAACGCCAGTTTTATTTTCGTCGCTTATTTATGACGATCAGCCACCTCCAACTTTCAACGTCTATAACCATTTTAAAATTTGAGCAAACATTACGAAACCTCTTAACTTTTTAAATAATTTATCTGGAAACAATTTGGTGTGGTTTTCAGAATTCAATGAATTAGGTGTTACCATGGCAATCAAAAGCTGACAAGCAGTAATAGAAGTCTTTTTTAAAATTAGATTTTTTACGGTGACTTTCATTTTTATAACGCCTTAGGGTTCGTCTATTGGTTTAGTCACCTTTTCTTCAACTTTGTTTTTGGAAGTCTTAGAGAAATCCAAAACGCCAAGATGGTGATCCAAGATGGCCACCGTAGGGAAGACGTGACGTAATTTTCTTATGGCATTGTCAATTCCAATTGCGAATTTTAAGAGAAAGACCTTTGTACGTCCTATCCATCCTCCAAATTTTATTTGTTATAACTCCAATACTCTCTAAGTTAAAACAGTAGGTAGAATCCGCCGCGCTCCACTCCCTGGCTAGTGTTAAGTAGGGTTAACCAATACTGCTGCCATGAAAGCAAACTCTAAGTTAACCTACCTGTGTCATAAGTGATGCCCGTGTAGGATGCATTAAATCCCGAGTACTGACCACCAAGAGAGATAAATATCACTTGAATGGAATTTCCCAGAGAATATACTGGAGGAGGATTGTCATGAAACAGATGGAATGGATAATATCCATCATCAGAAGCAACATTTGTGATGATAAGACGTGATCCATTTCTCGACGGGTAACCTAACGTGAAGTGATGGAAGCTGAGTTTTATAATGAAACCACTGGGAACTGTGATATTCCAGGTACATCTGACGTAGTTAGGGAAGTCGTTTGGAAAATTCGGGCTTGAAAAAGATCCACTTGATCCGGTAAGGACCTCTCCAGAGGAGCAAGCTGTGGAGGAAATTAACCTTATCAGGATTTAGTTGTACACCATGTAGTAATACCTTTTGAGACAAATTTAAAGCAGTCGATATATCAGCACTATTTTCCGAAATATTCTAAAGATTTCTACTTGTAAGGGTGCTAATGACATTGAAACACACATGCTCTTGTGTTGAGCATGGGATGGGTAGGAAACAAGAGAGGAGTTGCGTCCAAAGATTAATTACTAATATATATAGTTAATATATAAAGTTAAGCATTACACTAAGTCTCAATGCTTTACAACTCTATAAAAATGCCAATTACAAATGTGAGAAGAATACATATATATATAAAAGAAACTTCATAGTCACATTAAAAAACCTACTCTAATTGATAAAATTTACGAAATAAATATGTCTTAACTGAAGATTTAAAAGAGTTCAATGTCTCGGACTTCTTTATTTGAAGCGGCAAGGAGTTCCAAGCATTGGCAGCATAGACAGAGAAGGCTCTCGCTCGATATGTCTTGGTGTTATAGCGAGGAGTAGCTAAGAGCCTTTGGTCAGCAGATCTTAATGGGCGTGATGGTAGATATGGGCAAAAGAGTTCAGACATGTAATCTGGAGCCAGATTATTAAGCGCTTTGTATGTAAGAACTAGGATTTTGAAATCAATTCTGGCCTTGACTGGAAGCCAGTGCAGTCTTTGAAGAACCGGAGTTATATGTTCACATTTCTTAGACCTATTAACTAATTACCATATAAAGCTATACACAATTTGAGAAATGATAGAAAGCAGACAATAACTGGAACAAGTTTTGCTGACGGTACATGGGGCGATCAAGCGGCCACATACACAATCCAAAAATAACTCATGCACGGTCTGAGAGCGTTCGTTTATGAGTCTCTATGAGTCTTAAGTGTGCTCAATTCTTCATAGACTAGGAACCATTTGTGATTACTCTCGAAAAGTTTTCGTGCCCGAGAAGTGCTTTTCTATATCCGCTTCAGTTAGATCTATTTTAAGAACCACTTAACTTAAACTACTTAGTTACATTATGATTCTTAGAACACATTTAACTTTGATCTATTTTACAGCCATTGATTACACGTTCTCTTCGTCGGCCTCTCTCTCTCCCTCTCTCTCTCTCTCTCTCATATCCATCTCGCGTATACACAAACTGCTTTTGTTAACGATAATTGAACGATAATCAATGTCAATCCATGTCAGTATGATATCACAAGCATCTCCGACATTATTTGTTATTGCGTTCGATGAAGAAAGAAGAAATTAAGCTATAGGCGGAGGAGCTGGAAGACACCAGAGCAGCCTCCGACAATTTTTTTAAGTTCAGGGGCTATTGCCCTTGGTTTGACGAAGGCTCTTCGCACTTAAGTTTGTGCAGAGCCATTATTATGATAACTCATGCCACAGGTAACCAAAGCGTACAATAAGAGTTTGTGTGGCTTTGAAATTTGATCGAAAATTAAACGATATTCCTTCGAAAACCTACAAAAATTCCAATGAAGTCTGACAAAGCTCACCTGGTGTGTTTTGCTATGTTTTCAAGGCTTCTTAGAGTTTCCGAAAGCCGAAATCTCTCAGCGGAAGGTCCACGTGCAGCACTGTGACAAGGTTGGAAAACTTCAAGTGGAATTTGAAGGTAATTTGACCCGTATGTTTAGTAGAAAACTTCGAAAACCTCGCTAAAATTCGCTTGAAACTTAAGCAAACGCTTACCTACCTCGCAATATGCCAAGAAGGATGGTGTGCAGTCCTTCCTGAGCAGCTCATTCTTGGAAACGTTTATTTTTGGAGCCACAGGCCTTCGTTGAAAACAAAGTTGAATTCAAATCGGGCGCTATTTTTGCGCGGACTAACCGTGTCGCAGGAATGTCACGACAAACTCACGGTCAAGCCTAGGCACAAGTCCTAAAATTTGCCCAACAGGTGAAATGCACCTGATACCTTTAACTAGCAACAAACTACACACACCCCCTCCCAGGTAAGTGCAGTTGTGTACCAGCCAGCCGTAACAAGAAATGTCTCCGGTCTCTCGATTACAAGGAAAATAAAGGAAGGATTGTTAAGTTTAGACAATGAAGTTGCAGCGGCTGAGGATGTTGTCTAATTAACTAAGTTTATAGATCGTTTTCATGGGCAACAGTTAGGGGTTGCTCCTGCTTTTGATGTTGATAATTTACAAGAGTTTGAGGGAGATGAGTCCCTTAAACCGAGTGATCCTAAAGTGATAAACACTGAGTCAACCACTCAAGTGAAAGAACAGAACGTTGTTGAGTGATAAACAGTTCATGTTATGGGAATCAGCCAGGAATGATGCATCAGTTGCAAAAGGTTCCATTGTCTACGTCAATCCTAAATCAGCAAGTGATACTAGTGCTAAATCGTAAGTAACCTAGTATTAGATGCAATCCGTATGTGCAGACTTCAGTGCCCAAGCAAGACATCTGTCTGGTGATCTATGTTTTCCTGGCAGTGCCACTGAAAGTTTGGTGCCAAGACTAACAACTATCTGAGATTCAATAGTAACTCGGTCCAGGCTTCCCCCTATGGATGCAGTCAAGTTATCTGGTGATCCGTGCGAATACTTTAGATTCAAGGCTCGGTTCCATGAAATGGTTGACTCGATCTCAGAACATTTCTAAAGTTCAGAAAATGTCTCGATTATTGCATTTCCTCGATAGACAAACTAGGCGTGCTGTTACTCTCAAAATGTTAGAGCAGGGTTTCGGACAGCCACATGTTGTAGCAAAGGCATGCGTTGATGCTTTGGTGGAAGAAAAGAATATTTCAAGCAGTGATAAACAAGGCCTGCGTGAAATTGCTGATATTTCAAGAACCTTTCACGAGACTTTGCAGTCCATGAACGTTCTCTCTGAAATGAACATAACCAATTCGGCGAAAAATGTCGGGAAGGTTACCAGTTGCGCTTCAAGTTAAGTGTAGAGAGGAAAATCAAAGACAAAAGAAGGTTCCCAAATCTCAAAAAGCAGGTAAAATACATAAAAGGCGGGCTGAAGCAGCCAATAACCTCATATTTGGCAAAGTTGGTGAAGTAAACAGGAACTTTGTGAAACGACCAGCAAAGGGCAACAGACGAGTCTCGCCCCTCAGAATCCATAGCAGAAGTGTGACAACAGAGTGACAACACTTGCAAAACAGATTGAATCACGTATCCAAGAAATCCAGACCACCCAGGGCAGGAGTTGAAACGCTTCCGTTTCAATGTCAAGAGGTACCCTTCCTTTTGGAAAATGCTACAGCTGCGAGGCCTCCCATAAGATAGAACATTGTCCTGATTTCACCAGCAAAATGCCCCCTTGGCAAACAGTTCAAGCAATGTCCGCTGTATATTGCGAAGACCATTCTCTGCCTTACAGACTTGTTGGTGAATATAACTCAGCCCTTCGATGAAATCACTGTCAGCAACCGCATCACACTTTACTGCACAAATCAGTGGAAGATCACATGGATACAGACGTGGGTGCAGGTGGAGACCAAGCAGTTGAATAGCCAGCTAATATGAATGCAGTAACTACAGCTGCAGGTGATGAAATGCCAAGCCACGCATACTCTACAACTTCATAGGCAAAGATTGCATTGCAAGTTGTGCCGATCGAAATACTGAGTAAGGAGGGACCTTCTGTTCGTAGGTATGAACTACTAGACACCGGAAGTGAAGAAACGTTTCTCTCTAAGTCGATAGCAGAGAAACGTGGGATTCAAATTGACAACTATGATACCTTGGCTGCATGTACATTGACAGGAGAGTCTGCAGTAAGGGTTAGCCAAGTCTACATTGAAGTAAGAGCATCTAGTAACCGTGAGAGTCGCACTGTGGCAATCAAAAACATTAAGGTTATAGACAATCTCAACATTACTGCAACAAACTCAAAGGATTTGACATGATGGCCTCATTTAAAAGGCATTGTAGTTCCTGAAGTAGATGACTCAGTTGACCATACTGATTGGGGCAAATGTTTCTGAAGTCCAGGTGCATGAAGAATGTCGCCGAGGAAGAGCAGGAAAAACAAATGCTGTTCGTACAATGCTGGGTTAGGCTGTGCTTGGACCAGTAGATTCTGTAAGCTAATTAAAGTCATAGAAAACGGACGTGAATTTCGTGAAGTGTGGCGGTGAACTGTCCGATCAGCAGATGGAGTAGTTTCTAGACTTGAGGACATTGATATGAACAAACGTTCAAAGAAGGGAATGCCAATTGAAGGCCGAGAGTCGTTGGAAAAGATGAAAAACTCCGTTCGTCTGTTAGACACTATTCACATGGAATGTTGTAGAAGAGTGAAGACCCTTGGTTACTAGAAAACAGACAAATGACTGAGATACGGTTGCAGTCTCTGAAGAGGAAGCTTAACGCGTGATGAGAGTTTTCATCGGAAATACAGAAATTTTGTGGATAACCTTGTCAGCAAAGGATTTGCCAGGAAGCTGACCATTTTGCTCGGTGTACAACTTAGATTCTGACAGGATCCAGTTGCACTTGTTGCTGATATTGAGGGAGTATTTAAATCAGGTCAAGGAACCGCCTGAAGACGCTGATGCTTTTATATTCCTTTGGTGGAAGTACAACAATCTAGAGCGACCCTCAGAATTCCTGATGACCAGTCACATCTTTGTTGCCTCAGACTGGCCTAGTTGTGCAAATTTTTGCCTAAAAAGAGCTGCAGAAGATAACAAAGGAAACTTTAGTGAATACGTTGTAAACCCTGTCTATGTAGATGAAATATACTGCCTGTTGTACCAGAAGAAGAGCGGGCAAGACCAAACCTTGACTTGGATCTCAGGTTCAGTGGGATCTCGTATAACACGTCTTCCTATTCAAAGTTCGCGAGCCTAACTGACCACTAACAAAGGGTGGAATTTCGTCAGCGGCAAGTTCTTTGTATGTCCCCAGGGAATTTGTCGGCCCAGTAATACTGGAAGCTAGGCTTTGGAAACTGAACCTGGGATGGGATGATGAAATTCCTAAAGATCTACAGTGCCACTGAAATAGGTGGAAAAGTGAGTTACCCGACTTGTCACAAGTTCAAATACCGCCGTGCCATCTTGCTGATCAGACAGTAGTACTTGATGTATCTCTGTATTTGTTCTCTGATGCTCCTGAGGACTGTTATGGCATATGCTCTGTACTTTCAGAAGTCTTAGAAATCGCAGCTTCTGCAACTTCTGAAAACACGCGTAATATTAATCCTTAATTTTACTCTGCCTCATGCAATTACCAACCTTACAAAATTCCTCATCCTTTCAGGAGTTATATTTCTTTTTAGTGCATAGACAGCAAACTGCTTACCAACAATAACAATTACAATGTTTATAACACTGAGGGCAAAATTACTAGATGCTAATCAATTGAGACGCTGGACGCATTTTACTCTCACGTACTCAATAATCGTCCTCCTATCATCACTTCATTCTTTTGATGAATTCCCTTACAAGAGCATAGTTCAAGGGCAGTGTCGTGTCCCAAAAAATTTTTCAAAATTTCTAAACCAGTCAATATTGCTCCTACTGAAATCTAAATAAACGTCAAGGAAAGGAGAACACAGGAAAATCACTCTTTGTTACTTGGCAGAGATCTTTTTAAAAGAGCTTAATTAAAAGCTGTGTATGTTTACAGCCGTGCGGTCCGAACGAAACTGCCCCGAAACAAAATGTTCAAAAATTAGTTTCTTCACGAATATTTGTCGTATCAAAACGATTGACGTATATTTGTAAAGCTTGAAACACGTAAAATAAAGAAAAATTATTGATTGTTGATCGGAAACGCATTAGAGTAGTAAACGGCTAGAGAGTTTCCTAAATTGGTGGGAGTTGCGTTCAAGTTACTAGAGAAAATGAAAAAAAAATTCACTGTCGTTTGCTGAATTACGTCATTTCACGTTGTTTTTTGGTGGTGGACGGCAAAGAAATGCGCCAAAATTTAAAATGCACGTGCGGAGCGATTGTTTTTGTTCATTGTTCATTTGCAGTGTTGTCGCTGCCATCGTCGTTGCTTAACAGGGTTTCCTGACATCAATATCACCCAACCATAAATCAGTTTTTCCAAGTGTCGACATTAAAAGCGAATTCAAAAGAGGACCGAGTTTGTGAAAAGTCAACAATACCTTATTAGAGGATGAGAGCTACAAAGAACTTATGTTCTGTCATCCGCAAATTGTCGAAAATTACTTGGAAGTAACAGATAAACAACTATTATGGTATTTAATAAAAATGGAACTGCGCTCTAAAACTATAAAATATTCGAAACAAAAAAACAAGAGAAATTAAAGATATAGAAATCACTCTTCAAACTAGGCTACAGGATCTTCACAATAAAATTTGCAACAGCAACACTTTAGATAAAAAAATTCTAGATAATTACGAGGCCGCCAAAGTAGAGTTAAAACGCATACATGAATTTAGCTTACACGAGGCTATGTTCAGATCAAAATGAAATGGACAGAACAAGGCGAAAAACCAACAAAATATTTCTTCAACTTGGAAAATCACGTTATGCCAAAAAAAACTCATTTGACGAAATTACAAGAAATCCTACAATAATAAACAAAGATATTGAAAGCTTTTGTACTAACATGTACACTTCAAAGATCGATGAAACCCTAATGTCGCAGCAGAATATACCCTTTGAAGACTTTATTGAAATTAAGCAAGAAAGAACGAGAACGCTTAGATCAAGACTTGACCTACAGAGAGCTTAAAGACACATTGAGTGGCTTCGAGTATAATCAACGCCAGGTGAAGACGGATTTACAAAAGAATTTACAAAGCGTTCTTTGACCTTCTTTGGAAAGTCCTTACTCAATGCACACAACGAAGCTTTTAGAAATGGATCACTCTCCATTTCGCAGAGAAGGGGTATAATAACACTAGTTCCAAAGGGCGATACCAATTTAACTGATTTAACGAACTGGAACTATATCTCTACTTAATGTCGATTACAGAATCTTGTCCAAGTTGCTGGCGATGAGAGTGGAAAATATATATACTTAATTTAATTCACACTGATCAAACTGGGTTCGTTAAAGGAAGATACATAGGTCAAAAATAAGACTTCTGAGCGATGTAATGGATTACACTGATTATAAAAAACTTCCACGAATCTTCCTATCGTTGACTTCGAGGTAAAAACCTAAACAACTATATAGCCACCAAAATGTTAAAACCTTGTTCAGACTTACCTGTTATCATGGCAGCGCGCTTTACTTGAACGTACGTTGCCTTAAATCCAGGGTACATCTTCGTAGGACTACCATAAGAAAGACTGGAAAGAAACAGCACCTTCAAGCTCTCGCGATGCGAATGAAATATGAGAGGCCAGTGATAACAGTAAGAAGAAATATAGGAATGATGATCACCATAACTATTCTGACAGAAAACAATATAAGCAGCATAATCTTGATAATAAAGAAATTCGTAGCGACCGCATCGTCTTCCACTTAAGTGATTTAAACCATCAAAACTTGAGCCCTTTTGAATTTCCAGATGACCACACGAACAGGACACCCCACACGGTTGAATGTACATGTCTTCTATGATCAACACCACATGGTTTCCTTTAGTTGCTGTGATCTCCCAACTGCATGTCTGGTTACCTGGGTAATTTCTGGGGTAGAAAGGACTGGAGATGACTCCTGATGTCTCATTCAGGATTGCCAGCTTTGGACACACTGCAGAGCAACACATACGTCAATCTCGATTTTACTGTTAAGTGTACAGTTTTTAAAATTGTCTCCCCAATTTTTTTAATTTTCGAGCGTAAATTTCACTCGCGTTCATAATTGAAAAACTAAATAAATTGTAACTACAATTAATAATAATAGGAATTTGTAAAGCGCTAATTCGGTAGGCCATTAGCGCTTTACAAGAGAATTTCACTTATTCGAAATGTACATAAGAAATAAACATCATTATTATTATTATTATTATTATTATTATTATTAATTTTATTATTATTATTATTATTATTATTATTATTATTATTATTATTATTATTATTATTATTATTATTATTATTATTATTATTATTATTATAAGTATATGTGTAACCCAATTGAAACCTCAGTAGAATTTATTCTAACACCGTTTTGTTACATGAGTAATGTATTTTATTTCACCAAATGAAGCGATCACAAAGTTGCAATGCAACCACCTTAAGGGACGGACCATTAGAAAAGTGATGGGGGGGGGGGGGGAGTGGGGAAAATACAAAAAAAAGAATTCGTGCAAGCCGAAATGCCCGAAAAAAAATTCTTGCAAGCCGAGACGGAAGAAAAAAAATTCTTGCGGAAGGAGATTAAGGAAATATTATAGAGAATACCTTTTAGTGTTTTAATGACAGAAAATTTCTTCCAGAATGCCCCAAAATGGCCTTTTTAATGTTTTGAAAATCTAAATTTTTTTGTGGAAGTTTGTTTTGTATGAACAACAAACCAACCCCACATTTTGTGTCATGGCTGGAATTTACCCTTACTACAACTCAGTATTTTGTTTTGTGTTTGTAACTGGAAATGAAAAAGCTGGAGGACGAAATTTTGTATCAAGAAGTGTATAGCAGAAGGGAGAATCTTCGGTTCTTTGACATCCCCGAGGGGGCAAATGGCGCTGAGAATGCAAGGGAGTAGTCAATCCAGGTCACGCGTGAACAGTATTTCCAAGAATGAAATGAACATTCGAATTTCTCTTTGTAATGTCCGACGTGTGAATGGAATGTTGGACATTTCTCTGGAAATCGTTCCGAAAAAGACGCATTAACTGAGAAAAAGATTCAAAATACTTGGGAAACAATTGTTATTCTTGAAATGTTCAATTTTGCATTGTAAAGAAAAATTCATAGCTTTATACCGTCAATAAGCTAGGGAAATTTATACGGGAACTCTGAAATCTCGTTAGCGATTTTCAAAACTGACAAGTAAATTTCAAAACTCCGTTCAAATTTCAAAAATATCGTTCACGCGTGACCTGGGTTGACTGTAACTAAACATCGACAATTCGGATACCATTGAATTTCAAAGAGTACACAGAATTGGGAAAAAAACCAAGGCAACCCAGACCAATAATCGCTCGGTTTTTAAGGTTTCCGGATCGCGAATTGGTTTTCAAGGGCTTTCGTGAGGAAGACACCGACGTTAAAGTCTACGTAGATCACCCAGACGAGATTCATGAACGATATAATAATATTATTTCTGTTTATTAAGGTTAGCTTTTTGTTTGGAGGGCCGGCGGAAATTGACATACGATTTGTTGCGACTTTTATTCCCAAGGCAGCAGCTTTTTTGTTTCATGTTCTTGCTCAGGCGTACGATATGCATTGTTTATTAGCTTCCTCGTTTTGTTCTTAGGTGCTATTTAATAAGTTAAATCCATGAGCATTCCGATAAGTTTCATAATGGTGACTACAGTGCTTTTTCACAAAAGATAACGATGATTTTAAATTAATGTCTCTAAATGTTCGAGGGATTCGTTCTGCTACAAAGAGAAAAGCCTTTCTCCATTGGCTAAATAAACAGAAGGCTATTGTGTTTCTACAAGGAAGCAAAAAGGAAGTGGAGGTTTACCTCGGTGTAAAAACCTGTGAAGTTTTTCTTTGTTTTATTACTACAGTCGAACCTCCCGTAAGCGACCACCCATAATGTCAAGGATATGTGGTCGCTTACGGGAGGTGGTCGCTTACCAGAGGTCAGACCACAGGGGGTCTTAATCTCCGGTAATTTACATATGATAATTGCGGAGACCTAGCCCTTTTGCCAGTGCTTATCGGAACCCATAATAATAGCTTTTCGTAGCTACAGGTATATTAAGACTGGTCCAAAATTATTCTAGGCAAAAAAACTGAGGGTCTATGATGATTATTGTTTGTATCTCACAAATTACTTAATACAGCGATTGAGACAATTATTGTGACAGAAACTTGACTCTTTTCTTACTCTAGGTAGCGCTGTCTAAATTTTCAGGGAACGGAACATAAGCAAAAAGATAAGAAAGATAAAAGATGGGAGAGTTTTTTTCCTACAAGGGATTCAATCTGATTAAAGTTTTATATTTCAGTGTGAAGTAAAGTGCATGTGTATTTTATCAATTGTTTCGATGCTAAACTATATCGGTAAACACTTCTGGTAGCTCCGACTGTGAGATTTACCGCGTCCGCTGTAATGATATGGCCAATATGTTACAGCGACACATTTTTCAATTCCCGCTCGCGAGAGATACAGCAGATTGTGTGTCAAGTGGTCGCTACGTAGACCGCAAGCAGTCCCTTTTTGGTTAGTCGAGATGGTGTGCTCATAGCGCAGCGAGACTGGAGCGAGGAGAAATAAACGAGAGGAGACTGGAAGAGACTTTCCCCTTTTTTCCGCCTCTCTCCAAGCCCCCCTCCGCTCTTCGCTCTAGTGTTTTTCTTTTTCGCGCTCGGCTATTTCGCGCGACCTCTCGACTATCCAGAAAGGGACTGCTCGCAGTCTATCGTGTACGGGAGGTTTAAAACAATTGAAATTTTAAACAATCATCTCTTAAAGTGGTCGCTTACGGTAGGTGGTCGCTTACGAGAGGTGGTCGCCTACAAGAGGTTCCATCTATTGCCGGCTTTCACTGTCACGCCATTGCCGTGTGCGTGAAAAAAAATTGAAATCATTCCATGAATAAAGTCAAGAAATTGACAAGTTATAGATGATAAGTAAGTAAGGAACCTGTCTAAGTGTGAGGTCTGTGCGGTATTCCATACTCGAGTTATTTGACAAAATGTCCCACACAAATTTATAGAGCTCAGTATGGACACAGGGTCCCCACACAAACGGTGTGACTGGTGACTGTTTACAAAATTTAGAGGATTTGTATGGAAATATTATAAGGTTCGTATTATAGCCAAATGTTAGGGAAAATGTTTATCTGAAAAGTCACAATAAATGTAAACTTACTTCAATCGTTGTGCTTTGTCGTTCTTTTGCCTGAAAACGGCGAATTTAGGCGATTTTGAAGGTTTTGCTTTCGTCGTTTACCGGAGCGTTATATAGAGAGAGAACGTTTTGCTTTCGTCGTTTACCTGAGCATTATCTCTCTATAAAACGCTCAGGTAAACGACGAAAGCAAAACCTTCAAAATCGCCTAAATTCGCCGTTTTCAGGCAAAAGAACGGCAAAGCACAACGATTGAGGTAAGTTTACATTTATTGTGACTTTTCAGATAAACATTTTCCCTAACATTTGGCTATAATACGAACCTTATAATATTTCCATACAAGTCCTCTAAATCTTATAAACAGTCACCAGTCATGTCACACCGTTTAAGTGGGTGCCCTGTGGTATGAAGACGCCATGTTGGTGTCCCTCTGAGGAACACCAACATGGCGGCCGATAATAGGAAAAAAACATCTGGAGCTCACTACTGCCAGAAAGAGCTTTGTTTTCTCTTGTGAATTTCCGAATGTTATGATAAATATTTCTCCTCAAACTTAAATTGTTTAGAATGTTGAAAATCACCCGAATAGGCATTTTTAAGATACGAAACAGCTCTCTCACGGCCGTCCTCTTGATGTCACGCACGATGAAAACTCGGAAATTGAAACTCTCCTATTTTCAAAAGGAAGTACGACATCGAGCTAAGAAATCGTGAAAAGACATATTTTTAAGTAAACTTTCCTTGAACGAAGGTAAAAATTTTGTAGGCCTCCCGGTTTTGAATTTTAGAATTTGGTGACGTCACATGAAAGCCAAGAATAGCGATTTGACCTGAAAACTTTTGGTATTTTGGAAACGTAGCCGCTAAGGGGCGGACCATTAGAAATCACGGGAAGGGGGGTAAAAATTTTTCAGTGGATGAATTTTTTTTTAGTCCAATTTGTCTGCATGACTTTTTTTTTCGACGTGGAAGCTCTGCACGACTTTTGTTTTTTTCAGAACTTCTTTTTATATTAAAGGCATACAAAGCTCCGCACAGTTTAACTACAGTACCGTTCAACGTGACATTCTCTTTCGATTGATGAAATTAGAGTATCGCAATTATCGAGAAAGAAATAAGCCACTAAACGGTATCACACCTCATGACTCGAGGCGTTTTTTTTTTTTTTTCACTTGTAAAGAAAACTCTGCTTCGTCGTGTTGGTCGATACCATTCTTTGATTACAGTTGAACTAAAAAGCGAAAAGCGTGAGAAGTTCGAAGGCAATATAATACGTATAATCAGTGTTGCTTTTTCAGTCGAAGATAAAAAGGGACTAAAAACGTCTTGTCCAATCGACAGATGGATCGTGCTTCAAAGAGTTCACAAAGCATACGATAATTTTCAAAGCAACAACCCTGCCATTTCCACCCGATACCTGAGAGAAACGCTTACACTCATTCTCAACGAAAATTATTTTCAATTCAATGGAAGGAACTGCCTCCAAATCCAAGGTACTGCATGGGCACAAAAATAGCTGTTGCTTTTGCAAACATTTTTATGGCCGACATTGAATCACAAATTGTTAGCCAAAGCGTCGCCGTAAAACTTACAGTTTGGAAACGTTACATTGACGATATCTTTCCGCTGTGGGACACAAGTAATTTACACGATATTGAACGGTTCATCAAACAAGCAAACTCATATAATCCAACAATCAAATTTCTGGCTGAAATCTCAAATGCTGAGACTACATTTCTGGATAAAGTTTTATACAAAGACAATCCATTACAACCATTCCATACTGGATATTAAAACGCATTCTAAGCCGACTGAAACCTTTTGTCAATACACGCATTTTTCCTCTAGCCACCCACCAGGACTCAAAAAAGGATTTTTTAAAGGCGAAGCCCTAAAACTCCTACGAACAAACTACTCAAAAACAACATTTGAGAAAAATATTAAAAAGCTTAAACCACTACTCCTTGTTAGAGGCTACCCAAATAATTTGATTTAAAAAAATGATCAGATGTCAAATTTATAGAAAGGTAATCGGCATTGAAGCAAAAGGACAACACCCCCAGACAAATTTTGCCTTTTGTAACACAATATCAACCATCGCGCCCGACGTCAAACATGTTTAAATGGGAAAATGACACTTAATATCCTATCGAGAAATCTTCAAAGAGTCACCACTAATTTCGTTTAAAAAAGGAACATCTCTAAATGAAGTGCTTGTCACAGTAAAAATATAGAGATTACACTTCAAAAAATGTTTCCTTTGTTAGAAGTCGTGCAGGCCTGTCACCCATTGCTATTTCCTACTGAAAAGAAAGATTGTTGAAGGTTTGCTATAATAAAATTGTTATATATTTTTTCCACATTTGAAATCCAGAAATGAGCAGAAGATCAGGTTGCATTGTCACTTCTAAAAACATTAATACATGTAAAATGTGTTAAAATGATAGAAGAGCAGGTTATATTCTTGAAATGTGCAATAAAACTACTTGACGTCGTGTTTTAATATTGTACTTTAATTAAGTTTGCTTGCAGGAATTTTTTTTGGATGATGAACTGCTTGCAGGAATTTTTTTGGGGGGCAATTTTCCTTTGCAGGAATTTTTTTGGGGGGAATTGTCACCCCCCCCCCCCCCTCCCGTGAGAGGTGGTCGCTTACGAGAGGTGGTCGCAAAGGGAGGTTCGAATGTATTATGTTCGTTCTATCTATTGTTTTGACTTTTTTTTGTTTTCATTGTCTACGTCACTCGTGAACGTAACAGGTTTTCACACTGAGGATGAGCCGGAAGTGGAGCCAGTATGGAATACGCAGTGGAAAGGTAAGAAGTTTTGCTCAAATGGAACAAATCATAGTTTAGTGAACATTCTCTAGAGTGGACAAATTTTACAGTTTACCTTTTAAAGTTGCTCTGGATACAAATTTACGAGCATTTCAATGTAAAATACTGCATAGGTATTTAACGACAAATATCCTTTTAAAGAAAATGGGTAAGGTGGATTCTTCAGTATGCTCCTTTTGTGGAACGGTAGAAGAATCCCTTGAACATCTCTTTGTGTCTTGTCCCATTATCACAACGTTTTGAAGTGATTTAATTTGATGGTGTAGAAGTATAAATATCAAAATTTATTAACTTTGCGCTTTAGATATCATGATTACTTGGTCTCTGGAAAAGAAAGGACGATTTTTTGTTATTGAATGATATTATTATTGCAAAACAATACATTTATTATTGTAGAAATAATCTTTTAAAACCGTCCTTCACCGTCCTCTTATCAGAAATTTATTCACTATATAATATTGAGGATAGGATTTCAAGTTTAAATAATAAATTAAGTACACATTCCTTTTAATGGGCTAAGTATGTTTTAAAAGACTTAAGAGCGAGTTGAAGTATTCGTATCGATTTGCGCAAATAATTTACAAGTTATTTACATTTATTTGTTTATAACATTTTTATTTCTATGTTAAGGCCGGTTTACACGCTACGATTTGCCGGCCCGGTCTGTCGGCCGACAGTATCAGAGCACGAATCGTACGTGTATTTTGACACCCGATTCTTATTAAGAACCGACGTCGGCTTAGCCACAAAAAGTGATAACAGTTTCGCCTGTGACACCAACAAGAAAAAAAATTAATTAAAATTTCAATAAAATTACAGTTTCTGGCACACCGGTGATTGCTTTGGTGCTGTCTTCGTATCCAAAGAGTTCATTCAATGAATAGGCCATTTTACAGTTGTGTACTAAGTGACCTGGCCTTGCATTGGAAGCGTAGATCATGCTGTTCTAATGCTAACTAGTTTGCATTTACATATGAAAAGCAGTGAGGTTTGTATCAAAACAAGGTCACCCCTAGCCTCGCTTCCAACACAAGGCCAGGTCACAAAGCACACAACTGTAAAATGGCCTATTAGCTATCTGCGTTTTCGCAACATCTCTCTTGTTCCTATCATGATAATCTTGATTTCCCTTATCATAGAAGCATGGATACTTAATCCACTCCCCTATCAACAGGGATTATTTCTCTCTGTTCGAAACTTCGCGCCTTTGACTTCTTGAGAGTCTTCCTGGCACCTTGCTGTCCGCCATTTTGATTTCGTCAGTTTTGTACGCATGCTCTTTTCTCAAAATTTTGATTGACACGCCGGCTTCTTTGAAAGTGTCGGCCCGACTCGACAAAAATCTGTTGCACTGCAACAGATTTCCTGAGGGGCCGATTTTCGTTTTCACGAGTCGGCCGTAAATCGGGTGTCAAAATACACGTACGATTCCTGCTTCGATACTGTCGGGCCGACAGATCGGTCCGACAAATCGCAGCGTGTAAACCGGCCTTTAGCCGTTATTGACGTTATTTGTATGTGTGTATGTGTAATGTACTAAATTCTTGAAGAAAAGTCGTTATAATAATCTGTTCATGTTGTCCTTCAGCAGCATGGTTAAGAATATACAAAACTGTTCAATTGAGGCCTTAAACTGCTGTTTAAAAGTAAAAACTAAAATCCAAGCTTTTGCCGATCAACGGCATCATCAGGGATGAGAAAATATTCTGCGCGCGCAAAGAGAGTGTAGGATGAAGGGTGAAATGTGTAAAAAATGTGACGTTGGTGTGAAAGTAAACTGTGAGTGGAATACAAGGTTCTAATGATTGATTGTCTAAAAACAAGGGACCTATAAAAGCGTATGAGAGTAGTCTCTAAAATAAAATATTAAAAAAGAAGGTCTGCGAATTCAAGGGGTATCAAATGGTCTCATTCAATTTAAGAGTGTTCGCAAAATTTGGCCTCTGCTCGAATTGCTCGCAAAAATTACACGGGTGCTCCCTTGCTCGTGCTCGCAAAATTTTTGCAACTGCTCGTATGCTCGCATTCAGTCGTTAACATATGCTTGATTGCTGGAAATTTCTTTAATCCTGCTTTGTAGTTTTTTTTATAGATATAATAAACGGCGATAAATCAGTTATGATTAGAAAGATATGGAAAACTTTAGATCCCGTGTTTTTAAATCTAGTAGATCTCCTTGAGAGCTCTTGAAGTTCTTCACCCTGACTGACTCACGTGAAGCTACGTGACGTAATTTGGCACGAATGAGCAGGGCACAATTGGCTGTAAGATGCTGGGACTATTTGAACCGCCTCTTGTTTGCACCTCTTGTTCTGGCGCAAAACAAAGTATCCTATTAATAAAAGAGAGATTCCGGCTAGCAGAAAACATACGAAGTACTCGAAGTGCTCGCTGCTCGCCATCTGTAATTTTCTAAAGTGCTCGCTGCTCGCCATCTGTATTTTCTAAAGTGCTCGCTGCTCGCAAGAAATATTTGACAACTGCTCGTGCTCGCAAAAATACACACACTGCTCGCATGCTCGCAAATGCTCGCAAAGACCATTCGATACCCCTAATTCAGTACATTCCTCTCGGGAATTGAGTGTGGGCTTGTATTTTCTAATGTAAAATGCTTCGTAGAGGCGTAGATTAGCGGGATCGTTTTCGCTCATAATAATTTTGATATTAATGCATTTATAGTCTTTGTTCTGGCAGGAAGAGATATGTTTTTTAACGGAGGAGTTATCGTCATTGATATGTTCTCTTACGCAGTCAAGGATGAAGCGTGTTGTGCTACCAATGTATTGTTGATCAATTCTATTGTTTTCCCCGAGGAGGAGGAGGAGGAGGAGGAGGCAAGGTCAGCAAAAACAGAAATACACCTTTTGCTTTCATTTATAGAAAATATTCGTTCGTGTCAATAGGTGTTTTGTTTAGGTGAACATATAACCAAAAATAAACTTCATTTACGCGAAAGAAACCTCAAAGAACGACATTTGCATATGTATTAACATTCAACAGCATCAATAGGCAAACGATAGCTCCTTTTGGCATTCATTTCCAGAAATTGCTTTTTTTTATTTCAGGAAAAAGAAAATTTATTAACGCAAATAGACTACAAACTACATCATTGGACAATCATTTTTCTAGGAAATAAACTCATTAACGGATAAGTTACATGAAGGTTACATTTTTTAGTGCAAAAAGACAAGCATAAGTGTCATCATAACATTCAACTATTTGAAAAGAAAATTGAAATTCGCTGTATGAATTATCCTTAATTTTCTAGCCGCCAATTAGACATCGTGGTAAAAAACGTTTACATAAAACGATACCGCTGCCCACATTAAGTTGTCGTGATGGAACCAATATTCCCTTTAAAAAGCAACAATTAAAGCAGACATAACCCGTTCTGAGGTATAGGAACAGATGACTATTATAAACATATGAAAGCAAACTCGGCGATTTAGAAATAGAACTGAGAGTTACTTTCATTCGTTCAAAATCTCCAGTATTTAAATATTTTTCTGTATTCGCTGGTCTAAGACAATAAGTTATTCAGTCAGGTCTCTCAAGAAATGTGCCTTGTTTAATAGCAAGCATTTAGTAGTCGCGTCTATTAACTGATTATTTCTATGAACTTAAGCTGTCTATTGTTTATGATTAGTTAATTGGCTTTTTCCGTAGAGTTTTTATGCAAATTTAGGTTTTGGTTTCGGTCACTGCTACTTGCATAATTAGTGGCTAACGGACCGTGAAGAGAGGTTACGCAAGATCTGAAAGCCAAAAGCGCGTTGACCCTTGTTATAAGTAAAGGTGGACAGTCATTAACATCAAACATAATCGACTGAAATTTCTATGTGTGTGTTTTAACACGCACAATTTAGGAGCAAGGAATCTATGAACCGAAACATTCTTATTCCGAGCACTGTAATAAACAAAAGATAACAAAAGACTGTTTTAACTCTTTAATCCTCAACAAAGCTCAACCTGAAATGAATCTTTTTTTAGTCATTAGGCGGGAAAGGCGCTTAGTTAATTTAGGCGAGAAACACACACGACAAATATTTTTCATTATTTCCGAGTTTTCGGGAAAAGTCAGGTTATATAGAGTGTCAGAAAAGGCCAAACACAGGCCAGAAAGGCCATAACCAGGCCTGAAAGGCCAAAACCACGCCAAAAGGGACAAAAGGAGACAAACAGGCCATTTGCAGTTATGTGTCTTTATTTTTCTCAGACACACGCGTGGGTGTCGCGCGTAGTTGTTGTTTTTGTTTTTTTCTAAAAAGACTTCCGAATGCAGATTCTCTAGCTTAGAAATTGTAGATCCTGGAGCTTGCGACTGGCCAAAGGGCTTTCGCGTTCCGTGGAGCAAAAGTCTACTATAATTTATCGAAGCATTTCAGAGACGCGGAGAGTCTTAGCGTTTTGAAAAAGAGACTTTTTTAAAAATCTTTTTAATTCATATACTTTTTATCGTAATTTTTTTTCTCTATTTTGCGATCTAAATGTGAATAGTTTTCATTATTATTATTTTTATTTTCACGTATGGCGGAAGGGCCTCCAAGGAGGAGCTAGACAATAAAGTATTTATGTATGTCCTATATGATGTCATGTATCCAAACATAACTTCAAAAACCTGTCAAACCGGTGATACCGACCATGACTGCCATAAGTTAAAAATAGAGCATGACATCATTGATAAACCATGTCAAACCAGTTCATAACCTGTGAGTAAGAGTAAACTAAAATATGACGTCATCCTATAATAAGTGATCAAGACAATAGGCCATGACATCATCGGTGTTAATTTATTCCACCTCAAGCAAATGAGATTCCCCCTCAAAAAAGAGGAGTAAAACATCCTTCCCAGACTACTGTCCGGCAGGGAACGATTTTGGGGCCTCTTTTGTTTTTACTATATATAAATGATCTTCCGAATTGTCTCACGCATTCACAACTTAGAATGTATCACATTGTTCGACACCTATGTGAACAATGATGAGAGAAATAGAGAGTTGAGTTATTACAGATTTAGTTTGAATTCGTATATGGCTTACAGCGAACAAACTTACACTAAACACGACTAAGACAGATCCCCATAATTGAAATTCACCAATTAAACAAGTATCGACTTCAAAATCCCTAGGTACTAGGTGTTCACATCGACGGAAATCTTTCTCGGGAGTGTCATATTAATGAAATCTCTAAGAAGATTGCTTCTGGCATAAGTGCGATTAAGCGTATTAGGTATTTTTTCCCTTTTGATATTCTACTTAACGTATACAATTCTCTGGTACAGACACACTTGGATTACTGTAATGTAGTATGGGGAGACTGTTCAAAGAACCTATCTTCTAAAATTACAGAAATTGCAGAATCGCGCCGCTCGCGTTCTATTTTTCTCTAATTATGACTGCAGTACTAGAGAATTGTTTCAAAATTTAAATTGATCGAAACTTGTCCATCAGCGCGTAGTTAGTAAAGCAATAATCATGCATAGCATTGTAAACAACACAGCCCCAGAATATATGACTTCGCGTGTTGTTCGTCGCTGCGATTTAACTAGTCATAATCTTAGAGAGAATGAATACAAGCTCGCTGTTCCACAACCCCGCACTGAATTTTATGAAAGAAGTCTATCGTATAGCGGAAGTGTGTTATGAAACACAGCTTGCCTCTGGAGGTGGGGCAACTGACATCTCCAAATGTATTTAAGGGAAAATTAAGGGACCTTAATTTCGATTTAAATTAGCGATATGTTATTTTTGCACACGGCCTCCCTGAAAAGCAGGTGTTTTCTTTTCATCTTTATTATTTTAGTTTTTATCTTAGATTCTAGTTTAGTTAGGTAGTTAGTTTTCTATACTTGAATGTAAATATACCTGAAGGAAATAACGTGTACAAATAAAGTTGCCATACCATACCATACCATGCCTTGGCAGTCCCTTCTTACAGGTATTAAACGAGTCAACCCAAAAGTTACCTATTACCCAATATATTTTGTTGCGTATTCATTAAATGCTTAACATGCGTTAACTTGTCTAGTTTTGATGCCTCTTTCCAGGCCATTTGCCTGGTTTCAGTTTTTGGCATGTTATGCAAAAGCCACCTGTTAGCCAGCTCCCCTGGGTCTCTTGATACATCCAAGCACCTGTCGCGTTCAGATTTTCAGTCCCTTTCCTGTAGCTACTTAGTTTCTATTCGCTGGAGTAAAACTATTCAATTTCGGGAAAGGGTTGTCCAGCTATCCCTGCTCATCACCCCCTTTGTCCTGCTACGGCTATCAAGCGGGCTATGTGTTTTTTTCTTTTACCCACCACGCCACCCCCAATTCTCAAGCCCTTTTTTTTTAAGTTCACCTATCCTACAACTTAAGATTTTTACAAACTCTATGTTTTTGAAGAAACGTCGTGCTATTCTTCAGTCCCTTGGGCTGCCAGCCAAAGACTATGCATGCCACTTTTCCGTAGGGATGGGGCTTTCTTAGCCTTTTAAGCAGGGATTCCAGTAGAACTTATCAAGATACTGGGTGACTGGCATTCTGATGCTGTCTTTCTTTATCTTACGGTTCCACTTACTATCAGACTCCAACAAGTTAATACCCTTGCTAAGGCTGTTATCTCTAACAAACCTAGTTAACTCCACAATCTTCACTTCAGGTTTGGAGTGTAATTTAATCTTTTATTTGTTGTTATAGTAGGTTAAGTTTTTATAGTGCTTATTAAGGGATATTTTAGTCCCAATCCTTTGCGTGTTTGGTTGTGTGGTTTAGGGGCAGATTTATAGAAATCTTTTCAGTTAACAGTGTTCTCTTAAGGGCCGCGGTAACGCAATAGCTATTGCTGTTAAGCAAGCATTGCCCCCCAAACCCCCCTCCCCTCCCCCTTCATTATACTGCAGCCTTGTAGAGGTCTGTTTTGTGGTAAATTTGAATTTAAAAGTTGCCCTGGAAAAGTTGGCAACTTTTCTCTCATTTTTCAAATTTATTAAGCAGTAATCGTATTGTGACATTCTGTGTAACTGAGGATAATCCGTAAGTCAGCTTACCTGAATCATAAGTGATGGCCATGTAAGATACATTAAATCCTGAATACTGATAAGCTTGAGATGTAAATATCACTGCAATGGAATTGCCCACAGAGTACACTGGATAAGGAAGAGAAAAACCGTACAACTGGAATGGTGGACCACGGCCATCATCAGAAGCAACATTTGTGATGATAAGACGAGCTCCTCCCCAGCCCAACCTAAAGTTATGAAAAGTGACTTTGATGATGTACCCATTGGGAACTGTGATATTCCAGGTACAGCTGGTGTTTGGAGGGAAGTTGTTTGGAAAATTGGGACTTGTAAAGAATCCACTTGATCCAGTAAGAGACTCGCCAGAGTCACAAGCTGTGAAGGAAATTATCATTTCAGGGCGAGAATTGCCACAGCACTGCAAGTTGTTTTTTATGCTAATTAATTTCAATTGGTAATAGTATTTTTTCCATTTTTTTGCCTAACTCTCAAAATGTATTTACTTCCTAACAAAAGGGGTGCAAACAGATAATTTCTTCAATCAAAATAACCCCTTCTCGTATCCGCCACCCGGTTAGCAAGACTTAAAGTGCCTATGAACCGAAAATTATTTTTATTTAGTTTTTAAGGTTACCTTAAAAAATGCAGGTTTCCAAAGTTTGAGAACTCTAGGCTAAAAAATGACGATTTTACAAGCCTTCAAAGTCGTGCTATTTTACCCTAAAAAATGGTCAGGGGAATGGGCCGAGATTTTTCCAAATTCACCAAACCGTGACGTCACTTTGTTGCCACGGGTTTGTTGCGTTGTCAAAGTGCCTTGTTGGGAAGTGAGCGAGCTTGGAAGGAAACATGTCTAGCGATTCAGAAATGAGCGAATTTTCAGATATGTCCGGTAACCCCGAGGACGAAGATGTCGAAGAGGGAAACGATGAAGATTATGATGTAATTTAAAGCGAAATTACGCAATTTCAAGACGAACCTCTGGCCCAAGTTCACGCTGGCGACGAGAACACGGGAGAGGAAATCGAAGTCGACGAAGAATTAGACGAAGATGGCCTTCCACCAACAGTGCTGGAAGCGCGATATGAGAAAAGAGTTCCTGTAAACAGTTGGTCAGTATAGGTATTTTTATATTCTAAACCTGTGCGCAGCAATGTCCGAACGGATTTACTTTGAGCTTGCGACTCGTTGATCTTAAATCCTGAATCTGGCTGTCTGATCTTTCGATCGTCAAAAGACGCATCAAAATGTATGAGATCTTCTTTTTCATTCTGAATGGCCTAACGTTTTTGCTGTAAGCTCATTTCTGTTTTAACGTTTACTTCATATTTTCAGGTGCCCATGTACAGAATGCAAAGTCGAGAACTTAGTAGGTTCGCTAGAGTACCGTTGCTGCAGGGAAATTGCCAATGCGTTTACTTCGCTCGCTAAGTTCTTCTTGACCTGGTGGAGTAGTAGTATCCCTAGTTAGGATCGCGTCCTTTTTCAGGCAATACTTTACTTTCATCCCCACGGCCTCCATGCTGCTTAGAACGGATAAACTGCGTTCATAACACGAATCCTCGAAATGAGCCGAACAGAGTGAAGTGTATTTTGACGTCGGGTTCTTGAAATCATGCCTATGTCTACGGACAAACTGGACCCATTTGGCCCTCACAGCCGGATCAGCGGGAAATTGGTACATTCGTATACCCGGGGTAAACGATCTGTTTTGGCAGCTTTGCTGGTTTGGCGTACCAGCAACGCAATACCGCCCTCCCTGCCTCTTTTCCTCCATATTGCGGGAACGAATGTGGCAACAAAGTGACGTCAGAGGTTGATATCACGTGGTATTTTGGCCGCGCGATTCAAATACCATTTTTGAGAGTAAAATAGCACTACTTTAAAGGCTTGTAAAAAATTTCATTTTTAAGTCTACAGTTCTCAAGCTTTGGAAACCTGTATTTTTAAAGGTAAACTTTAAAACTAAATGAAAACAATTTTCGGTTCATAGGCACTTTAAGGTTCTTGTTAAGGTGGCTGGTACCAGTTGCGGGGAGCATGTCACCACCGTGCGTCATGCTCGAGAGACACGTGATAAAGAGGCGCGAAAAAAACAAAACGAATACGGTGGCGCGCGGCTTTTTCGTGCTAGGTTACTTTTGTCCTATTTTAAACGGAGTTTGCGTAAATCCGAGACTGTATCTACAAGTACGACCCCAGTTAAATCCTTATGTTCAAGACAAATTGTTTCTGGAGTTCAATGCTCAAGTTTCAAAGGCAAAATTTCGATCGATGGTGACGGGGATTGGGAGCGCAAGGACTCGCAAAATGGTTTTGAAAGTGGAGAACCGACACACTACCACAAATTATCTCGCTTGATCGTCTTGGCCACATTCTATGGATTGTATTTTGTGTGCTCAATGGCCACTCTAACGACGACCCATCGTTGAACACTTCGACGAAAACAATCGCGCCGCGAAGAATAAGGACAAATGCTCACATAAAGAAGCTCAACATTTTTCAATTTACGAGTCACGTAATCTCAACATTTTGAAGCACCGACCGACACGTGTTCTGCAAGCAATTTAGTCCATTTCAAACTTTCCGCTTGATGCTATTTGACAAAAACATGGCTAATCTAGCCAGAAGTTGTGAAGAAATCCTTCAAGGTGAGTCCAGGCGCCAGTTGTTCCAAGAGCGGATAATGTTATCCACTGGATTGGAAGCTATACGGCAGATAAAATATGTGCCAAAATTTCTCTGTAGCCCTATATTTTGTGTATAAAGTAGAAGCATCTGTCTAATCTAAGTATGGGATTGTGTGAAAAACTTGCCAAAATCTTTTGTTGGAGTACATTTTATCCGCTGGATAGCAACTTATCCACTGGATAAAGTTATCCGCTCTTTGAACAACTGGGTCCACGACGCTTTCTTTAACGGCGACTAAATGATCCTCTAAGCAGTAAACAACTGAAAGCATCAGATCAACTGACTCCGAAACTCTGCAAACAGTAGCTACCCGCACGAGCACACGCCACTGAAGTCAGCGGTAGTCAGAACAGACCATGAGCAACTTTTGATGTTATGGAATACGGATTTTTAAATGCGCGTGGGAATTGCTAAACTAACGAAGGCTTTAACATAAAAACAACTCCGGCGACCCACTCTTTTTAATGTTTCAATATGATATTATTATTGAGAGGAAACATCAGAAAAAAAAAATTAAAAATTCTACGGAAGGAAATTTGCACTGCGTGAAAATTGCCTTTTTTCAAAATTTACAAAACATCCGCTCCGCAGAATTTTTTAAAATCATTGTGCATTTTCCTTTTCAAAAGCCAAAAGCTATTACTAAAAAAAACCATGAGGTTAATTTTTTAATTATTAGTGCCACCAGCTAAAAAGTAGGTCTGAATAATCCTTTGAAAACGTTGCCATTGAAACTGCTAATGACGAAATACACACTTATTTTTGGTCAACTATAAATTAAATAATTCAACCCTAAAAAAGTGTTACAATGACCCTGGTCTCTGTTTTTGTTATATTCTTTCAAAGTTAAACTGAGAACTGGCCAGTTGGCAAACCCCAGAAGGAAACCTGATTGAAATTATTCTTCAAACGAAGCCAAACGCTGCAGCACTGAAACTATATGTTTGTTTTACCGCTCACCCGAAGAAGACGGGGACGAGGTTCCTGTGCTTGCAGTCGTTATTAGGCCTGAAGGTGCTGAAAAAAAAAACGTTTCACCTACCGTAAATGAACAATTCCCTTATAAGTGACAAGACAGTTAGAACAGGCTTTCATTCAGTGTCGAAAGTTGTCGGTTGGCAAAGTTCGCGCCAAGTTTATCAACAAATGGAAAGGCAAACCAAAACCAATCGTGCCTCGCTCGCACGCGTTTTCCCGCGCTTGGCGCCGGTTACATGCATTTGCTTCGAATTGTGATTGGTTCATAGTGTATTCTACGCTTGCTGCGATTGGCCAGACTAATTACTTTGGTTTTGTTTTTTTCAGCACTCACTCGAAAACTGCTTTACTAGGTATTCACACAGAATCAAACGAGCCCCTAAAATAAAATGCTGATAAACATAAGAATGTGTGAGTGCATTATTTGTGTCAAACAAGAAATCAGTATCGTATTTGAGGGGAATACATTCGGGCTGTATTGCATGGGCTATGTTACCCGGCATTCAGGAGAACCATTTATTTTACTCAGTTGCGCATGCGCTAAATGCACGAATGTTTGGAGGGGCTTATATGTGAAATTTAGCAATAACTGCCTCGTCCCCAGGTGCCGAGCCCAAAGAAAAAGGGAGCGCGGGGGTTAATGGGAAGGGAGCGAAACGCGGACGCCTGGGAGATCTTGCTTTCAAAATGGCGGATGATAATAGTCATAATATATGCAGATCTCAAAAGGCCTTCATTCTCGAAGAAAGACCAATTCACGTCGCTTTTCTTGACCAAAAACTCCCTTGTCCGCACGTATTTTGTAGCGGAAAGGGTTCGTTTTTTTAAAATTGATGGAATCGATCATCACTATCGCACAGGCGGTAACAGACGACGAGCTTAAAGAGGCGAGAAAGGTCATAAAAATCCTTCATGGAGAAGAAACCTTAAGATGCTTTAGAAAGTTTTTCTAATATTCTCTCCAAACAGGTAATAATTTTGTAACGCACTCGCTTCTTCGTGATTTCGGTCTATTTGCAGCAGATTCAAATTAACGTTAACGGCCGGGAAGGCTGAGCAGATTATTTCGAACACAGCAACAGAATGGCACTCACAAGCCACGTGGTGCCAGTAAAGACGTCCACGTACCTCCCAAAAATAATTTTTCGACAGAGAACATTGATACAATCGCGTAAAAGCAATTTGACGAGAAACCGAACAAGATTTGCCAGGCGTCTCCCTTCGTCAATACATCAGTCCCACTACGCCACGCGCACCGCGCTAAATCAATCCCACAACACCACACGAACAGCACACGATCAAGGAGCGACGCCTGGGGACGAGACAGCAGCAATACGTTGAATAACAACTTTATGATTGGTTGCTTGATGATACATGATAGTTTAAAATTTGAGACATATTAGAGATCCTTAGATTCTAGTATGATTACGACTACGAATACGAGATTTGAGTTCACGTTTAGTTGGCGAAGTACTAAGAAGAGATATATCCCCAGAAAGCTTGACAAATGACACTAGTTTACTCATGTGCCTCTTTCTCTATCGGAAAAACTCAAAGTCGTACTCGTACTAGAAAGGTCTCAATTTTCGGAAAGTATTTGACATCCTTTTCGCACAAAAAATGTCACCTCATGTTTAACCGGAAAATGGGGGTGCACTGACGACCGTAAAACCCTTTACAGTCAACTCTCGTCTTGCGGACACCCCGATAATGCAGACAGCAGCTAAATCCCCGGCAAAAATAAATTACTGACGCTTGACTGAAAGC
Organism: Pavona decussata; assembly: GCF_977016875.1. Taxonomy (NCBI): domain Eukaryota; kingdom Metazoa; phylum Cnidaria; class Anthozoa; order Scleractinia; family Agariciidae; genus Pavona; species Pavona decussata. The sequence goes on along the minus strand of NW_028145874.1, from coordinate 56,525 downwards.
ACTATTACGGACTCTCGCTATTAAGGACACCAACTCGCGGTACCGAGGGTGACCGCAATAAAGAGAGTTGACTGTATAGGGAGCCCTATTTCTGCAAATTCTTCGCGGTAAATATGTTTTATTGTTAAACATCTCAACTGTTAAAATGCCCACTCAGAATATACTGGGAACGTACTCTAAAACACGAAATTACAACATGTACACAGTCTTGGCTAAGACTTCTCCATGAAATACTTACATAGCATCAGAAGAAGCAGCGCCAGAATTTTTGCTTTGGTCTCCATTTTACAACTCTGATAAGGGAACAAAGGTAAATTGTCACTTTTGTCACGAACGTTTCACTAGCGTCGTGTGAATCTTGTTTATTTTAGGAATCCGTGTCTTTAAAGAATTTTAGTTTAGAAACTAAGCAATTGAGTTTTGACGGTTTGACTGACAAGTTATTAGCAAAAAATGTTAATAATTCTATACAACAATAGGAACCAAGTTGATAGCATCATCAATGAAGATTTTTAAGTAAATCAAAGGTGAGCTTTGTTTAGTCTAGTCTGGGACAAGAAGTGATTTGATAAAAAAATTCTATCACATACGAGCAAGCGTACAAACGAGAAACGGAGGAGAATTGTAAAACCTGCGAGTCAATAAACAGTGAAGTTTGCGACGAACAGCCTGGGGGACAGCTACTATTGGAGTTATCTGATAGAGTTATAGCGTGGAGTTAGAGTTGCAACCTCAACAGCCTGGAGTCTTGGCATTCGCAACACTATTTTGTAACATGGTACACTACCACATTATATTAACAGTTTGCTTAGACACCCGAATCTAGCCTGGTGCTTTTTAAGGACTCTCGAACTCTCTTAAGAACCTAAGGCATCAAAAGCCTTATCTTGAGGGTTGCCCTCCTTTCATCCAACTTAACTCACCTCATGCAATGTTTATTAAATAACTAGCGTGCGTGTGGGGTGTGAGCACGAGCCACGCGATTCGAGATATTTTCGGGATGGCTAACGGGAAAAGCGCTTGTCAACAAAACCAGGTTTTTGACTCATAAACATTCTGATATGGTTGTTACCTCGATGTCTCTAAAAATGGATATGTTCTTTTTTTAGGCGTCTCGGATCCAAACAGCGATCCTGTTACACCAGTTTTCCAAAGAAATGTGATATTTCTTAATAATAGTTTGAAGGACATGGAAAAACATTAAAGGATTGTTTGGAAGTTAGATGGCAAAGAATGACTAAAATCAAAACATAATGTTATGTTATGGAACTGATAAACTAAGCTTAGATACTCAGGAATTTTTTCTGTTTGTTATGTTAGTGCAACTTTTATTTCCTTTGGACGCTTGTGGATGAATACGGTCAGACAAGTCTAAAGTCCAAGACATTATTTCTACTGGTAAACACTGCAACAATCAGAAACTAATTCTGTTAATGAATTTAGATGTCATATAACGTCATGCATCGGTCTGAAATGTTCAGTAACAAGCCAGTCTTGCATTGCACTGTTTGAATACCGTATTTCAGTTTCAATGTCTGTGTTTACTGAGAGGCGCTGACAATGGCGGCATTCGAGTGACAATATGCATGGACACTTGTGCATAAATCAGGTTAAGAACGCAGCAAATAGAACGACTGAGAAATCACGAGCAAAAATAATGTTTCATACATCGCGTTGCAACACTTGAAAAATTACAAACGAGAGCCAGAACCATGCACCCTTACGCAAGACTTACAAGCAGTTCTTACGTTTGACGCAAGCACCACCACAAACACAAAGCGCCTGGGCTAATTTCCTTGCATTCTGTTTCCGCTGATGCTTAGGTTACTCGTTCTAAACCATTGATACCAGTACTTATTTTTGCACTTGGAGTTATGTTCACCTTTTAAGCTAGCTGATGTTTTGGAGTTAAGGGAAAACTGAGTTGTTTCTTACCTCCAAATACTGGGAATCTTGTGCGAGCATCTTGTCGAGAATCTAACTTCAAGGGTCCGTCATCTGGTATGCATTACATGTCAGAATCCTATTGATTTCATGTGATACGGAAATGTCAAAAGGGTCCCATTTGTGACCTCAAAAAGCGTCGCCCAGTCTACTGACTCTACTCGAACGTGATACTCTTTCAATCAGTTTTAAGCCCTTCACTCACAGTCACGGAAAACAAACATGGGTTTTGAAGTTTTTTTAGCTTTTGAATGAAAATCCGATGTAAGATCACTTAGTTATAAGTTACTGAACAGAATCTCTTGTATTTCAGTGTTTCGTTTCCTTTTTTTTGTTCAAATTCTCAATATTTTGTAAACATAAAACTGGATTTTACTTTCTTAATCCGTAGCACTTTTAAATGTCAGCGGGTTAAGTCAAACTAGTCAAACTGTTTCGCTAGGATAGCCAGGTATTTTCACGTTTCAAAGTTAGCCCTATTTTGTGTACCCTTTATTCCGTGGGTCCCCATTGTCACACCATGGATTCTGACATAAAATGCGTATCGTGTTTGCCATGGGATTACAAAAGAGAACTTGAGCAAACATTCTTTAGATATTTTGTTCATGTCATATGAGAATGCAAGCTGCAGAGAAACCTAACCGGAATAATCAGTAACAAGATGCCTATACTGGCATTTACGCGTGATGCCCCTTGATTCTTATAATTGTATGCTTCGCAGACTATCCTAGCCAATGGAATATTTTGAGTCACAAAGAAAGCGTTATGTCGTTTCCCTTGCGTTACGCGTCTTATCGTTATACCGGTATTTCTATTACAATAACGTGGCCTGACTCACTTTTCTGGTTATGTAAATAAAAGTGTAAGATTAGAAATTGTTTTCGTTTCACCAAAAAAACCAGAAAGAAAACAGGCAAAAAGCTTTCCTAAATGAAAACCTTTTAGTAAAAATGGACAATCAAACCTTTAATCTTTTTGTAAAGTGGATTTCCAGTTGCGTTTAAGCATCAATTCGACAACGTGATGCGATCTGCGTTTTAGCTTAATATCAAGGACCTTTCCCCCCCCCCCCCCCCCCGTATTCTGGATGGTTCTACAACTGTCAAACAGAAGCATGATTCCTTCGCCTTGAACTCTCCAATTTCCACCGTTTTAGCTGTCGAGTGCTTCTTAGAAGTTATTCTTTCGATTTACCGCTTCAAAAGGGTTAATTTTCTTTTTTTGTTAAAGACAATAAGGACAATAGGAGACAAAAAGATCCCCTCTAGGAGAAAACTGAATTTGATACATCTAAAACGAGTTAATAATTGAAAGATGCGCATTTGTGGATACAAAGAAGAACAAACAGCTCCCATTTTAAAACGTGGGCTGCACAGGCATCCCACGTAATTAAGTGTCGTGGGAACTTGAGCTTTAGATTCTCGGCAAACTGACAAACAGCTCCCAATAGACTCCCAGTATTTGGAGGTAAGAAAGAACTCAGTTATCCCTCGATTCAAAGAAATCAGCTAGCTTACGAGGTGAACGCAAGCTCGAGTACAAACGTTAGTGCTGGTGTCAATGTTTAGAACGACGGTAAGCTAAGCATCAGCGGAAACAGAATCAAGGGAATTAACCCTTGTGCTTACGTTTTTGGTGGCACTTGCCCCTGCTTGCGCATGCAAAACTGAAACTGGATTTTACTTAGCTTAGATGTCAAGGGATTAAGTCAAAATATTTCGCTAGGATAACCAGATCTATTTTGACAAGTTTTGTCTGGAGCTCAGTGTTTCGAAATCAGCACCATTCCGGCCGTAGATCCTTTATTACGCGAGTCTTGTAATTTCAATGTCATCGTAGCCTGTCCCAGGATTTCCAGGTGTCTGTGGAGAAAAGGTTCACTTTTGCTTTGCACCTCTCCTCACCTCAGGCAGACGCCAAGTTTGCCCTTTTAAGAGCGTGCGCAACAAGATCAGAAAAAAATGGACCCGGTTCAAATTCCTCACTAGGGCCCTGTATGGTGCAGATGTACTCAAACCAACAATTTTCCTTTCTTATGTATGGCATTTTTCTGGATGAATATTTATTTACAGAGCCATGCGCTAGCAAGCTACTTTTCCCGTAGCCTGCGAACGCAGACGTATTTCCTTCCGCGTTCGCAGGCTACTTTTCTCGCCCCTCCAAATTTACAAGGGAAAAGCCCCAGCATTGAGGTTGCCAACAGCCCACACGTGTTGCGTGGAGAGGGGATTTAAAGCCGCTCTCCGCGCGCGTGGCTGCATTGCAGCTGTTCATGGCTGCCCAAAGATATGCATGAGTACTAGACTCTGCCAATACGTGAAGGGTCCCTGAAGGTGGCGTCTTCAGTGTCTTGACACTTAACATTAGAGACCTTTAGATTCTAGTACAAGTACGTCTAAGAACACGAGATTTGTCTAAACAAGTTTTTAGTGAAGTACAAAGAAGAGATATATCCCAGGAAACTTCATTTGGGCTCGAAACCTTGTGGAATTCAGGCTTTTAATTAAAAATATGGAATCTAAGGTTCAAGTCCAAAAATCCCGCAATGCATTTTGAGTTTTGCCAAGGAAAAACTCTGAATGCAAGTTTTCAGCGTCGAATATGTTAAACAGTTCGGCCAGCATATAAAAAATGTCAAACGTGTTTAAAATTTACAATATACAATTTGAAAATTGTAAATTTAAGCTTTTATTCCCTATTCATTTAGTGTATTTACAAGCTGTAAATATCCTGAGTGCAACATTTTTTATTCTATTGCATTGCCGTTCATAAAAAAATGAATTGAATTCTTTTCGTAGCGGGGAAAATGTTGAAGTTAGAAACAGTTTCACTATGTGCAATAGACGAGGTAACTCCAAAATCTCGTTTTATGAATTCGGACGAGTTTTACTCATTAGTGTACGCATCTACTCTATTTACAGCTGCAATGCAAACAGCAGTAATAAAGTTATAAAGTTAATAAATTAATTCCTATGTCAAGCTATTCATCAGTCAATTTGTAGGTCCGTAATCATGTGATTGTTTTCTTTGTCATTGCTCTTAATACTGTTTACTTTTACACTTAGAGTTAGCGAATTTGAGGGATTTGGGAATTATCTCTTTATTTAATTAACAAGGTTTTCCTCTATCCTGAGAACTCCTTTGTAATCAATCACATTATTACCTTTTGTAATATGATCAACATTGAAGTATTTCTCTCAGTATTTTATCCTTGAGTCCGTCACTTATACATCTTCATTCATCTTTTAACTGTCATTATCCTCCTGTATTTTTCTCTTCATTTAATATTAGAACATCATTTATTATACTGATATAACATTTTGTTCTCTTTGCAGGCAGTTCATCAAAGGAATTCACATATCACCATTAGTAAATAATTAATAGAGAAGCGAGGTTGATGATGGAAACAGACTCGGACTTGACAGTTCGATTCTGATCCTTGTCCACGTGTCGTTAGTCCAGTCCACCGTTGGGAGTAATAAATTAACTTGTGTCTTTCCCTGCCTTTTTGACCACCGGAGCCGCTCTTTTTTCTGTTTTACTTTTGTTGCCTCATCTACTCGTTATGGGCATTAAAAGGAGGTGCACCTCTTTTACTGCCCATAACATTATTGATAGACTTTTTGATGAAGCGCCCTTTTTCCCTTCTTTCCCCCACTCAAAGAGGCTTGTAAGAGACTACCTTGATCTATGAGATGGGTTCCAGAAATTTGAGGCCCGGGCATCTTTTAGAGTCTCTTTTCACGGGGAAAATCATGGGCGAGCTGCATGCAGGTTTGGAAGTTGTTACAGAAATAAATGATATTAGACCACGGGTAATGTTCCCATTCGAGAGAGCGAGGGAAAAGGGAGGAGGGGATAGTGGTGGTAATGATGGTCGTTTGGACTTTTGTTATGGAACACGGAAAACATACAATGGCGGTGCGAACCATTTGTTTGGCTTCATCTCTACGGTACCACATTCAATGCTAATATATTTTGTTTGTTCTTTGTTTTTGCTAGATATCTCTTAAGCGTGAGAAGGGAGTTCTTCATTGAACGAAAAGAAACTGTTGACCGGCCGTTGTGAGGCGCACTTTACATGTAATCACGTGCAGGAGGATTGAATATTACAAAACTGGATGGTTGTGGTCTCTGTGTTTGTGTTGTGCTTTCAGGAAAGATGGAAAAAATACCTAGCAAGCGATACCCTGTAACTTAGTCTATCACAAGGCAGGCTAGTTGAAGAGACATTTTTTTATCTCCTGCGAGGTTACCGGCCAAAAAATAAACGTAGCCTGCAGCGAGAGATGTTTGCTTTTATTTTTGTAATTACGTTTAGTCGCCATCGTGTATTGTAAAACGTCACAAAGGGGATTCCTTTTTTTTATTATTCTAGTCACCCAGAAAATGTTTCAATCCCTCTAAGGCTTCATCGTTTTCTTATCTGAAAATGTCAAGCGTTAAATTCACGAACGAGTATCTATTACTTGCTTACCCTTCTCCAGCCAGAAAAATAAAAAATGTCACAGTCATCTGTCGGATGCAGAAAAGGACCAATCTGTGTTTCTTATTTACTGTTATCAAAGCCTCCAATTTCGT
>NW_028145874.1:0-45000 GCF_977016875.1 Pavona decussata | reverse complement strand
AAACGCTTTTGGTATCTCGAAAGAAAATTGGGGGTAGCCATGCATTTTTCAGAGAAAATTAAGCTTCAATTTAGGCAAAAATCGCATCCATTGCTTCATATTTTGGCGCTTTTTAGAGATATTATTGCTTAATTATCTCAGAAAAATGCGTGGCTACCCCCGATTTTCGTTTTGGATTCCAATAGGCCTCCCTAATTAAGATTTGCTTTTCCTGCATAGTCATAAACCGCACAAAAATTCTTCGATATTAGTAGGCACCATCCTTAAGTTTCTTACCTTCATCCAGTGTGGTCAGTTACAACGCCCCATTGTACTACCATCCCACCTACTCCGTACTTCTTCTTATATGAATTTTTTTCGGATACAATTTAATCTCATTTTATATAAATATACACACTTTTTTTTTCAATTTTTCCTTTATTTTTTATTAATTTATTTTTAATTTTTCTTGTCTCTTAATTTTTTTTTTTTTTTCGTGTTCCGGAATGTTCCGGAATATTCCGGAATGTTCCATGTTCCGGATTTTATCGACGGCCGAAGTTGCCTCAAAAACATTTTTACTTAAAATAAAATTCAGTAAACTTCAACATCAATATCCAAACGCGAAGAATTTAATAAAACAATTATTCCATTCGCACTTGTTGGATATGAGATTGGTTATAGCCAACTCGCCGCTTCGCGCCTCGATGGCTATTTACCATTTCATATCCAACGCGCGCTCATGGAATTATTGCTAAATAACTATTTATACCCAGTCAAGCATATTTTGATTTCCGACCTACCATATTTATCCGATTAACCACCCACCTCGAATAACCGCCCACCCTGAAAGCCCAGAAACGCAATAAGCACCCACCCCCAACCCCTTCCAACAACAAAAAAAAACATTTCTGTACTAGCCCAGCGTGAAGTAAGATGAGAATTAGTAAGTTTTGTTCCAAAATTGTTTCTAGGGACGGTAGTCAATGAACTTTTATACTATGCTTGTCTATGTAAGTTTTTGCACTTTTTTTGTTGAAGCGAAATACACTTGCTATCTCTAGGTTTGTTGTTCTCTAAAATGTCCTCCCTCAGCTAAAAATATTTGGAAAGTAATAAGCGCCCACCCTCTAATAATAGCCCACCTCGAATAAGCGCCCACCCTCATGGGCCAAAAATTAAAAAAGAGCCCAGGGCGGTTAATCGAATCAATACGGTACTCTGTTTTAAGAAAATCTTTAATCCGGAAATTAGCACCTGAAGAAATTTTGTTGAAACACTCAGACGATCAAAACCGTTCTATTTAAAACTCTCTTGCACCCTGTGATAAACTGGCATAACCCTAGGAATGCTCGCCATACAATACATTCTGAACAGTACTAGTTGTGTAGCAAATATGAGGCCAATACGTGAACTTGCTAATTCAGTGGTTTTGCAGTAGGAGCAGATCATGCAATTTCTGTAAATGCTTGGTAACTTTCGCCGCAGACTTATAAAGAGCTGTTCAGTAAAAAGCAGTCTCTTGGGGGTCGCAGTCACGTAACAGCTGTACTCTTACCCTTAAGCTCAGCATCTCCCCACCCTCCCCCCCCCCCCCCCTTTTCTCGGCATTATATTGACGGAATTTTGAATTAAACGATTGTCCTGGAAAAGAAGGTAAATTAGTAACTTTTCTGTCATTTTCCGAATCCAGTAAGCAAAAAATCCCATTGTGTCATTGAAGGATAATCCGTAAGGCAACTTACCTGAATCATAAGTGATGGCCGTGTAAAAGGCACTAAATCCTGAATGCTGATGAGCTTGAGATGTAAATATCACTTGAATGAAATTTCTCACAGAGTACACTGGATGAGGAGGTGACCAACCACCCAGCTGAAATGGCTGATAGCCATCATCTGAAGCAACATTTGTGATGATAAGACGTGCTGCTCCTCCCCGTGTCCAGCCCAACTTAAAGTTTTGAAAGGTGAGTTTGATGATGTACCCATTGGGAACTGTGATATTCCAGGTACAGTTGGTGTTTGGAGGGAAATCGTTTGGAAAATTGGGACTTGTAAAGAATCCACTTGATCCAGTAAGAGACTCACCAGAGTCACAAGCTGTGAAGGAAATTAACAATTTAGGGAACGAATACCCTCAGCACTGCAAGTTGCTTCTTATGGTAATTCCAAGAGGTAAATGTATTCTTTCCATTTTATTGCATAACTCCCAAAATTTATTTACTTCCTAACCAGAGTGGTGCAAACGTATAATTTCTTCAATCACAGTAAAATGACTCTTTGTTTGGACGGTGTTTCCAGTTTACTGTTAACCTGATGGAGTCAGAGCTGGGCTTCCAGCGGTGGTTGCAGTCGGTATTGGGCTTGGAGACTGCGAGAAATAATTTGTACGTCGAAGATGAACAGTTTCTAACCCTTTTACTTCTAGTAATTCTAGTACTGATGGTGCAAGTGTTTTGACCCGTCAAGGTGTAAATGCTGGACAAAGTTGCCCGCCTTTTTTTTAATGTCTGCAAGATGTAGAGACACGTTTTCAAAACTAGCAATTTGATTCTTAACATCGTGAAAGTGCCCCATAGATTTTTGAAACAATTATACCTTGTTGCGGCGGCATTCTTACAAAACGAACTCTTTTGTTTTTTTGAAACTTTTTTTGTGTGTCACGCTTGCATGTCGTTCTCATTGTTATTCTATTAGTTTTTTCTGCAAACTTCGTCTATTGTTCCGTAGTTCATTAGTATCAAGAGAGGATCAAGGGGACCCCCTTGATCCTCTCTTGTTAGTATAAATTCGCGTCTTTGCTTTTTTATTCATTCTCGTTTTGTGCTTTGGAGAATACGGTTTTAGGTTTTTGCGTTTTTCTACATCGCTTCGTTTGTCCGTTTAAAGGCCTTATAACGTTTGTAAGTATTATTTTAGCTCGTCATTTCTGCATATTTTGTTCTTTCTATGTTCTTGTCTTTTGGTTCGTCCTTTTGCTGTAGTAACTTGTATTTTCCTTGTTTATTTCTCTAGCAACCGTATCGATTATTGCATTCGCATCGATTAGCGCAACGTTTACCGCATCGGATATTTGACATTAAAGAAGAAGTTAAGAAACGCGTTGGAGCAATGGTTTTTGGCCCCTTCATACATCTTCTTCTCTCTCCACTCAAACGGCGTGCCTTTTATGATCAGTGCACTATAAAAACTGTAGAACACTCGCTTGACACAGCGGAGAGGCACCAGGAATCTTTGTAGTTCTTCTTTATTCTTGACCACAATTCTTCACTATACTACATCTTCTCTACAAGTATCACTCAAATCACGCCTTACACGGTGGCTGGTACCAGTTTCCCCGCGCGGGAAGCAGGTCTTCACCGTGCTTCACGCGGACCTGCTTCCCGCGCGAGAGACACGTAATAAAGAGGCGCGAAAAAAAAAATATGGCGGCGCGCGGCTTTTTCGTGCTAGGTTACTTTTGTCCTGTTTTAAACGAAATTCGCGTATATCCGAGACTGTGTCTACTAGTACGACCTTAGTTAATTCTTTATGTTCTATACAAATTGTTTGTGCAGTTCAATGTTAAGTTTCAAAGGCAAAACTGCGATCGATCGCGACGGGGATTGGGAGCGCAAGGACTTGCAAAGTGGTTTTTAAAGTGGAGAACCGAAATTCTACCACAAATTATCTCGCTTGATCGTCTTGGCCACATTCTATGGTTTGTATTTTGTGTGCTCAACGGCCACCTTCAAAAACTATAATCCACCGACAACTTCATGAGCGGGGGGCACCGAGAGTCACACGGACGAAGAGAATATTGGCCGCCATCATTGAATACTTCAACGAGAACAACCGCGAGGAATAAGGACAAATGCCCGAGAAAATCTCACATAAAGAAGCTCAACATTTTATAATATATAAGTATCGCAATCTCAACATTCTGAAACACCGACTGACACGTGTTCTGCAAGCAATTAAGTCCATTTCCGCTTGATCCCATTTGACAAAAACATGGCAAATCTAGCCAGAGGTTGTGAGGAAATCCTTCGAGGTGTGTCCAGGAGGCTGTCTTTAACGGCTACTAAATGATGTTCTAAGCAGTAAACAGCTGAAAACATCAAATCAACTAACTTGGAAAATCTGCAAACAGAAGCTGCCCGCACGAGCACACGCAAAAGTCAGCGGTAGTCAAAACAGATCACTGAGCAACTTTTGATCTTATAGAATACGGATTTTTAAATGCGCGAAGACGCGCGTGGGATTTGCCAAACTCACGAAGGCTTTTACGTAAAAAAAAATCCGGTGACCCCTCTTTTTGTCGGTTTAATATGATACTATTATTATTATTACTATTATTATTATTATTATTATTATTATTATTATTATTATTATTATTATTATTATTATTATTATTATTATTATTATTATTGAGAGGAAACATCAGAACAAAATTCAAAAAAATTCTACAGAAGGAAATTTAGACAGCGTAAAAATTGTCTTTTTTCCAAATTTACAAAAATTCCACTCTTTAGAATTTTTAAAAATCATTGTGCATTTTCCTTTACCAGTGCCAGAAGCTATTACTAAAATTAAAAGCCAGGGGGTTGATTCTGTTAATTATTAGTGCCATAAGCTAAACATGTAGGTTTGAATAATCTTTTGAAAAGGTTGCCATGGAAATCGCTTATGACGAAATAACACTTATTTTTGGTCAACTATAAATTATTTAATTCAACACTACAAAAGCGTTACAATGGCCTTAGTCTCTCTTTTCGTTATATTAGTCTTTCAAAGTAACAAACTGTCAAAAAGCTGGAAACTGGTACCTAAAGCATACCAGTTACAAACTCCAGAAGGAAACATTGGGATTATTATTTTCCAAGCGAAGCCGGGCGCTGCAGCGTTGAAAATTTATGTTTGTTTTACCGCTTACCCGAAGAAGACGGGGATGAGGATCCTGTACTTGCAGTCGTTATTAGGCTTGAAGGTGCTGAAAAAAAGTTTGGCCTACCGTAAATGAACAATTCCCTGATAAGTGACAAGACAGTTAGAGCAGTTTTCAATTCAGTGTCGAAAATTGTTAATTGGCAAAGTTCACACCATTTCATCAACTAATGGAAAGGCAAACCAAAACCAATCGTGACTTTATCGTACGCGTTTTCCCGCGCTTGGCGCCGGTTACATGTATTTGCTTCGAATTGTGATTTGCTTCATAGTGTATTCCACGCTTGCTGCGATTGGTCAGAGTAACCACTTTGGCTTTGATTTTTTCGACACTCAATCGAAAACCGCTTTACTAGGTATTCACACAGAATCAAACGAGCCCTTGGGAACGTACTCTAAAACACGAAATTACAACATGTACACAGTCTTGGCTAAAACATCTCCATGAAATACTTACATAGCATCAGAAGAAGCAACGCCAGAATTTTTGCTTTGGTCTCCATTTTACCACTCTGTTAAGGAAAAAAAAGTAAATTGTCGCTTTTGTCACGTCGTGTAAATCTTGTTTATTTTAGGAATCCGTGTCTTAAAGAATTTTAGTTTAGCAATTGAGTTTTGACAGTTTGACTGACAAATAATTAGCAAAGAATTTTAATAATTCTATACAACAATAGGGACCAAGTTGATAGCATCATCAGTGAAAATTTTTTGTTTGATCAAAAATTAAATCACATACGAGCAAGCGTACAAGCGAGAAACAGGGGAGAATTGTAAAACAGGGTCTAAAACCTGCGAGTCAATAAACAGTGAAGTTTGCGACGAACAGCCTGGGGGACACCTACTATTAGAGTATCTTCATAGAGTTATAGCGTGGAGTTATAGTTGCAACCTCAACAGCCTGGAGTCTTGGTATTCGCAACACTATTTTGTAAGATGGTACACTACCACATTATACTAACAGTTTGCTTAGACAGCCGAGTCTAGCCTGGTGCGAACTCTCTTAAGAACCTAAGGCAATTCTAATCCTAGTCAATTCAGTTGTAAACACCAAATGTATTTGTATTTAGTTAAGTATAAACATACCTGCCCGCCTCGACTAGCTTCAGCTATTTGCGGGTAGGTATATAAACACCTTGTAACTGTCTATTTTTAATAAAGTGTTGTTTGTTTTGTTTGTTGTTTTTTGTTTGTTGTTGGCATCAAAAGCCTTATCGTAAGGGTTGCCCTCCTTTCATCCAACTTAACTCACCTCATGCAATGTTTATTAAATAACTAGCGTGCAATTAAAGCATGAAATACAAAAAGCGTGTGGGGCGTGAGCACGAGCCACGCGATTCGAGATATTTTCGGGATGGCTAACGAGAAAAGCGCTTGTCAACAAAACCAGGTTTTTGACTCATAAACATTCTGATATGGTTGTTACCTCGATGTCTCTAAAAATGGATATGTTCTTTGTTTAGGCGTCTGGGATCCAATCAGCGATCCTGTTACACCAGTTTTCCAAAGAAATGTGATATGAACATGGAAAAACATTAAAGGATTGTTTGGAAGTTAGAAGGCAAAGAATGAATAAAATCAAAACATAATGTTATGTTATGGAGCTGATAAACTAAGCTTAGATACTCAGGAATTTTTTCTGTTTGTTATGTTGGTGCAACTTTTGTTTCCTTTGATCGCTTGTGGATGAATACGGTCGGACAAGTCTAAAGTCCTAGACATAATTTCTACTGGCAAATACTGCAACAATCAGAAACTAATTCTGTTAATGAATTTAGATGTCATATAACGTCATGCATCGGTCTGAAATGTTCAGTAACAAGACAGTCTTCTCCGCATCCTTGGTGCATTGCACTGTTTGAATACCGTATTTCAGTTTCAATGTCTGTGTTTACTGAGAGGCGCTGAATGGCGGCATTCGAGTGACAATATGACCCAATACGAACACTTGTGTATAAATCAGGTCAGGAACGCATCAAATCGAACGAATGAGAAATCAAGAACAAAAATAATGTTTCATACATCGCCTTGCAACACTAAAAAAGTGGCAAACGAGAGGCAGATCCATGCGCGCTTACGCAAGACTCACAAGCAGTTCTTACGTTTGACGCAAACACCACCACAAACGCAAGCGCTAGGGTTAATTTCTTTGCATTGTTTCCGCTGATGCTTAGGTTACGCGTTTTGAAGCATTGATGCCAGTACCTATTTTTGCACTTGGAGTTATGTTCACCTTGTAAGCTAGCTGATTTTTTTAAGTTAAGGGAAAACTGAGTTGTTTCTTACCTCCAAATACTGGGAATCTTCTGCGAGAATCTCGTCGAGAATCTAACTTCAAGAATCCGTCATCTGGTATGCATTTCATGTCAGAATCGCATTGATTTTATGTGATACGGAAATGTCACAAGGGTCCCATTTTATGACCTCAAAAAGCGTCGCCCAGTCTACTGACTCTACTCGAACGTGATACTCTTTCAATCAGTTTTAAGCCCTTCACTCACAGTCACGGAAAGCAGAAATGGGTTTTGGAGTTTTTTTAGCTTTTGAATGAAAATCCGATGTAAGAGCACTCAATTATAAGTTATTGAACAGAATCTCTTGTTTTTCAGTGTTTCGTTTCCTTTATGTTCAAATTCTCACTATTTGGTGAATATAAAACTGGATTTTACTTTCTTTAATCCGTAGCACTTTTAAATGTCAGCAAGTTAAGTCAAACGATTTCGCAAGGATAACCAGATCTATTTTGACAAGTTTTGTCTAGAGCTCAGTGTTTCGAAATCAGCACCATTCCGCCGTAGATCCTTTATTACGTGAGTCTTGTAATTTCAATGTCATCGTAGCCTGTCCCAGGATTTCCAGGTTTCTGTGGAGAAAAGGTTCACTTTTGCTTTACACCTCTCCTCATCTCAGGCAGACGCCAAGTTTGCGCTTTTAAGAGCGCGCGCAACAAGATCAGAAAAAAATGGACCCGGTTCAAATTCCTCGCTAGGGCCCTGTATGGTACAGATGTACTCAAACCAACAATTTTCCTTTATTATTCATGGTATTTTTCTGCATGAATATTTATTTACAGAGCCATGCACTAGCAAGCTACTTTTCCCATAGCCTGCGAACGCAGACGTATTTCCGCCTGTCGCTTCTCTCTGGAGAGAAGCGACAGGCGGAAATACGTCTGCCTTCGCAGGCCTACTTTTCTCGCCCCTCCAAATTTACAAGGGAAAAGTCCCAGCATTGAGGTTGCCAAGAGCCCACACTTGTTGCGTGGAGATGGGATTTACAGCCGCTCTCCGCTCGCGTGGCTGCATTGCAGCTGTTTATGGCTGCCCAAGGATATGCACGAGTTACTAGCCTCTGCCAATACGTGAAGGGTCCCTGAAGGTGGCGTCTTCAGTGTCTTGACACTTTACATTAGAGACCTTTAGATTCTAGTACAAGTACGTCTAAGAACACGAGATTTGACTTAACAAGTTTTTAGTGAAGTACAAAGGAGAGATATATCCCAGGAAACTTCATTTGGGCTTGAAACCTTGTGGAATTCAGGCTTTTTAATTAAAAGTATGGAATCTAAGGTTCAAGTCCGAAAATCCCACAATGCATTTTGAGTTTTGCCAAGGAAAACTCTGAATGCAAGTTTTCAGCGTCGAATATGTTTAACAGTTCGGCCAGCATATTAAAAATGTCAAACGTGTTTAAAATTTACAATATACAATTTGAAAATTGTAAATTTAAGGTTTTATTCTCTGTTCACTTAGTGCATTTACAAGCTGTAAATATTCTGAGTGCAATATTTTTTATTCTATTGCATTGCCGTTCATAAAAAATGAATTGAATTCTTTTCGTAGCGGGGAAAATGTTGAAGTTAGAAACGGTTTCACTGTGTGCAATAGACGAGGTAACTCCAAAATCTCGCTTTATGAATTCGGACGAGTTTTATTCATTAGTGTACGCATTTACTCTATTTACAGTTACAATGCAAACAGCAGTAATAAAGTTATAAAGTTAATCAATTAATTCCTATGTCAAGCTATTCATCAGTCAATTTGTAGGTAAGTAATCATGTCATCGTTTTCTTTGTCATTGCTCTGTAATACTGTTTACTTTTACACTTAGGGTTAGCGAATTTGAGGGATTTGGGAATTATCCCTTTATTTAATTAACAAAGTTTTGCTCTATCCTGAGAATTCCTTTGTAATCAACCACGTTTGTAATATGATCAACAGTATTTCTCTCAGTATTTTATCCTTGACTCCGTCACTTATACATCTTCATTCATCTTTTAACTGTCATTATCCTCCTGTATTTTTCTCTTCATTTAATATTAGAACATCATTTATTATACTGACATAACATTTTTTTCTCTTTGCAGGCAGTTCATCAAAGGAATTCATATATCATCATTAGAAAATAATTAATAGGGAGGCGAGGTTGATGATGAAAACAGAATCGGACTTGAGATCCAGATATCGAGAGTTCGATTCTGATCCTTGTCCACGTGTTGTTAGTCCATTCCACCGTTAGGAGTAATAAATTAACTTGTGTCTTTCCCTGCCTTTTTGACCACCGGAGCTGCTCTTTTTTCTGTTTTACTTGGTTTGCCTCATTTACTCGTTATGGGCATTCAACGGAGGTGCACCTCTTTTGATTGCCCATAAAACTGTTGATAGACTTTTGGTGAAGCACGCTTTTTCCTTTCTTTCCCCCGCCACTCAAAGAGGCTTGTAAGAGAATGCATTGATATATGATATGGGTACTGGAAATTTGAGAGCCGAGCGTCTTTTAGAGTTTCTTTTCACGGGAAAAATCATGGGCGAGCTGTATGCAGGTTTGGAAGTTGTTACAAAAATAAATGATATTAGACCACGGGTAATGTTCCCATTCAAGAGAGCGAGGGAAAAGGGGGGAGGGGATGGTGGTGGTAATGATGGTCTTTTTCGACTTTTGTTATGAAACACGGAAAATATACAGTGGCGGTGCGAACCATTTGCTTGGCTTCATTTCTACGGTGCAACATTCAATCCTAATATTTGTTGTTTGTTCTTTGTTTTTGCTGATATATATCTCTTTAGCGTGAAAGGGAGTTCTTCATTGAACGAAAAGAAACTGTTGACCGGCCGTTGTGAGGCGCACTGTACATGTAATCACGTGCAGGAGGATTGAATATTACAAAACTGGATGGTTGTGGTCTCTGTGTTTGTGTTGTGCTTTCAGGAAAGATGGAAAAAATACCTAGCAAGCGATACCCTGTAACTTAGTCTATCACAAGGCAGGTTAGTTGAAGAGACATTTATTCATCTCCTGCAAGGTTACCGGCCAAAAAATAAAACGTAGCCTGCAGCGAGAGATGTTTGCTTTTATTTTTGTGATTACGTTTAGTCGCCATCGTGTATTGTAAAACGTAACAGGAGGATTCATTTTTTTTTTATTCTAGTCACCACAGAAAATGTTTCAATCCCTCTAAGGCTTCATCGTTTTCTTATCTGAAAATGTCAAGCGTTAAATTCACGAACGAGTATCTATTACTTGCTTACCCTTCTCCAGCCAGAAAAATAAAAAATGTCACAGTCATCTGTCGGATGCAGAAAAGGACCAATCGTGTTTCTTGTTTACTGATATCAAAGCCTCCAATTTTGTTTGGTTTTGTTTATTCCTGTAGGACTTCAGTTCAGATACTGAAGTAAAAGAAATGAGTCAGATACCGCCACAACAAGGAAACATTGAACATTAAATTAATAGGAAATGTCATATAAAAGTATTTTGTTCAGTTTTTGTTCACAACTGAAGGTTTTGACAATAATGATGGATTTTCTTTAAATAAACATGCTACTGTTGTTATTGGTGCGAGTGATGTTTTTTAAAAGATCTCGATAGTGGTGCAATTTGAGAACTTTTAAAACATCACGAATCGTTCATAGTACACTCAACAAAATTATCGGGCAAGTTTTCTTCAAGTTTAAGATCGATACTGCGCCCTTACTCCTTTTAATTTCTCAAGCACGCTCTCGATAGAAACAGCAAAACAATTGTCGGCTATTTTTTTTGCTGACGTGCGAATTTGCAGCGTTTGGCTGTATTCGTGCGCGGCGCCATTGTCATGGAAACATAACAGGTACTCCTGTGTTGTACAGTTTCTCCACCAATTACAAGTGAGTAATTTTGTACAAAAATGTGTACAATACAACACAATACAATACAATACAATACGACATTGCTAAGTGACTGCAGTGACTACAAGTAATGGCAATGATATCAGACTTAAGTGTTGTCGAGTGTTTCACTTTATCTTATAAGCCACGGCGTACTTTGTAGGAGAGAGATTTTGGCAAGAGTGTGAAACCCTTTGCAAATAGTAATACCCTGTGAGCTGCACTCTCTTGTTAAGGTTTACGCAAACGTCTTTGGAAGCTTAGCTGTTATTTATTAGCAGGCAGAAAAAATGGGAAAATGGACAGACGAAAATCCAACCTAGTAAACCGCCATTTAGGCTACTGGCACTGGCACTTAAGGACAGTGCCTACTAATACCGAAGTATTTTTATGCGGCTCATGACTATGTGGGAAAAGTAGATCTTAGCAAGGCCTATTGGAATCCAAAAAGAAAATTGGGGGTAACCACGCATTTTTCAGAGATAATTGAGCAATAATATATCTAAAAAACGCCGAAATATAAAGCAATGTATGGGATTTTTTCCTAAATGGAAGCTCAATTATCTCTGAAAAATGCATGGTTACCCCCAATTTTCTTTTTAGATACCAAAAGCATTTGCTAAGTTCTGCTTTCTCCGTATAGTTTTAAACTGCGCAAAAATATTCCTGTATAAGTAGGAATCACCCATAGGAAACCCGAATATCTCGCGATGCGCAGAACGTCTGCGCAGTAACAATAGTAGGCACCGTCCTTAAGTATGACTTTAAAGTACTGCTCGGTACCCTTCATTTAAATAGTCACACTATAGGATTTCATCAACAGGCTAAAAAGTTAGAACCACCTTGTACAGCATACATTGTCCTCAGTAGCTTTCACTTGAGTTGTCTCAGTTGGTGGTTTTGAACTAAAAGCGTAGAACCACATCGTATGACCAATGTTTTCATTACAATAATAATAATAATAATAATAATAATAATAATAATAATAATAATAATAATAGAAGTCTTTATTTCCTCACAAGATAAAAAATACATATCTCATGTTACAATAATATCTAAGTTATTTACCATTAAAATACGCTCAAATAGCTAAATTGTATTTAAAAATTAGGCGATTAACGTAAGAGTTCTTGAATCTATCTGTATTAACTTTCGGATACTGACTTGTTTGATTCCTTAAATTGTAAGTCGATACTTTCTTCTTGGGTAATAGTCCCCTTAGAGGGTGTCGGTCTATGCCAGATACCTTACTAAATACTTTTCTATCCTGCTTTTCTAGAAGGTTCACTATGCCGGGGTAAGCAATAATAATATCATATCGAAGCGTAGGTATATAAAATCACGCGAGCAAATCAAAAAACCTGTTTGCTTCTCGTTTAATAATGTTTATTCTACTTAACTAAATGGAGCAAAAGCTTTTATCCTGTGAAAATAAATCAGCGAAGTTTAAACTTAAAGTATTTGGTAATGAATCTGTATAACAGACCTTCGTGGGTCATAGTTAATAGCGAGCTTTAGCAAAGACGACCATGGAAAACGGCAACAACAAAAAAGCAATTGGCTTAATAACTAAGACGTGCATTACACTTTTTGGTACATTTTTTTACCGTCAACACACGAATAGGACGTGAAATTTCCTGATGGGAGGTTGCATGGAGGACGTTAACACACAAAGGGGAATTTTTCTTTTTCTTTCTAAACCGGGGTGCGGTCTCCAAGAATTGAACTACAGGAAATTTCACCCACATTTGACATTTTTAAAACACGGAGCGATCCTATAAGACCAGGCTGAACAGTTCAGACTGTCAATCAAAAATCCCAAACCCGCGTATCGGATTGGTTGATTACCAAAGGTCTTATTTTAGCACGTTCAAGTTCCGGCAACTTCGATTCGAAAGGACGTGACGAGTTGGCGGAAAAGCTGTTTTAGTTCGAATTATTTTGTTCAAAATCAATCCAACGATTATGGCTACAGGAGAAGAATTTAGAAAGTTAAGTTATCCGTCTATTTTGAGATCGGAAATTCATTTATCGGCTGGTAAAATCTTATCCTTTCGAGATATTTCCGAAATGATTAGGATAAAGTTCGTAAACAAACTCTGTCTCGAAATAGGTTGTTCTTCTGAAACCGGCTTCCGAGATGGAATCGCTTCGATCCTTTGTGTCGTTTAGTGGGGGAGAGCTAAGTAAAGACACAAAGTCGCGGAAGCGAAGCCTAGAAGAAACAACGGAGGAGGAAAGTGAAGTATCTCAAGCGGCGAGCGATCGCACGCAAGACGACGGAGCTGGTAATCTTTTTGAAGTCGGCCTCTCTATTGCTTACTGTATAAACTTACAATATATTTAGTACTGGCTAATTTTAATACTGATGTGAGAGCCATTGCCATTATCATTTCATCCATAAGATACATGAGAGCAACATCAGGTCGTGTTTTGTTTATATCTTTGGTGAATTTTTTTTACGAATTAGCAAATTATGCAAATATGCATGATCAGGTACGAAATGTGTTTAGATGTTTTTTGTTTTTGACTTGTGCATAGTAGTTTACAATTTATTATTGCCACTTCCAGCGGATTAGTAGAGTTAGTTTTCACGTACGTGATCGATAGATACACAAGCGGTAATGAACTTGAACCCAACACGACGACTCGAGCGGCCGTTTAGCGGAAAACATCTCCAAAACTTTGAAAATCCCGCCAGTTTTGGCGAACAACAGACTCGTTTTGGTTATCGGCATGTTCAGATGGAGGGATACAGTTTATAATGGTTTCGCTCTTTGTACTGTGTATTTGGTAGAAGGATTTCGAGGTAAGTCTCGTATAATCTTTCGATTGCGGCAACGAAACTTGATTATTTCCGTTATTATCGTTAATCTCGCTAATTTCTGGTGTTTTACGAGATATATAGTTACGGTTTAGCTTATTTTTATTGATAAATCGATTCCCTCTTCGATTTTACAAACGATAGTTCTTCTCTCTTTTTTCTTCGACCGTTGCCGACGTCATCCACCATTATACTGATCCGTTTGGAAGCCAACAAAGCGCTTCAAAGGGGGCGTGTCCTTCCCTTTTATAGGATCGCTCCGTGTTTAAAGCGAGTTGAAATAATTGCGACAATGTTAATTCATTTTAATAGTGGAGTTTTCGCTGCCGTCACTATCGTCACTCCTAAAGCTCCCTAACATCTTTATCATTACAAACAAAGAAACATTGACATTAATTAAAATTTCGTTGCACGTATCGGCACGGCAATTTATTATACTACTCGTTTTTCTTTCAACAGTTCTAATGATGTCCTGATTACCGTACAGTTTTTGCCAGTCGTTTTTGCTTTCTTGGTTTTCTAACTGGTCACGATCATTTTTGCAAAAAATCTTCCTTCCTTTACTGTTAAGTTACACGGCAGTTTATCAAACTGGTTACCACCTTGATTAAAACTTCTCAAACTCCTAAATAATTCATAAAGAGAAAACAAAGGAAATCACTACCATGAAGGAGGTTTGGAAATGTAATCTTAATTATCATAAAATTTTGTGAACTTTTGCTTCGAATTTCTCCAATAATTATCACTAGTTTGGGAAGCTATATCAAACACTCGAAAAAAGTGTTTCCTCCTATTTCCAAACACCTAGAACTTGGTTGAAAAGAACTCGGCTGCGCCTAGTTTTTCCAACTTACTTCTCGGTGTTTGGAAATCGGAGGAAACACTCTCCCTCGTGTTTGATCTATTACATGATAACATGATCATCACTGATTATTACTGATAATCGACTGACATGTTGAAAACATCAAAAAAATTAGAGCAAAGGCGGAAGCTAGCACTATGAGGCTTCACATCACTTTAAGTTAACGCTTATTATTCTTTTCATTTTTTCTCTTTGAGATTTACTTGCCGTTTATCGTGATTGGTTCCTATTCAGATCAGAAGAAAACAAAAAACGTCATTCTCATCAGGCAAGCTAACCCGCGGACACAAATATTAATTTGTTGCTGGGTCACCAAAAATTTAATTATCGCTGTATGTTTAAGAAAGAAAAACACACACACACACAAACAAACAAATGAAAGAAAAAACAACAAATTACAAAAAAAGGAAAAAAAACAGACAAAATTGGCTTTAAATTGGCTTACAGCCGAAATGCGGATATTTTAAAGAACTCAAGAAACTTCTAGCTAATTATTTAAATTTCCTTCTTGTCATTTTTTTCCTAAACGGTATAGTTTGTATAATTTCCTTCTCTTCCGCACGGGTAATCTTTGAAAAGCACCATTAAAAGAACGGAGAGTAAAATTGGAGGAATGAGGCAAAACTGAAGAAGCGCACGGGGAACGCTTCTTCCCATCCTAGTGTCTCTCCGCGCTTATTTTCCCTGTCCTGAGCCTCTACTTGGTATAGTTTCCATCTTAACTGCTCTAAGAGCGCACAAGGTATGGGTCGCGAATCCCCGTCTTCCTCCTCTTTCGAATTCGACCACTGTTACCAAGGCTGCTCCCCGGTCTCCGCTTGGTTAGGACCGCACAATAATCCAAAAGACGCCAGTACAGAAGAGAGAGAGTATAAGCTCACTGCGTCACTGATTTATTTGTTGTTAATTGGCCATTTCTGAGTTGTCTTAAACCTCATTAGGAAAGGCTTCGTGCATTGTTTTTATTATGAAAATATGCAAACAAAACCGTTAAACGAAGCCTCTCTTGAAAGCAATTCGGAAAAGCCTATCCCAAGGACCATCTGAAAAAATGGTAATAATAATAATAATAATAAAAAGTAAATCAAAGAATGATTTTTAGCAAACTGGGGGCGTCTTTTGAAGATGGACTGATCCGTTCGAGTAGCGTCCATTTTTCAATAGAAGAAGAAGAGGAAGAAGAAGAAGAAGAAAAACAAAGCCTGAAAAGAAGAATCAGTTTGTTTTTCTCTCACCTGTCATTTTGTTTGGTGGCTGCGTCAGTTCGTCTTCATTTTTTCTCTGCCGTTGGTTTGATTTCAATTTGCTTTTCTTTGGCCAGACAACATTTTTCAGTTACCTCAGGGTTGTCAGATAATGTGCTTCCACAGAGTCTAGGATCGAGGTCCTTAAACACTGCTTGATTATCATTATTTAGAAGCTGTAATTCAGTGGTATCCTCAGTACTGCCATCTGCCCTGTGCTTCCATTTTCTCCAAGTGATACAGACGGCGACACTGATCACAAGCATCACTACCAAGGAGACCACGACAGCAACTGTAATGGTGGTTTCATTGGAACTTGTCTCTCCTGGGAAAATATTTTTTTTAAAGTGTAAAGGTATGT
The DNA here is from genome assembly GCF_977016875.1 of Pavona decussata. Taxonomy (NCBI): domain Eukaryota; kingdom Metazoa; phylum Cnidaria; class Anthozoa; order Scleractinia; family Agariciidae; genus Pavona; species Pavona decussata. Next base: position 28,665 of record NW_028145874.1, on the reverse strand, counting down.
GAATATCAAGCATTACAACGAAAACATCAGAGGCGTTTAACACAAATGTATATTACAATTATATAGATGTGAGAGTTAACGAGAATTGCCTGAATGCTTCATTACACACAAGATCTGCGTTAAATTGGAACTTGTGAAAGGGGTCTTAAAAAAAGTTAAACAAAGTGAAAATTCCTTTCTGGCAATGGTTACTAGTGATATCATGAAAAACACTCTATCGGATAGTATAAGAAATATGAGCGAAGAGCCACAAAACACATCTCCGCTTTTTGAGCAGAGCTGTTGCGCATAAGACGTAGATAACTGTTTCGTTTTGTAACTGACCTCTCATCACCACGACATAACAATAATTTACTCCAGAGACAGACGTTAAAGGTTACTAAACTTCGGCTTCACACAAGGCTTAACAGGACAATGGCTGCTATACTCAGCTCAGGCTTAAGCTTTGCACTCCACCATCTTCACAGGAAGAGGATATTTACTTGGACACAGTCCCTTAGTTCGAACACTGAATAAATTCATTAAAGTGTATATGACAGATTTTTTTTTATTTGGTTGATCGAATCTTCATGTTGTTCTCGTATGAAAATCGAAAAAATAAATTCGCTAACGATTTTTCTTCCCCTCGTTTGAGGCGGACAAATACGTGTAATTTCACTTCCGGTTGTGTACAAAACCGCGCGAGGTGGGAAACTGGGGATAGTGGGTCTGTGACGTCAATACAAGAACGCTGCTTTCGCGGGTTTCAGTGTTTTTCTTGTGCGAAGGAAGAAAACATGGTGCTGCGTTATCTTGTGTACGGCTGTAGCGACAAGAAAGACGAGAAAAAAGGGGATTTACATGTACCAAATTCCCTTCTACGGTGATACAAGATCGGAAGCCGTGAAAAGGAGACGAAAATGGATTTCATACGTGAATGGAAGTCGAAAACACTGGACCCCGAGCAAGTATTCGGTGGTGTGCTCGATGCATCGCAAAGAAGATTTCACTCGCACTTATTCTTTCAACCAACAGTGCTATAAGGAGCGACTGAAGCGTGTTGAAATTGGTGTTTTGCCTGTTCCTCGATTTATCGACTGAAAGTTGAGCAAGAATATTCAACTAGAGATCGTCGTTTGCATCGCCGTTCGGTAAGATTTCTCACCTCTCATAGTTGAATTATGTGCATTTGATCAAAGTTTATAAATGTTCTGCTTTCCATTAACCTTAACGCATGGAAGTTCAGTATGTATAAGAGTACACTGATTTTAATTCTCACATAAGCGTAAGTTTGACTTTTTGCGCGTGGTTAATTACACCTTTGTTATTCTTGCTACCCTCATTATTGTAGTGATTATGTCATGTCTGTTGGTAGAGCTTTATTTTTGCATAATTGCTTTTTTGATTTCCTTTTCTTTCTGTACAGCTTGTCATTTGCAATGGAACTTTTAATAACATATGTGAAGAAGCAGCCTTCACACAGTCTTTAAAGGATGAGTAGAGATTCGTGGGTTCACTCTTAGAATGAAGAATTTGTTGGATTTGAAGATAATGAATGATAATGTGATGTCAATTTCAACTGCTGGTTGAACACTTACACAACATTGGAACCGTTTTATTCTTTAGCCAAGACCTAATTCTTTGGTCACTAGAACATGCTTATATATAAATTCATCCTTGCAAATAAATATGCTGTTGTTCAAACCTTTGGAATGCTCATTATTGTATTTTCAGTAAAAGCTATCCTTCTTTAGAAACTGGTCAAGAAAATTTCTACCATACTAGGTAAATCAGTGACTAGGAATTGCAAATGATGCCAAGTTGTTAGACCCTAAAAAGGCCTAAAGGCTTAATCTTGAATTATTATAAAAAAGACTGGTTCAGATAAGGGAATGGCACGCTACAAAAGCAAATAATTATTGTTCCTGATGTTGTCATCTTGAAATAATCCTTTTTATTTAAAATATGCTTATAAAAGCATATTGAGCGTGCGTTGGATGTGAGATGATATATAGGCAAGGAGGCGCTACGCTCCTCATTGGCGATAATCATCTCATATCCAACAAGCTCAAGTGGAATAATTCTTTTATTAAAAACAATCAAGACATATTGCTAGATCTTATTGATTTTGCTTTGCAAGAACAAACAGAAGACTATTTAATGGTCACTATTTCTTGGGCATGGTTTAATGTCTCATATACCTGCATGGTCACCAAGCCAGTCAAATACCTGGAATTCCATAATACAAGGATCCTGTTTTTAATAAAAAGGTAATTTCAAGTAATGTTGTCTAATGGTCAACAAATTTCAAAATATTTTATCCAGAAAAAAGCATGTTTTCATTTTTGCCAAATTAATTCTAAAACATTTACTAAGAAAAAAGGCCTTAAAAGGTCTATCAGGCTAAATCTTGAAAATATCATAAAAAGAGTGATTGAGATAAGGGAATGGACTGCTCCAAAAGCAACTTGTTTTCAATAGTCTTCTTGCATTTTGCCATGTAGCTTTTTAGGCAATTTCCTGAATTCTGCCCAGTAAGTGGAGATTCATAGAGAATGAAAGATACCCCTAGTGTGTTCATTGTGTCAAAATATTTAGACAACAAATAACAACTAAGTTGGAAAAAAATTATATTTCGGTGCGAACTATACCATCATCATCATCAGCAGCAGAAACTTAGTTTTGACACAATGAACAGACTCAGAGTATCTTTCATTCTCTATGTACTGAATTTATCAACAATACTTCTCAATATTCTAGGTTTCAGCAGAGTCTTGCAGGGTCGATGGTGGAAATTTTATTTGTTTTAGCAAAAAAGTACACATGTAAGCAAATTGTACAAGTAAGCAAATGAATAAAATGAACATGCATATTATTATTATTGTCCTGCAAATCGGTTTCTGCAATATTTTGTCTGTCTTGATTCTTTGGGTAGTATACAAGAGTGACAGGCCCACACGACTCCCTAGCACATTTTTAGCCTTTTTATAATTTGGCTCTCACTATTATATCTTTGATTGACCGCCCTCTTTTGTAACATATGAGGGGCAGGTCTTTGTAGATTTATTTGAGCAATGGTTGTTGCAATGCTTGGCAAGCATGCTGTTCATTGGTGGTGGTGGTGCATTACTTTTAAGTTCCCCAGCAGCAGCATCTAGGTTTAAGAAGCTTTGAACTTTCAGCTCCCAGGAACATTTGGTAAATTTCTTCCATATATTCTGAAAAAGGAGTAAAATCAAACAAACAAAACATTTAAATTTGGTAAATAACCAGAGGTACAGTCTACACATGAATGTTGTGCTGCACAGCACTAATGACACAAATGATGGATCAGAAAATTAACTCTACAGTGAAAGTTTGATTTCTTCAGTGAATTTCAAGCCAAACATTAGAATGGAAAACCATAAGAGGCAAAACCAAAAACCAAAACCAAAAACCCACTTCCCTTCGAACCCACAGCAGAAATTGCTGGAGTGAACCGATTAATCTCTACTCATCCTTTAAAGACTGTGTGAAGGCTGCTTCTTCACATATGCTATAAAAAGTTCCATTGCAAATGACAAGCTGTACAGAAAGACAAGGATAAAAATAACAACAAAAACAAAATCACTTCAACAAGATGCCTGCTACACTGGCATTACGCGTGATGCTGGGGCTGATTCATTTATTCCAACTGTGTGCTTCGCCGATTGATAAATCTATCCTTGCTAATGGAATAGTTTGAGTCACGACGATCGCGTTACGTTGTTTCCCTTGTGTTACGCGACTCAGACTTCCACCGGGAATTTTTGAAATTCCATTACGATAACATAAGCTTCTCAATGACCTCTTTTCAGTCTCACGTCGTGGTCTAAGACTGTGAAACAAAGCACGATTCCTTCCCCAGGAACTCACCAATTTCCACCGTTTTAAATGTCGGGTGCTTCTTAGAAGGTATTCTTTCGATTCACCGCTTCAAAATGGTGAAATTTCCGTTTGGATTCATTTATTCCAACTGTATGCTTCGCCAATTGATAAAACTATCCTTGCTAATGGAATAGTTTGAGTCACGACGATCGCGTTACGTTATTTACCTTGTGTTACGCGACTCAGACTATTACCGGAAATGTGTGTAATTCCATTACGGTAATGTAAGCTTTCAATGACCTCTTTTTAGTCTCGCGTCGTGGTCTAAGACTGTCAAACAAAGCACGATTCCTTCGCCAGGAACTCACCAATTTCCACGGTTTTAAATGTCGGGTGCTTCTTAAACGTTATTCTTTCGATTCACCGCTTCAAAATGGTGAAATTTCCGTTTGAAAACGGCACACTTGAGTCCAGAACATGTTAACAATATGGCGCGACAATTTAATCCGTCCTTAATAAATATATCAAATGATGCGTTGACGTCACACCGGTAGGGTTAAGTGGGTCCCCTCCCCCGCGATTAAAGCGACAAGAATGGATGTTGATTGGCCTGCTGTTGTTGAAGACAATCAGAACATTACATCCCGAGTAGGAGAGGGGAGAGTTTAATGAATAAATTAATATACCGATTTGTGACTACGAGGAAGAAAAAAAAAAAAAACAAGATGCCTGCTATACTGGCATTACGCGAGATGCTGGGGCTGATTCATTTATTCCAACTGTATGCTTCGCCGATTGATAAAACTATCCTTGCTAATGGAATAGTTTGAGTCACGACGATCGCGTTACGTTGTTTTCCGTGTGTTACGCGACTCAGACTATCAGCGGAAATTTGTCAAATTCCATTACGATAACGTAAGCTTCTCAATGACCTCTTTTCAGTCTCGCGTCGTGGTCTAAGACTGTCAAACAAAGCACGATTCCTTCACTAAGAACTCACCAATTTCCACCGTTTTACGTGTCGGGTGCTTCTTAGAAGTTATTCTTTCGATTTACCGCTTCAAAATGGTGAAATTTCCCTTTGAAAACGGCACACTTGAGTCCAGAACATGTTAAAACAATATGGCGCGAGTTAATCCGTCTTTAATAAATAGATCAAATGATGCATTGACGTCACACAGGTAGGGGTGAGTGGGTCTCCTCCCTCGCGATATAAGCGACAAGAATGGATTTTGATTGGCCTGCTTCTGTTGAAGACAATCAGAACAATACACCCCGAGTAGGAGAGGGGTGAGTTTAATGAATAAATTAATGTACCGATTTGTAGCTACGAGGAAGAAAAAAAAAAAAAAGAAAAAAAAGAAATCGACCCGTTTTTAGACACGGTATGCCCCTTCAGGGCATCCCGCGTAAAAAAAAAAAAAAGAAATCGACCCGTTTTTAGACACGGTATGCCCCTTCAGGGCATCCCGCGTAATAATGAGGGTAACAATAATAACAAAGGTGTAATAAACCACCCGCATAAAGTCAAACGGCAAGATTTCCGCACAGCCCCATACATTAGTTATGCATACAGTCTTTGCTCAAAGATAACAATAGCGCGCCGTTGGGATTACTTCGCTTTGTTCCTCTTAGTTTTTATATTTTCTTTCTAAGTCCATATGGGCTTTGCCGATATTTTCAATTTTTTGCTCAAAAATACGTGTTTTCAACATTAAATTGAGAAATTTTGTTGATTTTTACATGTTTGTTATTTGATCCGCTCGTTCAAAATGTGCAAAATTCGGTGTTTTAAGCGTCGCGGCAGACGTGAAAGCTAGATTTAAGTTTACGTGTTTTAAAAGATCACAACAGTGGAATATTGAAAATAAAATGTTTTTCTTACCTGTCTTGTTGTTCTGTTGCATTTTCCTCCTTTCCTCTTTGGGATATAAAGACGACCACAGCTTGTATCCCTTGCATGGGGCGGGCGCAAGTTCAATTTTTGCAGTGCATTTTGTTTTTTCGCGGGAAGGATCACAAAGGGTGCATAGAGTGATACTTTTGGAACCCTTTATGGATCCTTTCGAACCTCATAAAGGTCGGCGATATGCTTGATGATGTTTCCAAAGGGATCCTCTCCATATTGCTGACACCACATAAACTCCTGTAGGTAGCCATCAAGGAGTTCTTTGGATGTTCCTGTACGAGGCAAACTTCGCTTTACTCCCCACCATGTGTTTTCGATGCCCTGTGTGTGGGCACCGGTACGTGTCTGGGTCGACGAAGTTTAGACTGTGGTTAACTGTGAGATGATCGTAGCCCTCGTCTTGTAGGCAATTGTAAGCTTTCCATAAGTCGCTCATTACGCACGTTCCAGGCAATATGTGAGGGCGTATAATGGGTAAGAGAGTATTTTTAACCCTGCGCTCTACCGGAACAAGGAAGCAGGCCTTGGTTTCACGGCATATGCCACCAAAAACCCACTTCCCTTCAACTGGGCGACCACGGTGATACTTCATTTTGCCAAACTTGGACTCGTCGATCTCGACAGTTGTACCAGGTTCCCCTATGGGCCCCGCATGATGATTCATAATTCTGTCGGCACAAACCTCCCGGCAATTGTTATACCAATCTACCACCGTTTCCGTAGACGTCGCTTCACCGTCTAACGAGGTTTCATGCACTGCTTGTGAAGCGGTAAATTTGTACGCCCAAGCGTAAGTAAGGGCTAATATTTTCTCAATGGAAAGCTTACTACCAGAAAACCATGAGTTCTGGCGTATTGATGCCATTCCATTGTAACCTCTCTTCGAGCATCGCCACTCAAACCCGTCTCGCGATGAAGCTCGTTTAGTCCAGCTGAGTGCATTGCTGCACTCAGCCCTTGGACATTTCACAGACGACGCGAGTAGGTTGTGTTCCTTGCACCACTCTATGCACCCGTTGTGATCCGCAAGAATCTTGGACAGTCGAAAGAAATTCATCATTTGTTGGCTTGCCATCTAAAGTAAAACTTACTCGAATTTGAAAAAGGTTGGAAGAAAGAACACGTCGCAGGAAAGTTGCATTTTATTTCATAAGCGGACCAATGAGCAACAAGCTAAAAGGATTCTTTCGTGAAGAATTCTAAAAGCAAGCCATAAATCAGTATATATTGTTATGTAGATCTGCAATTGCCTGAGCGGAAATAAAATTATTTTTTTGCGCACTGACTACCAACCGATTCAGCGTGGTCTAGTGGAAAAGTATATGGACAGGTAAGCAAGCGGTAAATGTAGCGCCTCAGTTCGAATCTCGGTCTACGCAACGGAAAAAAAAAAGGGCCTCACTAGAGGAGAAAACGAAATGCGAACTAAGAGTAGAAAGTAAAGGGAAAAAGAGAAAAGAGGCAGCACACAATGAGATCCTTTTTTATTGATGCAGTAAGTAGACAGTAAGAATTAAAATATGCAATTCGCATGGGATCGACCTATTGTTAATGAAAACAATAGAGCGCATACATAATTAATAGCGCGGCATGCATAATTAATGTATGGGGCTGTGCGGAAATTTTTCCAGTCAAACTTACGCTTATGTGAGAATTAAAATGTAAGCTTACTCTTATACATACTGAACGTCCATCAGTTAAGGTTAATCGAAAGCAGAACATTTATAAACTTTGGTCAAGTGCACATAATTCAACTATGAGAGGTGAGAAATCTTACCGAACGCGCGATGCAAACGACGATCTCTAGTTGAATATTCTTGCTCAACTTTCGGTCGATAAAATCGAGGAACGGGCAAAACACCGATTTCATCACGCTTCAGTCGCTCCTGATAGCACTGTTGGTTGAAAGAATAAGTGCGAGTGAAATCTTCTTTGCGATGCATCGAGCACACCACCGAATACTTGCTCGGGGTCCAGTGTTTTCGACTTCCATTCACGTATGAAATCCATTTTCGTCTCCTTTTTACAGCTTCCGATCTTGTATCACCGTAGAAAGGAATTTGGAACATGTAAATCCCCTTTTTTTCTCGTCTTTCTTGTCGCTACAGCAGTACACAAGACAAAGCAGCACCATTGCCTGATTTCATACCGTGGGCGTCTGGGCACGAGTCTGTGTATTATGGGTTATGGGGCTCAACACCCACATAGCCGGAAAGAGCACATCGAACTTTACAACATCCTCAAGTTTGGTCTCAATCAAGCTAATATTAGGCGAGATACAGCCATTCAAAAACTTAAAAATTTACTAAGAAATGTATGGAACGCCGGACACACGTCCGGCGTTCCATACATTTCTTAGTAAAATTTGGAGTTTTTGAATGGCTGTATCTTTCCTAATATTAGCTTGATTAACACCAAACTTGGAAATGTTGTAAAGTGCGGTGTGCTCTTTCCGGCTATGTGGGTGTTGAGTCCCATAACCCATAATACACAGACTCGTACCCAGACCCCCACGGTATGAAATCAGGCAATGTTTTCTTCCTTCGCACAAGAAAAACACTGAAACACGCGAAAGCAGCGTTTTTGTATTGACGTCACAGGCCCACTATCCCCAGTTTCACGCCTTGCGCGGTTTTGTACACAACCGGAAGTGAAATTACACGTATTTGTCCGCCTCAAACGAGGGGAAGAAAAATCGATAGCGAATTTATTTTTTTCGATTTTCATACGAGAACAACATGAAGATTCGATCAAGCAAATAAAAAAAATCTGTCATATACACTTTAACTGAAAGGCGTATAAACTCGTTTAGGCGTATGTAAAGAAATAAAGATTAAGGTGGCTGAACACAGTTTCGCCTGGGTGGCCAGCGGTATTACGTAACACGGCGCGGCTTTTAAAAACAAAAACAAACATGGCGGCCAAGTCCGTAGCAAAAATATTTTTCTCTAGTTCTCGTCTGCTCGTAAAATGTAGTTTCAATTTTCGTGCATTTCCCAGACGGGTAAATTTAATTCCAAATAATTATTCTGTCCGGCTATTAGGTGCAAAATGGCCGAGTCCAGCAACTCAACTCAACAATCCGTACGATAATCGTGAAACGAGTCGCGATCTTTGCGTGACAAAAAGTTGCCAAAGTAAGCACAGGTTTACAAGCTTTTTCGGTATACCCCTCGCTTGCGCCCTGCTTTCCTTGGTGTTTGGACCTACCGCTTTCTGCGGGGAAAATGATGAAAACGAATTTTCAACGCCCGCAAAACAACCTTTTTTTCGGTCGCGGACAGCGAAAGTCGCTAAAAGAAGAGCAAGGACTGAAGCCGCTCGAGCAGAAAGTTGTAAACGCCGCTTGTTTTCAGAAGAGGACGATGAGAACGACCAGCCACCTCCCGTACTAGACCCACCAGTTCTTCGAAAAAGAGAGACACAAACACAGCAATTGGTAAGGATAAATAACATCATATGACATTGGCTCTTTTTTGCATTTTTCTTTTTACAGTACTTGGATTATTACAAACTCCATGTAAATGTTTATCTTTGTATTTATTTACAGACTTGCAGTACTGGAAAGGATCAGGAATATAAAAATCCAATTAAACTATCAGGCTACAGATTTGTTGATATGGGTCTGCTACAACTGTCTTTACAAAGTTGTCAGCACTGCAAATCCGGTAAAGAGCCCACAACATTTCCTTATCAATATTCCTACAATGCCTACTCTCAGTCCAATATCTACATGTATACAGTACCTCAAGGGAACCAGAAATGAAAATTCTCAATCACAGGCACACTTTTGTACTGTACCAAAGTGACAAATGCACACAGCATTTTATTAGTTTATTTATTTATTTCCTGCTAAAGTTGCTACCATTACTGGAATAATTTTTATACGATCAGTCATAAAAAAAACTTGCTGGTGTCCACCAAACATATCATGTAACAGTTTACAAATATCACATAGATGGCAAATGCTTGGACAAACACTTCAGTGTCAACAAACTATCAGAAATATTTTCAATCTTTTTTCTCAGCACCAGGACTGGATTATTGAAGCTCTTCAGATAATTTTATAAGATGTATCCTACATGTATGCATTGTTGGAAAGTAAAATTATATAAGAAACCATTGTAAATCGTGCCTCACTTTTGAGCCCCAACAGTACATACATGTATGACTGATAGAAATTTAAAATACTGGCTTTGTAGCATATAATAAAAGTTTTATCCTCCAATTCGTTTTAGGACCTCTTTGTATTTCAAATGCAGTGAAAGAGAAAAAAGAAGGCTGTGCAAGTGTTTTATCAGTGGTGTGTCAAATCTGTAAAAAGATCAACAAAATTAAAACCTCGAGACAGCATCAGTTTGGCAAGCGAGGGCCTCAGCCATATGACGTAAATACTAGAATTGCACTTGGAGCCATCGACAATGGCATTGGATATAGCCACATCAATAGCTTGCTAACAACCCTTGATGCACCATCAATAAACAGAAGCGCATACAAACGCCGTGAACGAGAAATAGGCCTAGCCATAGAAGATGTTGCTGCAAATTCATGTGAAATGGTCTTAGAAAATGAAATTGAAATCGAAAAAGCAACTGGGACAGTTCCTGGCGAGGATGGCCTGCTACCTTTATCTGTGTCATACGATATGCAGTGGTTGAAACGTGGAAAGGCAAACGATTCGCTGACTGGACATGGGGCAATAATGGGTTCAAAAACTAGACAGGTCATAAATTTTGCATCTGCTAATAAATTTTGCAGAATTTGTGACAATGCCAAGTCAAAAGGTACACAACCTACAAAACATGACTGTCGTCTGAATCACAAAGGTTCTTCAAAATCTATGGAACCCCAGGTAGGAGTTAAGCTTTTCAGTGAAGCACCAAATTATGGTGTCAAATACTCAGTGTTTATAGGAGATGATGATAGTTCTACGATAGCAAAGATTCGAGAAGAGGTGGTCTATAACGTTGAGAAATGGTCAGACACTACTCATGCAACGAGAACACTTGTAAGTCATTTACACAAAATAAGCGCACAGAAACAAAGTTGTCCTAGAGAGTCTCCACTATCTCCAAAGGTCATTGAATACTTCAAGAAATGCTTTAGCTACTGCTTGAATCAAAACAAAGGAGAGCCCCAAAAACTAAAAAATTCACTTGCTGCAATTGTTCCTCATGCTTTTGGGGACCACAGACAATGCAAAGACAACAACTTGAGCTGGTGTATGTGGCATAAAAATCCAGAAAAATACAAACACAAAGATCTCCCTAACGGCACCAACTTAAAGGGTGAAAACTTAAAAAAGGTTCTAACTGATTTATTTGAAGTCTACACCAGTGATCTTGTCATTAACAAAATAGTGGAAAACGCATCTTCCCAAATCAATGAAAGTTTCCACAGCACAGTTGGTTCCAAGGTACCGAAGATTCGTTTTTACGGAGGAAGCGAAAGTTCAGATCACCGAATAGCTGCTGCTGTCGCACAAACTAATCTGGGTAAACAATATGTAGCTGATACTCTGCGATGCGCAAACATTAAACCTGGTACAATTACTGAGAAAAATATAAGGTCAATGGACAACGAGAGGGAAGAACAAAAGAAAAGGAAGGCTACTGTTGAATTTAAAAAACAGCGAAGGAAAAATTATTTGAAAAAAAAGTCAAGAAATAAATCGGAGCTCAACCGGGAGGAAATAACTTATGAGAGTGGAATTGCTTTGAACTTGAACCCCGATTTACTTCAACAAGCCACTGTCCCGCCAGAAACTTTCAAAGAATTTGAAAATACTGTACCTACATTTACTTGCCGACCTCCCAAGAAATATGTCAAATGTCCAACTGGTGAATTAAGTAGCGGAAATTTTGTTTTCGTCGTTTTCGACACCGAAACAAGCTGTGGGGGGAAAGAAGCCGAGATATTACAACTTGCAGCCCAAACCAAACAAGGCAACAAATATACACTTCCAGAAAAGGGCATTTCTCCTCATGCTACGCGAGTAAATAGATTGCAAACAACATGGCTTGGTGGTAGAAAAATGCTTCATCGTGGAGGCATATTCTTGGAAACTGTCGCGTACAATAAATGTTTGAAATCGTTCGTTGATTTTCTCGAAGAAATTAGTTCACTAAACGTGCCAGCTTTTCCTGGTAGCTCCATGAACGTTGTCCTCATTGGCCATAACTCTAACACTTTTGACACTCCTGTGTTACTGAGAACAATCCTTCGCTATTTTCCAGAGCTCATTCAGAGAATGAAAGATCTAAATATTCACTTTGTTGATATCTCGTTCTGTTTCGTAATCTTGTCAAAGACCAACGCGAAGCTCTGAAAGCAGCTGACGGTTCCTATGTCAACATCAACCAAGAATCTCTATACAAACACCTTTTTAACAGTGATTTCGACGGCCACGATGCAGTTGAAGATGTAAAAGCCCTAACAAAAATCCTCTTCAACTCTTCCATTCACACAACAACAGAAGAAATCATCAACAAGAGCAACACGACATCGCTGAGTTCAGCCATGGAAGATCTGGCATACCTTGACAAAAGCCACAGTTTGCTGAAGTCCTTTGAAGGAGTAATCTGTTCTGGAGTCGTTAAAAGGTCTTTGACCAAAAGACTGGCTGATTCCGGAATTGGTTTGAAGGACCTTGAAAACTTATGGAAAGCACATGGCGAGCAAGGACTCGTTGCCATACTGGCAAATCCGCCAACAACAAATAGATCGACTCGCCGCCCTCGTGGAACTTCTGATGTAGTCGCTTTAAATGCACTTGTAAATCACTTTAAAGGTCGGGTGGCCGCCGTTGCGAATGCTGAACCTTAGGTTCTCTGTTTAGTTTTTCGTCGTGGACACATTTCTTAACGCTTCGAATTAACATACCGCTCGCAAAAAGCTGCGCATGCGCAGTATGTTCGAAATTTGTGAGCGCTTCGTTAGGTAAACAAATCTATTTTTTTCAAAATCCAGTCATTAGAAATCCATATATTTTTGCATGCTTTCAGACAAAATTACGTCTCAGACACCAGAAACAAAAAAAAAGTTAAAAACTGACAGAGGAAATCAGCAATATGCCCAAGAATATAGTAAAACTTTATTTTTGTAAATAAATAAACACCTGTCTGTCAGAATCGTGTGAAGTTCTCGTCATAAAGATGTCATAGGCCCCTTTACCTGTGTGCAATTTTAAATAAAAATCTAATGAGTGGATTTTCCGATAAATGGAAAAAACTAGCTTTATTAGGTTGCATTCGATCTCTTCCATTGCCATGGAAACGGCCCACCTTATAAAACCAACTTCACAAATCAACTTTTGCGGTATTATTTATTACTTATGCCAATTATGGGCTCAACAGCTATTAGCATTTAAATGTGGCATCACGCAGAAGTACAGGTACTCAGATTTTCCAAAACTGTGTTCAGCCACCTTAAACTAACACATTTCCAAAGGCATGAAAACTTCAGTTACAGTAACGACTTTAAAGAAAAAGACAGACATTCGAACGCCTTATGTGTGATTTCCCCTAGTCAGTCAATACAAAAGACAAGGAGTATCTAGTTGAGAACCAAATCACAAACAATCAAATTGACGGGCATCAAACACTTACTTGTTGTCGCTTTTCTTCTTGTTGCAGGGGTGGGTGATGATGGCTCTGCTGCAAAAAAAGTAAGGAAGGTAAATTACAGCGTTTAATATGTGTCCCACACGACTGGAGGTAAAAATATCAGGTGCCCTTTTAGACTGCCTCTTGAAAACGAGCCGGCAAATTTTGCGCGTAAACTTTAAATTTATTATGCCAAATAGTATGCAGCGCTGTGAAAAAGAGTTGTTTTCCGACAATTTTGCAAGTGATTCCAGTTTTGATGACATTTTCAAAAATGATCCGTCTTCATACCGCGACTTTTAGCGCCTAAAAAATTTGTCGGATATCGATACTGCCCACACTTCTGTAAATTGCAGGTGTAAAAACCGGCGTCGGCGATTTCCGATACCTTTAATCAACTCTGAAATTTTGTTTTTCAAATTAGATTGACGGGTTTTATTTTTTTGTTTGTTTGTTGTTGTTGTTGTTGTTTTTCCTTTTTTTTACAAAACACAAAAATTCTCGACGCCTTATTTTAGGTAACATGCTGTGTTCCCGCGGCTCCCAAATCCAAATCTCTTACCTCGGGTAACATTTTGGTGACTTTCTAATGACTACAAGCATTTTTACACCAGCTGTAAAAACTTTCAACCCGTAGTACATTTCTCCAAAAAAACCATGCCATGCGCTGTCATCCGGGTACAAAACAAAAAAACAACGTCATGTCCGATTACACGAAATGTCATTAAGATGTAAACAATCAAAATAAAGTCTGACGATTTTATGGCGGTAACATCCTCCCACCGTGTTCGACCGAGTTAAATGGGCGAACACTCTTCTAGGAGGGCTAGTTTCACAACAGGACGCTTCTTCAAACCAAACTTGGTCTTCACCTCAGCTGATCTCACGACATTGTCATGGCCAGGGAAAACTCTCACAATTCTGCCAAGAGGCCAGGAGCCTCTCGGGGTTTCCTAGTCTACCATAAGCACCCAATCACCAATCTTAACATTCGTCATAAGTTGAAACCACGTCTTGCGAACAGCTAAACCAGGCAGGTACTCACGCAACCAACGAGGACTTGATTCCGCAGGACAGCATCAAGGGCTTTCTTAAATTCAGTTACAGTAACGACTTTAAAGAAAAAGACAGACATTCGAACGCCTTATGTGTGATTTCCCCTAGTCAGTCAATACAAAAGACAAGGAGTATCTAGTTGAGAACCAAATCACAAACAATCAAATTGACGGGCATCAAACACTTACTTGTTGTCGCTTTTCTTCTTGTTGCAGTGGTGGGTGATGATGGCTCTGTTGCAAAAAAAGTAAGGAAGGTAAATTGCAGCGTTTAATATGTGTCCCACACGACTGGAGGTAAAAATATCAGGTGCCCTCTTAGACTGCCTCTTGAAAACGGGCCGGCAAATTTCGCGCGTAAACTTTAAATTTATTATGCCAAATAGTATGCAGCGCTGTGAAAAAGAGTTGTTTTCCGACAATTTTGCAAGTGATTCCAGTTTTGATGACATTTTCAAAAATGATCCGTCTTCATACCGCGACTTTTAGCGCCTAAAAAATTTGTCGGATATCGATACTGCCCACACTTCTGTAAATTGCAGGTGTAAAAACCGGCGTCGGCGATTTCCGATACCTTTAATCAACTCTGAAATTTTGTTTTTCAAATTAGATTGACGGGTTTTATTTTTTTGTTTGTTTGTTGTTGTTGTTGTTGTTTTTCCTTTTTTTTACAAAACACAAAAATTCTCGACGCCTTATTTTAGGTAACATGCTGTGTTCCCGCGGCTCCCAAATCCAAATCTCTTACCTCGGGTAACATTTTGGTGACTTTCTAATGACTACAAGCATTTTTACACCAGCTGTAAAAACTTTCAACCCGTAGTACATTTCTCCAAAAAAAACCATGCCATGTGCTGTCATCCGGGTACAAAACAAAAAAAAAAAATAACGTCATGTCCGATTACACGAAATGTCATTAAGATGTAAACAATCAAAATAAAGTCTGACGATTTTATGGCGGTAACATCCTCCCACCGTGTTCGACCGAGTTAAATGGGCGAACACTCTTCTAGGAGGGCTAGTTTCACAACAGGACGCTTCTTCAAACCAAACTTGGTCTTCACCTCAGCTGATCTCACGACATTGTCATGGCCAGGGAAAACTCTCACAATTCTGCCAAGAGGCCAGGAGCCTCTCGGGGTTTCATAGTCTACCACAAGCACCAAATCACCAATCTTAACATTCGTCATAGGTTGAAACCACGTCTTGCGAACAGCTAAACCAGGCAGGTACTCACGCAACCAACGAGGACTTGATTCCACAGGACAGCATCAAGGGCTTTCTTACAAGACCTCACCAAACGCTCCCATACTCCCCCCATATGGGGTGCGGCGGGTGGATTGAATACCCACTGAATTCCTTCTTGACTCAGTGTACTTGCAATTCGATCTTGATTCCACTCACAAAGGCATTCTTTTAACTCGCGGTTGGCTCCCATGAAGTTTGTTCCATTGTCAGAATAGATGACAGTTGGTTTACCTCGTCTTGCTATAAACCGTCGAAGACACATGATGAAGGAGTCAATAGACAAAGAGTGCCCAACTTCCAAATGCGCACCTCTAGTCACGAGACAAGTAAAGAAGCAACAATATCTCTTTTCTTGCTTCCTGAGATGCTTCACTTTCAGTGGACCAAAGAAATCTACTCCAACTTTCGAGAATGCCGGTGCAACTTGTAGACGATCAGAGGGAAGGCCAGCCATCAATGGTGCTTCTGGTTTTGCTCTTCGCCCTCTGCAATAAGAACACTGATATAGAATCTTTCGTACTGTTGCACGGCAGCGCAGAATCCAGTACTGTTGTCTTAATTCCTTT
The DNA here is from genome assembly GCF_977016875.1 of Pavona decussata. Classification (NCBI taxonomy): domain Eukaryota; kingdom Metazoa; phylum Cnidaria; class Anthozoa; order Scleractinia; family Agariciidae; genus Pavona; species Pavona decussata. Next base: position 12,458 of record NW_028145874.1, on the reverse strand, counting down.
CGGACATGTTTAACGCCTTCAGGTTTAAGCTTCGCATGGCAGTTTATGACAATAAGACGACTCAGCTCATGCTCAGGTGACAACACCAAAGGGTGGCGGCCAGAATATGGTATATTGGCTCTCTCAATCCGACCACCAACACGAACCATTCCTTCTTCGTCCAAGAAGGGTGAAAGAGAAACCAATTTGCTCTTGCTTGAAATGGGTAGAATTTTCTTGAGAGTGGCAACCTCTTGGGGAAAGGACTCTACTTGAGCCTTGCGGATCCAGAATTTCCGAGCTTGCTCCAACTCTTCAGCTGACAACAGACCAATTCGACGTTCAGCCACTGCGCGTCTGCAGTTGTAAATAAACCGAAAACTGAAGGCAGTTACTCTGAGAAGTCGCGTCAAGGATGAGTACTTATCCAAAGAAATGAATTTGCGCCTTGAATCTTGCACTGCACCAGTCCAACTTAATGCCATTTCTTGTGTTTTCAGGTCATTCATAGGTCGGTTAGAGGCTTCAAGTTTTTAATTCCCCTTTGGCCACTTCTCTTCAGGGAGATGCAGGAGGGCAGGACCATTTAGCCACCTGCTCTCTGACCCGATCGACCTAACCGGTAGTCCCCTGCTACCATCATCTGCAGGGTTTAATGGACCAGGACAGTGGTTCCATTGACTGGGTTCCGTCGTGTCCAGAATCTCACCAATTCGATTAGCGATAAATGCGGGGTGGCGCTTTGACTCTCCACGAATCCACTGAAATACAGTGCTACTGTCAGTCCAAAGGTATTTATAATCAATGTTGTAATCATGTTCCTTGCGTCCCTGCGGCCTGCAGTTCAAGCTTAGGAATGCTCCATGGCTTCCTTGGTGCTACTCGCGTCTTAGCTGTAACAAAGGCACATCTCACAGTTCCACTGGCATAGCTGAATCTAAAGTAAGCTAATGAGCAGAATGCCAGTTCACTGGCATCTCCAAATACATGCAGCTCAATAACAGATGGATTGTTCACAACATGACGATAAAAACGGGGAACGAAGAATTCTGAAAGCCCCTCCAGTTCCTACTGCCATTTGGACCACTCTATGAGGAATTCTGGTGGTGGTGCATCATCCCAGCCAATACCAAACTGCCACACTTGTTGAAGAAGGATTTTTGCTCGCACCAGGAATGGAGCCAGGAACCCAACTGGATCGAACAATGATGCTATCAGACTCAGAATTTTGCGTCGCGTGTCTGCCAAGTCCCTTTTAACCACCTTGTAGACAAAACAGTCAGAGTTAGTGTCCCAAATGACACCAAGAGCACTTTCCACAGGCATGACAATTTCTTCCTCAACCACCTTTACAGAGGGAGCTCTCATTGATACTGATATACGCTCGATCACTTCCTTCTCATTTGAGATCCATTTGGTCAAGTTAAATCCTGCAAGCTTCAGCATTGCAACTAGTTGCTGTTGCAGCTTCAGAGCTTCGCTGCTCGATTCCACGGACTTGAAGAAGTCATCCATGTAGAAGTTTCGCTTTACTGTAAGGGCAGCAGTTGGAGCTGCAGTTATTTTCTTCTGCTCTTCTAAGAAGCGCATAGTTAGAACAAGTTGGTGCACACTTGGCTTCAAAGATGTGACGCTGGTATTAATAGACTTCTGCTTCAGATCCAGGTGATTAACGCGACAGAAAACAAAGGGCAACTTGATCCTCTGGCGGGACAGCAACTTGATTAAACATCGCTTCGAAGTCTCCAGAAATTGCAATCCGATCCTCTCGAAATCACATGAAAATTCCCACAAGATTATTCATCAAGTCTGGACCACTCAGAAGATGACTGTTTAGTGATGAGCCTTGAAACTTAGCAGCAGCATCACATACTCGTCTAACCTTTCCAGGTTTACTGGGATTTAGAACAGGGTGATGAGGCAGGTACCATTTGTACTTCACGGTACGTGCATTTGCTTCTTCCTTAGTCAGCTTCTTGATGTAGCCTTTCTCTAAGTCTGAGCTGATGGTTTTCTCATAGGCAGCTGCTAACTCAGGATCACGTTGGAGTCTCCTTTCCAGAACATTAAGACGATGGACTGCCACAATGCGGTTGTCAGGGAGTCTGATGTTCTGATCTTTCCAAATCAACGGAACCTCATATCGACCATCCACCTTTCGGGTTTTCTCATTCAGAAACTTCATGACATTTGCATCCTCAACTGAATGATGGGTATCATAGTCATAGTCTCAAGTTCTCAGTCCGCCACCAAGATTTCACTGTTTTATGGAGCTCTTCATCCGCAGTCACCACATGAACCTTTCAAACTGACTCACTATCTTGAATATAACCAGGTAGGCGGCCAGTAATAGCCCACCCAAGTTCAGTACGAATTCCAACTGGTGACCCTTTCGGTCCACTTCGGGTTTCCAGTGGCACAATAACCTCTGGGACATCGCTGCCTAGAAGTAGAGTGACCTGTGTTCCAGCAACTTCAGTCAACTCTAAGTCCAACAGGTGTGGCCATTTCTCCTGTAACTCCTTGAGTTCCACCTTTCTTTCAGGTACATTCAGGCGATCAACTACCAGGACTCCATTCACATCAAATCGATTACCAAGGTCGTTCAATGGACTGACTTGTAAACTTACACGCCTTGTCAACAGTTCTGATGTTTTACTGAATTCCATTTAACAGCACGCTTTCTAACGGACCATCCAAACCAAGGTTACGGGCAACATCTGCCAACAGCAAACTGCATGTGCTTAAAGATGGAACCCATCAGAGACCTTGTGGGAAACGAATGGGACCCCATCCAGAGTACAATACATAACCTCCAGAGAACAATTTTTACCTTTTTTTATGATTATCCTGTTTTCTAAAAGAAAAGTGGTTGGCCCGTGTAATCTTTGTCGCAAAGAATGCAGCTGTAGGGAATTATTTGTGAGATCTCCTCCTCATTATAAGCTCATCAAAGATATACTTGTCCATTTCATCATCCCTCTACTAACTATAATTCATTTATCATGAATCTGTATTGTATGTCCACTTGAGCTGTCATGACAAATGGGGTAAAATTAAAGAAAAAATGGCTAATAACAATATTAAAGGAAGAAAACAAAGTATAATATAGAAAATAGGTTTCTGGTTCTCTGCCTCCCTTGACCTAACATGTTTACGTTCTTGCTGTTGTTTTGATTTAGTCCGTTTAACTGTTTTATTTGAAGCCAGTGAGAACTTTTCCAACGAAAGTCCCCCCCCCCCCCCTTCCAAAAAAAAAAGAGAAAAACTCCCCTCTCATTGTGAAAATTGTCCTTTTTAGTAGATTATATGAAACCCATTTTTTTAACTGTCAACACTTCTAGCACACACTGACTCACGTAATCAAATTTGTTTGCTTTCCTTACCAGTCGAGACGGTGTGAGAGTTCACTTGGTGGTAAGCAGCTTTAAATCCAAGATCTCTGCTGTACCCACAGACGAACAGAACTATCAGGTTCCCGACAGATGAAAATACGGTTCCATTCAGATATCTACATATTTTCCCACTTGACGAATTACTGTAATAAGAATCATTTTTAATTTTGAGATAGCCATAACGGCACGTCGGATGCCACCAGCCAACCATGTCTTCGATGACCAAATTGATGCGTTTTCCTTTCTTTGCTATGATTTTCCAGCTGCATCTCTGATTAACTGGGTATTCTCTGGGGTAAAAAGGACTGGTGATGACCCCAGATGTCTCATTCAGTATTGCCAACTTTGAACACACTGCAATACAACACACATTTAACTGTAAACTTTACATTTTTTACAATGTTTTCCCGAATTTTTGACCTTTCATACATAAACTTCACTCTCGATTTCATAATTGCAAGAAAAAATAAATGTCACTTTCTTTGCAATATACTTTTAAGTATATTTATGTAACTCCATTCTAACTTTTATAAAGTACACACAAACATCGTTTGGTCAAAAGATGAGAGTTACGTATTTATTGACCAAATTAGGGATCTCAAAAAGTTACAACCGCCTTAAAAAAGAAAGTATTAAAAGTTGCGTGAGAAGTATAACGCAATTACGTGCACTTTGGCTAAAGGCTTTGTAGTAGGATCAGATAAAGCGATTTCTGTAAACGCTGCAAATGTTAGCCTCCCTCGAACACGCTCTTTGGGCTCGTCACGCAATCTTTCCTTATGGAGGAAAGATTTTAAGATGTTAAGATAGTCATATCTATATATCTGTTTACAGCTGAACGTGTGACCGGCAGCCAAGAATCACTCATGACTACCTAGCCTCCAGCAAGGCATCATCAGTTTTTATAATTCCGGTGAGTCTTGTGTGCGTCCAAATTTTCAGGACTGGAAAAAAAAGGCTCTGGCAAACGAATTCTAACTTCTCAATTTATTAAATACTTCATCGCGAAAATCAAACGATCTAAAAAGTTACAGACAACTTGTAAAGCATAATACACATCACCAAGGCAAAATAGTGCTCAGTATCTACCTCACTAGAAACCTTATTCTTTAGACTTATGCCAGTTATTTATGTCCGAGCAAGGACATTTTGGTGGTGAATGAAAACATGGTCAAACGGTGGCAAGTCAATACACTATACTCTTTGATAAAAAATTTTCATTGGGAAGATTGCACCTCAAGATTTTGTTGAAAAACTGAGAAAACCAGAAACTGACTAACAACCAGCTCGTACCGTGCAATAAACTGACATCAGATGTTAGCTGCTTAACAGCTCTCATCTATATGCTCACAATTTAAACTTGTGTGAAAAGTATCCAGTCAGTTACGTTAGCTTACTTGTTAGGGGTTTTGCAGCAGGGAAGCTTGTAGATAATGTCAGATGTATTTTCTCGACAGATTTTTTTGCTTCCAGCAATAATTTAGACCAACAATCCCAAAAGTCTACTTGGGTGCCAATAAAATTAAATTTCGGTCATGCGACAATGGGCGTGGTTTGCTTACGCCAACACCTAAGTCATAGTTTCTATAAATGAGTATTGATGAAATTTGCTCTTAGTTTTCGAGAATCGTGGTCCAGGCTTGAAAAATGAAATAAAAAAAAAACAGATATTTTTTCCTAAGAAATACTTTTCGGAGGCTACCTTGGAAAACATTATCTGCAGCTTTCAAGGAATTTTAGGAAAAGAAAAGAACAGGTTTTTTAGTCACCCTCAATTGACCTTAAAATTTCAAAAATAGTATCTACAGAGGTTCAAACTCATGCATTATTCGTAAAAAAAAAAGGAATCACTACCGTGAGGAAGGCTTGAAATTCGGTGTTAGTTATCATAAAATTTGGTTAACTTTTGTTTTAAATTTCTCCAATAATTATCAATGATTTGAGACACTCGAAAGACTGTTTAACCCCTTTTCCAAAACACTTCGAGGTTGATAAAAAAAATCTCGACTGCCACATCATTTTCAACCCAGTACGAGGTGTTTGAAAATAGAACGAAACACTTTTCCTCGCGTTTGATGTATTATCTAGCGCAATGTAAGAAGGCACGACAAGCGTTGGTATAATAGAGTAACTCCTATACTTTCTAATAATCTCAACTGTTTTTAAAAAAATAATATATTTCAAAAGCTAATTTTTTTGTTGTTGTTTTGTTTTATTAGTATTTTTTTGTAAATTTTGGATGCACCTTGCATTAAATACTTCTCTTGATACGCATATATCTTGTATCAGGAAGAACCTTCAGACTAATTATCAGGACTTTTTAAAACCTTTTTCTCCAAGTCTTCCCATCTTACTGTTGGTTACTGCAGTCAGGAAATCTCAGACAGGGACCTTTATACTTTAGCACTTTCTCTAAAACTATCAAAGTAACTCTTACATTACAGTAATTTCCATCTTGCAAATTTTAAAGGTTATTCTTCGGGCATCCAGTCAACATACAGTGTTATTATTTACCCACGGCAGAGGAAAGACACTGAACAACACTTATTATGCGTTATTCATTATGTTTATAATGTTTTCAAAGATGATGGTAGCATGACGGCCTCCCCGCAAAAGTGTTGGCCGTGTAAGAGGCATTACTTCCGTGGCGCTCTTCAGTTTATATGGCAAATATCACTTAAATTAAATTTCCCACAGAGTACACTGGAGAAGGAATAGACTGACCATACAGATTAAATGGCTGTCTGCGGTCATCTGAAGCTATATTTGTAATGGTGTATAGTGTGCCTTTATTTTTAAATTTTAATGCAATTATTCTGAAACTTGACACTCGTCATGCCCCCAATTTTTTAGTCCGATTTTTAATGACATACATACGAACTTCATAACCCATCGCCCGAAGTTAGGAAAGCTGCTTGTAATCATAGGAGCGCTACATAGTTTTCAGATCCCCGGTAAAGAACTACTCGTTTTACAAATTTGTTTTCCTTTTCTTTCATTATCCCGAATTATGTTAAATATAAATTGAAATATCGTGAAATATCGTAAACTTTTTGACGACTCACACACCTATTATAATGAAGACAAGTGACTGTATGGAAGAAGGTTTACCTGAATCATAAGTAAAGGCCGTGTAAGAGGCATTAAACCCTGAGAACTGTTCAGTTGATGTAGAAAATATCACTTGAATTGAATTCCCCACAGAGTACACTGGAGAAGGAACAGACTGACCATACAGCTGAAATGGTTGTCTGTCATCAGAAAAATAAGGTACATTTGTGATGGTGACACGAGCACTGTATTGATATCCACCCAACTGAAAATGGTGGAAAGTCAGCTTGATGATGTAGCCACTAGGAACTGTGATATTCCAGATACATATGCTGTATTGAGGGAAGTTGTTTGGAAAGTTTGGACTCGCAAAGAATCCACTTGATCCAGTAAGAATGTCTCCAGAGCTACAAGCTGTGGTGGAAAGCAAACGTATTAGCGAGCTTTAGTTGTTCAAAGAGCGCCGGGATAACTCTATCCAGCGGATAAGTCGCTCTCCAGGGAATAAAATGTATTGGTTAGAGTTCATTTTATCTGTTGGATAGCGATTTATCCACTGGATAGAGTTATCCGCTCCTTGTCGTAGTAAGCACAAACTAGTAGATGTTATTGCCTCAATAAGCAGCAGAATTCAGGCATTTAAGCCCTCAGTTCCAGACGACTTCTATTTTCAAAAGCCTTTTAATGATTCCTTAACTAGACTGCCGTTAATAGCCACTATGGTTTTTTATTTTGATTATATAGGTCCACAGTGTTACAGTGTTTGTAGAGAAAGAATTAAATTCTGTCAAGGAAATAAGTTACAATATATTTTTTATTATTATTATTTTGTCTTTAATTTCTTTCGACTTTTCCACGCATATTTCAACGGACATTTGTGCTCGTTTGCAGTAAAATACTTTTGGTTCTGCCTTGGTTTCTTGTGTGAAATTAGTAGGTTTTTAGATTTCGTTAATCGCCAACTATTTTTTTTTTATTTCTCTATTTATTCCTTGATTTTTAGTTTCTCAGCTTTCTGTTTGACAATTTTCTTCCCGTTTGTAAGCTTCAAATATGGTTTTCTAATTATTATACTGGACACTGCAAGGAAACTGCGGTATAATTACGAGAAAAAAATAGCAAAATAAAGACGATAAAAACGAACAAAAAATACCAGTAAGACCCTTCTTTTCAAAGAAGGCCAGTCTTATGCTCAATTCCTCTATACAAAGTAACTAAATCCTATAGCCATATCTATTTCAAGAACTTTTGGTAAATTTGAATCACGATTGTATTGTTAAAGCCGTGTTTCCATCTCTTGCTGCGCATCAGAAAATATCAGAAAAATGCATGGTGTGTGTTTTTATTATTTTATTTTAACACAACTATCAAGAAACTTAACACTTACCATTATCGAGCTCCCCGTAACTAAGTTTGATTGTCAAGATACGGACCACAAAGTCGCGTACGCTTTTACGCTTTTTTTTTGGACAACCTTTGTCGAAACAGCTGTATACAACGACTGCTAATGCGCTCATAAAAATTTACGGGAAAATATGACTTGATTAATGCTTTGCAAATTGTCACGGGAATGAGAGTTTGCTCTCCCCCTCCTTTTTTTTTCTACTCACCAGGGATTGAGGAAGTGTGGTTTGCTTGAATATATGTTGCCTTAAATCCAGGATGATACTTGGTGTAATGACCATCAGACACAAACAGCACCGTCAGTCTCTCAGACATCGAGTAATATCTCACTGATCCAAGGTAACCACATCTTCTTATATCATTGTAACCATCAGAAGAGAGGCCATTTTGAACTTCAAGATAATCGCAACTGCATGTCTGTCCGCAACGTTGAATGTACATGTCTTCGATGATCATCACGACGTGGTTTCCTTTACTTGCTGTGATTTGCCAGCGGCATTCCTGGTAGTCTGGGTAATGTCTGGGGTAGAATGGACTGGTGATGAATCCTGATGTCTCATTCAGGGTTTTCAAATTTGGGCAAACTGGTTGAAAAGAAAAATGGGGTATGAATTTCATTTTTATTTTTAACCAATAGACCCTCAAGTTGGCGGGATCTGTTTTAGTCAAAAACAAGCCTTAGTTGGACTAAATGAGTATTAATTAAATTTTCTCGTATTTTTTAAGAATCGTTCTGCTAAGTTAGTATATTTGCCAAAGAAATGCTTTTCGGAGGTTACCTTGAAAATTATAATGGACAGTATTCAAGAAATTTGACGGAAAGAAAAGGACGGGTCATTTATTTTGGCGATTAATTGACCAAAAATCCCTCTCAATCTGATTAATGGTTAAGGCCTATAGAACCCCATACAACGCATAGCGTTAAATACATATATATATAACTTTTACCAGGAACTACCCTTGGACCAGTTTTTAGCCAGCATTTTCAACTTTTCTTAGCCTTGCCATCATAATATTGAAAATCACAGTCAGGGTTAAGGAAAATACTTAAACAAACTTGCCAGACTAACTAACACTTAATTACATTAATTTCGATTCCATATTGCAGATTTTGAAAAATATTGATTTCTCCTTTACTCTTCAGGCAGCCACTAACACTCAATGCTATTTACAATCCATGGCAGTGGCTACACACTGAATAATTGTGTGCTTTTGATGATGTCTATAATGCTTTGAAAAATTATTTCGGCATGAGGCCCTCTCCATTTCTATGTACTAACAATACGTTGCAACAAGTCAAACAAGGATAATATGATGAAGACAAGGGACTGTATGGAAGAAGGTTTACCTGAGTCATAAGTAACGGCCGTGTAAGAGGCATTAAACCCTGAAAACTGCTCAGTTGATGTAGAAAATATCACTTGAATTGAATTCCCCACAGAGTACACTGGAGAAGGAATAGACGGACCATACAGCTGAAATGGTTGTCTGTTATCATCTGAAGCTACATTTGTGATGGTGACACGAGCACTGTATTGATATCCACCCAACTGAAAATGGTGGAAAGTCAGCTTGATGATGTAGCCACTAGGAACTGTGATATTCCAGATACATATGCTGTATTGAGGGAAGTTGTTTGGAAAGTTTGGACTCGCAAAGAATCCACTTGATCCAGTAAGAATGTCTCCAGAGCTACAAGCTGTGGTGGAAAGCAAACGTATTAGCGAGCTTTAGTTGTTCAAAGAGCGCCGGGATAACTCTATCCAGCGGATAAGTCGCTCTCCAGGGAATAAAATGTATTGGTTAGAGTTCATTTTATCTGTTGGATGGCGAATTATCCACTGGATTGAGTTATCCGCTCCTTGTCGTAGTAAGCACAAACTAGTAAATGTCATTGCCTTAATAAGCAGCATAATTCAGGCATTTACGGCCCTCAGTTCCACACGACTTCTATTTTCAAAAGCCTTTTAACCCTTTAACTACCAGGTGTGTGGTATTTTTTTCAATGACTTTTTGGCAATAAATAGTCTGAGCCACTTAATTTCTCCATAAATGGAGATGAAATAAAAATATCTGCGGTCTTAAGAAACTGTGGGCTCAGGCTAAATTGTCACGTGATGCAAGTGACGGTTGTTGTTTGTTTCGAGCGAGTGCACGAGCACGAATGTGGTAAAATCATCGCTTTATAAGTGTTTTTCGAGCCATTTTCCTCTGCAGAAACCCCCATTCTGGCATCATTAAGCTGGAATGTGGGTAGAGGCAATCCTCTGAAAGAAAACAGAGGTGAGAGGTGATTTCATGCTGACTGAGTCGCCAAACATGCTGTGTAGCAGTCATGGAGGCCCACGAGTGAAGTTGCCTCTCTGGCCGTTTTGTGGATGGATTCCAGGACCTGCCAAGGCAATTTGGGCGAGTTTGGAGTAGTAAAATATTCAATGGATTCGAAATTTTGCTGGTGGTACTGGGTGGCTCGACACTTATAAAAAAAACTATGAAATGGAAAGAGCAGGAGTTCTACGCTCGCGCTATGGCTGAATTACCCAGAATTCTTTTCGGGCGTAAACGAGGCAACGTGAGATACGCAAGACTGGGTCTGATAAAATGGCTGAAGTATAGCCCTCGGAAAGTGTTGAGAGGAAAACTTCCAGTCAGATACCAAGGTCTGACCTTGAGGTTTGCTGTAAATATAGACTTTTCATTTTTGAACAAATTATTTGGATTAAACATTGACGATAAATAAGTGTAATTTTTGATGTTATTATTTGGCCGAACAATTGGCATTTAGGACTTTGTTGCCAAACGAACGGTGATATGCAGCGAAAATCGGGAAGCGTAGTCGGTTTGCTGGGTTTGATGATGGAAATATACATCAGCTGGTGTCATTCACACATTATCATGACGTTGTAGCTTCAGTTAAACAAGGAGCAATTCATAGAAGCAAGAACGGTGTTTTCGTCACATATATGTGTTGTTGGGATGAAAAGGGTTAATAATTCCTTAACTAAATTGTCGTTAATCGCCAGTATGGTTTTCTTATTTTGATTGTATAGTGTTCTCGGTGTTACAGTGTTTGTAGAGGAGGAATTAAATTCTGTCAAGGAAATAACTTATAATATATTTTTTTTATTATTTTGTCTTCAATTTTGTTCGCCTTTTCCACGTATATTTCAACGGACATTTGTACCACGTGCTCGTTTGCAGTAAAATACTTTTGGTTCTGCCTCGGTTTCTTGTGTGATATTTGATGTATTTGTAGGTTTTTAGATTTTGTTGATCGCCAACTATTTTTTTTTTCTTATTTCTGTATTTATTCCTTCATTTTTAGTTTCTCAGCTTTCTGTGTGACAATTTTCTTCCCGTTTGTAAGCTTTAAATATGGTTTTCTAATTATTATACTGGACACTGCAAGGGAACTGCAATATAATTACGAGAAAAAAGAGCAAAATAAAGACAATGAAAACGAACAAAAATACCAGTAAGACCCTTCTTTTTAAAGAACGGGACTTATGTTCAATTCCTCTATACAAAGTAACTAAATCTTGAAGCCATATCTATTTCGAGAACTTTTGGTAAATTTTAATCACAATTGTGTTGTTAAAGCCGTGTTTCCATCTCTTGCTGTGCAGCAGAAAAGTATCAGAAAATTGTATGTTGTCTTTTTAAGTATCTCTAAGAAATAATAGACGGATGTTGTATTATTTTATTTAAAAGCAACTATCCTGAAACTTAACACTCGCCATTTTCGAGCTCCCTGTAACTAAGTTTGATTGTTAATGATACGGACCACAGAGTCGCGTACGCTTTAACGCTTTATTTGGACAACCTTTGTCGAAACAGCTGTATACAACGACTGCTAATGAGCTCATAAAAATTTACGGAAAATAGTACTTGATTAATGCTTTGCAACTTGTCACAGCAATGAGAGTTTGCTCTCTCCCTTCTTCTTTTTTTTCTACTCACCAGGGATTAAGGAAGTGTCGTTTGCTTCAATATAAGTTGCCGTAAATCCACGATACCCCCTCCAGTAACCACCATCGGACACAAACAGCACCGTCAGGCTCTCAGATATCGAGTAATATATTACTGTACGGTAACCACATCTTCTTCCATCATTGTAACCATCGGAAGAGAGGCCATTTTGAACTTTAAGATAATCACAAGTGCATCTCTGTCCGCAACGTTGAATGGACATTTCTTCGATGATCATTACGACATGGTTTCCTTTACTTGCTGTGATTTGCCAGCGGCATTCCTGGTAGTCTGGGTAATATCTTGGATAGAAGGGACTGGTGATGACTCCTGATGTCTCATTCAGGGTTGTCATATTTGGGCACACTGATTGAAAAGAAAATGGGTATGAATTTCTTGTGAATTTTTAACCAACAGAACCTCAAGTTGGCGTGATCTATTTTTAGTCAAAAACAAGCCTTAGTTGGACTAAATGAGTATTAATTAAATTTTCTCGTACTTTTCAAGAATCGTTCTGCTAAGTTAATATATTTGCCAAAGAAATGGTTTTTGGAGGCCACCTTGAAAATTATTATGGACAGTATTCAAGAAATTTGACGGAAAGAAAAGGACGGGTCATTTATTTTGGCGATTAATTGACCAAAAATGCCTCCAAATGTG
>NW_028145873.1:102500-183859 GCF_977016875.1 Pavona decussata | reverse complement strand
CTTTCGTTTTTCTCTCCCATACTATTCTTTGACCTTGTTTAAAATCTTGTGATAAACCCTAATTGAAGTCTTGTTAATGACTAGCATATTCCTTCAGCCTAGAAGGTCTCAAAATGTGCCCAATTTCTGGGAGTCACGTTTTCAAAAATTCAGGTATAATACCTGAATTTTTGAAAAGATGGCTCCAGAAATATTGCCTTATGTTAGTTTCTCTTGTTAGATTTTGCTTTTTTATTTATTTATTTATTTTTTTTTTTGCATTTTTTTTGTTCTAAGTCAATAAGAAAAAAATATAAAGGGTCATTAGCAGATATTTATAAACTCAAAATATTTTTCTCCCCCCCCCCCCCTCCCTCCCTCCTTGTTTTGCTAACCTAGCCCCACTCTCTCTCAAACGTCTTTTAACCGCGCAACGATTTGGCTTTGAATTCGGCGCGCGCTCTGAGATCAGAACTAAATCATTAGACCTAGCGTTTCGTTTGGCTTCCTGAAGCAAAGTTTTCCTGAGGACATCATTAAGTCTAATGAGGGAAAAAAGTCTAACGAGTGCAGCGTCCTGCCTTGTCTAACATGCTGCCTATTTAGTTCTTTTTCAAGCTAAACGGGTAACTTTCAGTTACTCGGGCGTGAACTGCAAAGGGTAGTATGTTGTGTGCTTTGCTTGAGGAGGTGACAGTCTTTGGCTTTAAAAAGTAGGTCTTAGGGATGATTTCTTTTCGGCCAACGTGAAATTTCCGCGAATTTGTTAACCAGCCAAAGACTTAGTATATTTTTGTGGTAGAAAAGGGCGCTAACCCTTCCCTTTTCAAATGTTGATTTCAACATCCGGGAACTTAAGTTAGTATGAAAACACTAGCAAGGATGGGCAAGGATTTTCTCTTCAAAAAGCGTGAGTTTGAAAAGCTATTCGATTATTTTTCACCCTTATAACTGTAGCGTCGTTAGGCTAGTGATCGATTAGTCGAGATATGCGATTTTGGGTGGTATTTCCGCTCTCGAGTTTCATAAATAGGTTCCTGCAGATGTTCGGTCGCCGTGATCCTAGTTCGCGTGCAGCATGAATCTAGTATGAACATAAAAAATCAATTTGAAACGCTGTCTTTCTCTCAAGAAGCCGATCCTGTTGAAGAAAGCTAGACTTGAGCGCTAAAAGACCGGGTTTTGGGCCAGATTTTCGATGCGTTGGCGCGGTTAAACATCGCTAAATTCTGACACATTTTGTAGGAAGTTCACAGGTCATGTTTCATTTCATGCAGATGTTTTTAATTAGTGTCATGTCTAATTCCAAAGAAAAGCCTCTTTCGTTTTTCTCTCCCATACTATTCTTTGACCTTGTTTAAAATCTTGTGATAAACCCTAATTGAAGTCTTGTTAATGACTAGCATATTCCTTCAGCCTAGAAGGTCTCAAAATGTGCCCAATTTCTGGGAGTCACGTTTTCAAAAATTCAGGTATAATACCTGAATTTTTGAAAAGATGGCTCCAGAAATATTGCCTTATGTTAGTTTCTCTTGTTAGATTTTGCTTTTTTATTTATTTATTTATTTTTTTTTTGCATTTTTTTTGTTCTAAGTCAATAAGAAAAAAATATAAAGGGTCATTAGCAGATATTTATAAACTCAAAATATTTTTCTCCCCCCCCCCCCCCTCCCTCCCTCGTTGTTTTGCTAACCTAGCCCCACTCTCTCTCAAACGTCTTTTAACCGCGCAACGATTTGGCTTTGAATTCGGCGCGCGCTCTGAGATCAGAACTAAATCATTAGACCTAGCGTTTCGTTTGGCTTCCTGAAGCAAAGTTTTCCTGAGGACATCATTAAGTCTAATGAGGGAAAAAAGTCTAACGAGTGCAGCGTCCTGCCTTGTCTAACATGCTGCCTATTTAGTTCTTTTTCAAGCTAAACGGGTAACTTTCAGTTACTCGGGCGTGAACTGCAAAGGGTAGTATGTTGTGTGCTTTGCTTGAGGAGGTGACAGTCTTTGGCTTTAAAAAGTAGGTCTTAGGGATGATTTCTTTTCGGCCAACGTGAAATTTCCGCGAATTTGTTAACCAGCCAAAGACTTAGTATATTTTTGTGGTAGAAAAGGGCGCTAACCCTTCCCTTTTCAAATGTTGATTTCAACATCCGGGAACTTAAGTTAGTATGAAAACACTAGCAAGGATGGGCAAGGATTTTCTCTTCAAAAAGCGTGAGTTTGAAAAGCTATTCGATTATTTTTCACCCTTATAACTGTAGCGTCGTTAGGCTAGTGATCGATTAGTCGAGATATGCGATTTTGGGTGGTATTTCCGCTCTCGAGTTTCATAAATAGGTTCCTGCAGATGTTCGGTCGCCGTGATCCTAGTTCGCGTGCAGCATGAATCTAGTATGAACATAAAAAATCAATTTGAAACGCTGTCTTTCTCTCAAGAAGCCGATCCTGTTGAAGAAAGCTAGACTTGAGCGCTAAAAGACCGGGTTTTGGGCCAGATTTTCGATGCGTTGGCGCGGTTAAACATCGCTAAATTCTGACACATTTTGTAGGAAGTTCACAGGTCATGTTTCATTTCATGCAGATGTTTTTAATTAGTGTCATGTCTAATTCCAAAGAAAAGCCTCTTTCGTTTTTCTCTCCCATACTATTCTTTGACCTTGTTTAAAATCTTGTGATAAACCCTAATTGAAGTCTTGTTAATGACTAGCATATTCCTTCAGCCTAGAAGGTCTCAAAATGTGCCCAATTTCTGGGAGTCACGTTTTCAAAAATTCAGGTATAATACCTGAATTTTTGAAAAGATGGCTCCAGAAATATTGCCTTATGTTAGTTTCTCTTGTTAGATTTTGCTTTTTTATTTATTTATTTATTTTTTTTTTGCATTTTTTTTGTTCTAAGTCAATAAGAAAAAAATATAAAGGGTCATTAGCAGATATTTATAAACTCAAAATATTTTTCTCCCCCCCCCCCCCCTCCCTCCCTCGTTGTTTTGCTAACCTAGCCCCACTCTCTCTCAAACGTCTTTTAACCGCGCAACGATTTGGCTTTGAATTCGGCGCGCGCTCTGAGATCAGAACTAAATCATTAGACCTAGCGTTTCGTTTGGCTTCCTGAAGCAAAGTTTTCCTGAGGACATCATTAAGTCTAATGAGGGAAAAAAGTCTAACGAGTGCAGCGTCCTGCCTTGTCTAACATGCTGCCTATTTAGTTCTTTTTCAAGCTAAACGGGTAACTTTCAGTTACTCGGGCGTGAACTGCAAAGGGTAGTATGTTGTGTGCTTTGCTTGAGGAGGTGACAGTCTTTGGCTTTAAAAAGTAGGTCTTAGGGATGATTTCTTTTCGGCCAACGTGAAATTTCCGCGAATTTGTTAACCAGCCAAAGACTTAGTATATTTTTGTGGTAGAAAAGGGCGCTAACCCTTCCCTTTTCAAATGTTGATTTCAACATCCGGGAACTTAAGTTAGTATGAAAACACTAGCAAGGATGGGCAAGGATTTTCTCTTCAAAAAGCGTGAGTTTGAAAAGCTATTCGATTATTTTTCACCCTTATAACTGTAGCGTCGTTAGGCTAGTGATCGATTAGTCGAGATATGCGATTTTGGGTGGTATTTCCGCTCTCGAGTTTCATAAATAGGTTCCTGCAGATGTTCGGTCGCCGTGATCCTAGTTCGCGTGCAGCATGAATCTAGTATGAACATAAAAAATCAATTTGAAACGCTGTCTTTCTCTCAAGAAGCCGATCCTGTTGAAGAAAGCTAGACTTGAGCGCTAAAAGACCGGGTTTTGGGCCAGATTTTCGATGCGTTGGCGCGGTTAAACATCGCTAAATTCTGACACATTTTGTAGGAAGTTCACAGGTCATGTTTCATTTCATGCAGATGTTTTTAATTAGTGTCATGTCTAATTCCAAAGAAAAGCCTCTTTCGTTTTTCTCTCCCATACTATTCTTTGACCTTGTTTAAAATCTTGTGATAAACCCTAATTGAAGTCTTGTTAATGACTAGCATATTCCTTCAGCCTAGAAGGTCTCAAAATGTGCCCAATTTCTGGGAGTCACGTTTTCAAAAATTCAGGTATAATACCTGAATTTTTGAAAAGATGGCTCCAGAAATATTGCCTTATGTTAGTTTCTCTTGTTAGATTTTGCTTTTTTATTTATTTATTTATTTTTTTTTTGCATTTTTTTTGTTCTAAGTCAATAAGAAAAAAATATAAAGGGTCATTAGCAGATATTTATAAACTCAAAATATTTTTCTCCCCCCCCCCCCCCTCCCTCCCTCGTTGTTTTGCTAACCTAGCCCCACTCTCTCTCAAACGTCTTTTAACCGCGCAACGATTTGGCTTTGAATTCGGCGCGCGCTCTGAGATCAGAACTAAATCATTAGACCTAGCGTTTCGTTTGGCTTCCTGAAGCAAAGTTTTCCTGAGGACATCATTAAGTCTAATGAGGGAAAAAAGTCTAACGAGTGCAGCGTCCTGCCTTGTCTAACATGCTGCCTATTTAGTTCTTTTTCAAGCTAAACGGGTAACTTTCAGTTACTCGGGCGTGAACTGCAAAGGGTAGTATGTTGTGTGCTTTGCTTGAGGAGGTGACAGTCTTTGGCTTTAAAAAGTAGGTCTTAGGGATGATTTCTTTTCGGCCAACGTGAAATTTCCGCGAATTTGTTAACCAGCCAAAGACTTAGTATATTTTTGTGGTAGAAAAGGGCGCTAACCCTTCCCTTTTCAAATGTTGATTTCAACATCCGGGAACTTAAGTTAGTATGAAAACACTAGCAAGGATGGGCAAGGATTTTCTCTTCAAAAAGCGTGAGTTTGAAAAGCTATTCGATTATTTTTCACCCTTATAACTGTAGCGTCGTTAGGCTAGTGATCGATTAGTCGAGATATGCGATTTTGGGTGGTATTTCCGCTCTCGAGTTTCATAAATAGGTTCCTGCAGATGTTCGGTCGCCGTGATCCTAGTTCGCGTGCAGCATGAATCTAGTATGAACATAAAAAATCAATTTGAAACGCTGTCTTTCTCTCAAGAAGCCGATCCTGTTGAAGAAAGCTAGACTTGAGCGCTAAAAGACCGGGTTTTGGGCCAGATTTTCGATGCGTTGGCGCGGTTAAACATCGCTAAATTCTGACACATTTTGTAGGAAGTTCACAGGTCATGTTTCATTTCATGCAGATGTTTTTAATTAGTGTCATGTCTAATTCCAAAGAAAAGCCTCTTTCGTTTTTCTCTCCCATACTATTCTTTGACCTTGTTTAAAATCTTGTGATAAACCCTAATTGAAGTCTTGTTAATGACTAGCATATTCCTTCAGCCTAGAAGGTCTCAAAATGTGCCCAATTTCTGGGAGTCACGTTTTCAAAAATTCAGGTATAATACCTGAATTTTTGAAAAGATGGCTCCAGAAATATTGCCTTATGTTAGTTTCTCTTGTTAGATTTTGCTTTTTTATTTATTTATTTATTTTTTTTTTGCATTTTTTTTGTTCTAAGTCAATAAGAAAAAAATATAAAGGGTCATTAGCAGATATTTATAAACTCAAAATATTTTTCTCCCCCCCCCCCCCCTCCCTCCCTCGTTGTTTTGCTAACCTAGCCCCACTCTCTCTCAAACGTCTTTTAACCGCGCAACGATTTGGCTTTGAATTCGGCGCGCGCTCTGAGATCAGAACTAAATCATTAGACCTAGCGTTTCGTTTGGCTTCCTGAAGCAAAGTTTTCCTGAGGACATCATTAAGTCTAATGAGGGAAAAAAGTCTAACGAGTGCAGCGTCCTGCCTTGTCTAACATGCTGCCTATTTAGTTCTTTTTCAAGCTAAACGGGTAACTTTCAGTTACTCGGGCGTGAACTGCAAAGGGTAGTATGTTGTGTGCTTTGCTTGAGGAGGTGACAGTCTTTGGCTTTAAAAAGTAGGTCTTAGGGATGATTTCTTTTCGGCCAACGTGAAATTTCCGCGAATTTGTTAACCAGCCAAAGACTTAGTATATTTTTGTGGTAGAAAAGGGCGCTAACCCTTCCCTTTTCAAATGTTGATTTCAACATCCGGGAACTTAAGTTAGTATGAAAACACTAGCAAGGATGGGCAAGGATTTTCTCTTCAAAAAGCGTGAGTTTGAAAAGCTATTCGATTATTTTTCACCCTTATAACTGTAGCGTCGTTAGGCTAGTGATCGATTAGTCGAGATATGCGATTTTGGGTGGTATTTCCGCTCTCGAGTTTCATAAATAGGTTCCTGCAGATGTTCGGTCGCCGTGATCCTAGTTCGCGTGCAGCATGAATCTAGTATGAACATAAAAAATCAATTTGAAACGCTGTCTTTCTCTCAAGAAGCCGATCCTGTTGAAGAAAGCTAGACTTGAGCGCTAAAAGACCGGGTTTTGGGCCAGATTTTCGATGCGTTGGCGCGGTTAAACATCGCTAAATTCTGACACATTTTGTAGGAAGTTCACAGGTCATGTTTCATTTCATGCAGATGTTTTTAATTAGTGTCATGTCTAATTCCAAAGAAAAGCCTCTTTCGTTTTTCTCTCCCATACTATTCTTTGACCTTGTTTAAAATCTTGTGATAAACCCTAATTGAAGTCTTGTTAATGACTAGCATATTCCTTCAGCCTAGAAGGTCTCAAAATGTGCCCAATTTCTGGGAGTCACGTTTTCAAAAATTCAGGTATAATACCTGAATTTTTGAAAAGATGGCTCCAGAAATATTGCCTTATGTTAGTTTCTCTTGTTAGATTTTGCTTTTTTATTTATTTATTTATTTTTTTTTTGCATTTTTTTTGTTCTAAGTCAATAAGAAAAAAATATAAAGGGTCATTAGCAGATATTTATAAACTCAAAATATTTTTCTCCCCCCCCCCCCCCTCCCTCCCTCGTTGTTTTGCTAACCTAGCCCCACTCTCTCTCAAACGTCTTTTAACCGCGCAACGATTTGGCTTTGAATTCGGCGCGCGCTCTGAGATCAGAACTAAATCATTAGACCTAGCGTTTCGTTTGGCTTCCTGAAGCAAAGTTTTCCTGAGGACATCATTAAGTCTAATGAGGGAAAAAAGTCTAACGAGTGCAGCGTCCTGCCTTGTCTAACATGCTGCCTATTTAGTTCTTTTTCAAGCTAAACGGGTAACTTTCAGTTACTCGGGCGTGAACTGCAAAGGGTAGTATGTTGTGTGCTTTGCTTGAGGAGGTGACAGTCTTTGGCTTTAAAAAGTAGGTCTTAGGGATGATTTCTTTTCGGCCAACGTGAAATTTCCGCGAATTTGTTAACCAGCCAAAGACTTAGTATATTTTTGTGGTAGAAAAGGGCGCTAACCCTTCCCTTTTCAAATGTTGATTTCAACATCCGGGAACTTAAGTTAGTATGAAAACACTAGCAAGGATGGGCAAGGATTTTCTCTTCAAAAAGCGTGAGTTTGAAAAGCTATTCGATTATTTTTCACCCTTATAACTGTAGCGTCGTTAGGCTAGTGATCGATTAGTCGAGATATGCGATTTTGGGTGGTATTTCCGCTCTCGAGTTTCATAAATAGGTTCCTGCAGATGTTCGGTCGCCGTGATCCTAGTTCGCGTGCAGCATGAATCTAGTATGAACATAAAAAATCAATTTGAAACGCTGTCTTTCTCTCAAGAAGCCGATCCTGTTGAAGAAAGCTAGACTTGAGCGCTAAAAGACCGGGTTTTGGGCCAGATTTTCGATGCGTTGGCGCGGTTAAACATCGCTAAATTCTGACACATTTTGTAGGAAGTTCACAGGTCATGTTTCATTTCATGCAGATGTTTTTAATTAGTGTCATGTCTAATTCCAAAGAAAAGCCTCTTTCGTTTTTCTCTCCCATACTATTCTTTGACCTTGTTTAAAATCTTGTGATAAACCCTAATTGAAGTCTTGTTAATGACTAGCATATTCCTTCAGCCTAGAAGGTCTCAAAATGTGCCCAATTTCTGGGAGTCACGTTTTCAAAAATTCAGGTATAATACCTGAATTTTTGAAAAGATGGCTCCAGAAATATTGCCTTATGTTAGTTTCTCTTGTTAGATTTTGCTTTTTTATTTATTTATTTATTTTTTTTTTGCATTTTTTTTGTTCTAAGTCAATAAGAAAAAAATATAAAGGGTCATTAGCAGATATTTATAAACTCAAAATATTTTTCTCCCCCCCCCCCCCCTCCCTCCCTCGTTGTTTTGCTAACCTAGCCCCACTCTCTCTCAAACGTCTTTTAACCGCGCAACGATTTGGCTTTGAATTCGGCGCGCGCTCTGAGATCAGAACTAAATCATTAGACCTAGCGTTTCGTTTGGCTTCCTGAAGCAAAGTTTTCCTGAGGACATCATTAAGTCTAATGAGGGAAAAAAGTCTAACGAGTGCAGCGTCCTGCCTTGTCTAACATGCTGCCTATTTAGTTCTTTTTCAAGCTAAACGGGTAACTTTCAGTTACTCGGGCGTGAACTGCAAAGGGTAGTATGTTGTGTGCTTTGCTTGAGGAGGTGACAGTCTTTGGCTTTAAAAAGTAGGTCTTAGGGATGATTTCTTTTCGGCCAACGTGAAATTTCCGCGAATTTGTTAACCAGCCAAAGACTTAGTATATTTTTGTGGTAGAAAAGGGCGCTAACCCTTCCCTTTTCAAATGTTGATTTCAACATCCGGGAACTTAAGTTAGTATGAAAACACTAGCAAGGATGGGCAAGGATTTTCTCTTCAAAAAGCGTGAGTTTGAAAAGCTATTCGATTATTTTTCACCCTTATAACTGTAGCGTCGTTAGGCTAGTGATCGATTAGTCGAGATATGCGATTTTGGGTGGTATTTCCGCTCTCGAGTTTCATAAATAGGTTCCTGCAGATGTTCGGTCGCCGTGATCCTAGTTCGCGTGCAGCATGAATCTAGTATGAACATAAAAAATCAATTTGAAACGCTGTCTTTCTCTCAAGAAGCCGATCCTGTTGAAGAAAGCTAGACTTGAGCGCTAAAAGACCGGGTTTTGGGCCAGATTTTCGATGCGTTGGCGCGGTTAAACATCGCTAAATTCTGACACATTTTGTAGGAAGTTCACAGGTCATGTTTCATTTCATGCAGATGTTTTTAATTAGTGTCATGTCTAATTCCAAAGAAAAGCCTCTTTCGTTTTTCTCTCCCATACTATTCTTTGACCTTGTTTAAAATCTTGTGATAAACCCTAATTGAAGTCTTGTTAATGACTAGCATATTCCTTCAGCCTAGAAGGTCTCAAAATGTGCCCAATTTCTGGGAGTCACGTTTTCAAAAATTCAGGTATAATACCTGAATTTTTGAAAAGATGGCTCCAGAAATATTGCCTTATGTTAGTTTCTCTTGTTAGATTTTGCTTTTTTATTTATTTATTTATTTTTTTTTTGCATTTTTTTTGTTCTAAGTCAATAAGAAAAAAATATAAAGGGTCATTAGCAGATATTTATAAACTCAAAATATTTTTCTCCCCCCCCCCCCCCTCCCTCCCTCGTTGTTTTGCTAACCTAGCCCCACTCTCTCTCAAACGTCTTTTAACCGCGCAACGATTTGGCTTTGAATTCGGCGCGCGCTCTGAGATCAGAACTAAATCATTAGACCTAGCGTTTCGTTTGGCTTCCTGAAGCAAAGTTTTCCTGAGGACATCATTAAGTCTAATGAGGGAAAAAAGTCTAACGAGTGCAGCGTCCTGCCTTGTCTAACATGCTGCCTATTTAGTTCTTTTTCAAGCTAAACGGGTAACTTTCAGTTACTCGGGCGTGAACTGCAAAGGGTAGTATGTTGTGTGCTTTGCTTGAGGAGGTGACAGTCTTTGGCTTTAAAAAGTAGGTCTTAGGGATGATTTCTTTTCGGCCAACGTGAAATTTCCGCGAATTTGTTAACCAGCCAAAGACTTAGTATATTTTTGTGGTAGAAAAGGGCGCTAACCCTTCCCTTTTCAAATGTTGATTTCAACATCCGGGAACTTAAGTTAGTATGAAAACACTAGCAAGGATGGGCAAGGATTTTCTCTTCAAAAAGCGTGAGTTTGAAAAGCTATTCGATTATTTTTCACCCTTATAACTGTAGCGTCGTTAGGCTAGTGATCGATTAGTCGAGATATGCGATTTTGGGTGGTATTTCCGCTCTCGAGTTTCATAAATAGGTTCCTGCAGATGTTCGGTCGCCGTGATCCTAGTTCGCGTGCAGCATGAATCTAGTATGAACATAAAAAATCAATTTGAAACGCTGTCTTTCTCTCAAGAAGCCGATCCTGTTGAAGAAAGCTAGACTTGAGCGCTAAAAGACCGGGTTTTGGGCCAGATTTTCGATGCGTTGGCGCGGTTAAACATCGCTAAATTCTGACACATTTTGTAGGAAGTTCACAGGTCATGTTTCATTTCATGCAGATGTTTTTAATTAGTGTCATGTCTAATTCCAAAGAAAAGCCTCTTTCGTTTTTCTCTCCCATACTATTCTTTGACCTTGTTTAAAATCTTGTGATAAACCCTAATTGAAGTCTTGTTAATGACTAGCATATTCCTTCAGCCTAGAAGGTCTCAAAATGTGCCCAATTTCTGGGAGTCACGTTTTCAAAAATTCAGGTATAATACCTGAATTTTTGAAAAGATGGCTCCAGAAATATTGCCTTATGTTAGTTTCTCTTGTTAGATTTTGCTTTTTTATTTATTTATTTATTTTTTTTTTGCATTTTTTTTGTTCTAAGTCAATAAGAAAAAAATATAAAGGGTCATTAGCAGATATTTATAAACTCAAAATATTTTTCTCCCCCCCCCCCCCCTCCCTCCCTCGTTGTTTTGCTAACCTAGCCCCACTCTCTCTCAAACGTCTTTTAACCGCGCAACGATTTGGCTTTGAATTCGGCGCGCGCTCTGAGATCAGAACTAAATCATTAGACCTAGCGTTTCGTTTGGCTTCCTGAAGCAAAGTTTTCCTGAGGACATCATTAAGTCTAATGAGGGAAAAAAGTCTAACGAGTGCAGCGTCCTGCCTTGTCTAACATGCTGCCTATTTAGTTCTTTTTCAAGCTAAACGGGTAACTTTCAGTTACTCGGGCGTGAACTGCAAAGGGTAGTATGTTGTGTGCTTTGCTTGAGGAGGTGACAGTCTTTGGCTTTAAAAAGTAGGTCTTAGGGATGATTTCTTTTCGGCCAACGTGAAATTTCCGCGAATTTGTTAACCAGCCAAAGACTTAGTATATTTTTGTGGTAGAAAAGGGCGCTAACCCTTCCCTTTTCAAATGTTGATTTCAACATCCGGGAACTTAAGTTAGTATGAAAACACTAGCAAGGATGGGCAAGGATTTTCTCTTCAAAAAGCGTGAGTTTGAAAAGCTATTCGATTATTTTTCACCCTTATAACTGTAGCGTCGTTAGGCTAGTGATCGATTAGTCGAGATATGCGATTTTGGGTGGTATTTCCGCTCTCGAGTTTCATAAATAGGTTCCTGCAGATGTTCGGTCGCCGTGATCCTAGTTCGCGTGCAGCATGAATCTAGTATGAACATAAAAAATCAATTTGAAACGCTGTCTTTCTCTCAAGAAGCCGATCCTGTTGAAGAAAGCTAGACTTGAGCGCTAAAAGACCGGGTTTTGGGCCAGATTTTCGATGCGTTGGCGCGGTTAAACATCGCTAAATTCTGACACATTTTGTAGGAAGTTCACAGGTCATGTTTCATTTCATGCAGATGTTTTTAATTAGTGTCATGTCTAATTCCAAAGAAAAGCCTCTTTCGTTTTTCTCTCCCATACTATTCTTTGACCTTGTTTAAAATCTTGTGATAAACCCTAATTGAAGTCTTGTTAATGACTAGCATATTCCTTCAGCCTAGAAGGTCTCAAAATGTGCCCAATTTCTGGGAGTCACGTTTTCAAAAATTCAGGTATAATACCTGAATTTTTGAAAAGATGGCTCCAGAAATATTGCCTTATGTTAGTTTCTCTTGTTAGATTTTGCTTTTTTATTTATTTATTTATTTTTTTTTTGCATTTTTTTTGTTCTAAGTCAATAAGAAAAAAATATAAAGGGTCATTAGCAGATATTTATAAACTCAAAATATTTTTCTCCCCCCCCCCCCCCTCCCTCCCTCGTTGTTTTGCTAACCTAGCCCCACTCTCTCTCAAACGTCTTTTAACCGCGCAACGATTTGGCTTTGAATTCGGCGCGCGCTCTGAGATCAGAACTAAATCATTAGACCTAGCGTTTCGTTTGGCTTCCTGAAGCAAAGTTTTCCTGAGGACATCATTAAGTCTAATGAGGGAAAAAAGTCTAACGAGTGCAGCGTCCTGCCTTGTCTAACATGCTGCCTATTTAGTTCTTTTTCAAGCTAAACGGGTAACTTTCAGTTACTCGGGCGTGAACTGCAAAGGGTAGTATGTTGTGTGCTTTGCTTGAGGAGGTGACAGTCTTTGGCTTTAAAAAGTAGGTCTTAGGGATGATTTCTTTTCGGCCAACGTGAAATTTCCGCGAATTTGTTAACCAGCCAAAGACTTAGTATATTTTTGTGGTAGAAAAGGGCGCTAACCCTTCCCTTTTCAAATGTTGATTTCAACATCCGGGAACTTAAGTTAGTATGAAAACACTAGCAAGGATGGGCAAGGATTTTCTCTTCAAAAAGCGTGAGTTTGAAAAGCTATTCGATTATTTTTCACCCTTATAACTGTAGCGTCGTTAGGCTAGTGATCGATTAGTCGAGATATGCGATTTTGGGTGGTATTTCCGCTCTCGAGTTTCATAAATAGGTTCCTGCAGATGTTCGGTCGCCGTGATCCTAGTTCGCGTGCAGCATGAATCTAGTATGAACATAAAAAATCAATTTGAAACGCTGTCTTTCTCTCAAGAAGCCGATCCTGTTGAAGAAAGCTAGACTTGAGCGCTAAAAGACCGGGTTTTGGGCCAGATTTTCGATGCGTTGGCGCGGTTAAACATCGCTAAATTCTGACACATTTTGTAGGAAGTTCACAGGTCATGTTTCATTTCATGCAGATGTTTTTAATTAGTGTCATGTCTAATTCCAAAGAAAAGCCTCTTTCGTTTTTCTCTCCCATACTATTCTTTGACCTTGTTTAAAATCTTGTGATAAACCCTAATTGAAGTCTTGTTAATGACTAGCATATTCCTTCAGCCTAGAAGGTCTCAAAATGTGCCCAATTTCTGGGAGTCACGTTTTCAAAAATTCAGGTATAATACCTGAATTTTTGAAAAGATGGCTCCAGAAATATTGCCTTATGTTAGTTTCTCTTGTTAGATTTTGCTTTTTTATTTATTTATTTATTTTTTTTTTGCATTTTTTTTGTTCTAAGTCAATAAGAAAAAAATATAAAGGGTCATTAGCAGATATTTATAAACTCAAAATATTTTTCTCCCCCCCCCCCCCCTCCCTCCCTCGTTGTTTTGCTAACCTAGCCCCACTCTCTCTCAAACGTCTTTTAACCGCGCAACGATTTGGCTTTGAATTCGGCGCGCGCTCTGAGATCAGAACTAAATCATTAGACCTAGCGTTTCGTTTGGCTTCCTGAAGCAAAGTTTTCCTGAGGACATCATTAAGTCTAATGAGGGAAAAAAGTCTAACGAGTGCAGCGTCCTGCCTTGTCTAACATGCTGCCTATTTAGTTCTTTTTCAAGCTAAACGGGTAACTTTCAGTTACTCGGGCGTGAACTGCAAAGGGTAGTATGTTGTGTGCTTTGCTTGAGGAGGTGACAGTCTTTGGCTTTAAAAAGTAGGTCTTAGGGATGATTTCTTTTCGGCCAACGTGAAATTTCCGCGAATTTGTTAACCAGCCAAAGACTTAGTATATTTTTGTGGTAGAAAAGGGCGCTAACCCTTCCCTTTTCAAATGTTGATTTCAACATCCGGGAACTTAAGTTAGTATGAAAACACTAGCAAGGATGGGCAAGGATTTTCTCTTCAAAAAGCGTGAGTTTGAAAAGCTATTCGATTATTTTTCACCCTTATAACTGTAGCGTCGTTAGGCTAGTGATCGATTAGTCGAGATATGCGATTTTGGGTGGTATTTCCGCTCTCGAGTTTCATAAATAGGTTCCTGCAGATGTTCGGTCGCCGTGATCCTAGTTCGCGTGCAGCATGAATCTAGTATGAACATAAAAAATCAATTTGAAACGCTGTCTTTCTCTCAAGAAGCCGATCCTGTTGAAGAAAGCTAGACTTGAGCGCTAAAAGACCGGGTTTTGGGCCAGATTTTCGATGCGTTGGCGCGGTTAAACATCGCTAAATTCTGACACATTTTGTAGGAAGTTCACAGGTCATGTTTCATTTCATGCAGATGTTTTTAATTAGTGTCATGTCTAATTCCAAAGAAAAGCCTCTTTCGTTTTTCTCTCCCATACTATTCTTTGACCTTGTTTAAAATCTTGTGATAAACCCTAATTGAAGTCTTGTTAATGACTAGCATATTCCTTCAGCCTAGAAGGTCTCAAAATGTGCCCAATTTCTGGGAGTCACGTTTTCAAAAATTCAGGTATAATACCTGAATTTTTGAAAAGATGGCTCCAGAAATATTGCCTTATGTTAGTTTCTCTTGTTAGATTTTGCTTTTTTATTTATTTATTTATTTTTTTTTTGCATTTTTTTTGTTCTAAGTCAATAAGAAAAAAATATAAAGGGTCATTAGCAGATATTTATAAACTCAAAATATTTTTCTCCCCCCCCCCCCCCTCCCTCCCTCGTTGTTTTGCTAACCTAGCCCCACTCTCTCTCAAACGTCTTTTAACCGCGCAACGATTTGGCTTTGAATTCGGCGCGCGCTCTGAGATCAGAACTAAATCATTAGACCTAGCGTTTCGTTTGGCTTCCTGAAGCAAAGTTTTCCTGAGGACATCATTAAGTCTAATGAGGGAAAAAAGTCTAACGAGTGCAGCGTCCTGCCTTGTCTAACATGCTGCCTATTTAGTTCTTTTTCAAGCTAAACGGGTAACTTTCAGTTACTCGGGCGTGAACTGCAAAGGGTAGTATGTTGTGTGCTTTGCTTGAGGAGGTGACAGTCTTTGGCTTTAAAAAGTAGGTCTTAGGGATGATTTCTTTTCGGCCAACGTGAAATTTCCGCGAATTTGTTAACCAGCCAAAGACTTAGTATATTTTTGTGGTAGAAAAGGGCGCTAACCCTTCCCTTTTCAAATGTTGATTTCAACATCCGGGAACTTAAGTTAGTATGAAAACACTAGCAAGGATGGGCAAGGATTTTCTCTTCAAAAAGCGTGAGTTTGAAAAGCTATTCGATTATTTTTCACCCTTATAACTGTAGCGTCGTTAGGCTAGTGATCGATTAGTCGAGATATGCGATTTTGGGTGGTATTTCCGCTCTCGAGTTTCATAAATAGGTTCCTGCAGATGTTCGGTCGCCGTGATCCTAGTTCGCGTGCAGCATGAATCTAGTATGAACATAAAAAATCAATTTGAAACGCTGTCTTTCTCTCAAGAAGCCGATCCTGTTGAAGAAAGCTAGACTTGAGCGCTAAAAGACCGGGTTTTGGGCCAGATTTTCGATGCGTTGGCGCGGTTAAACATCGCTAAATTCTGACACATTTTGTAGGAAGTTCACAGGTCATGTTTCATTTCATGCAGATGTTTTTAATTAGTGTCATGTCTAATTCCAAAGAAAAGCCTCTTTCGTTTTTCTCTCCCATACTATTCTTTGACCTTGTTTAAAATCTTGTGATAAACCCTAATTGAAGTCTTGTTAATGACTAGCATATTCCTTCAGCCTAGAAGGTCTCAAAATGTGCCCAATTTCTGGGAGTCACGTTTTCAAAAATTCAGGTATAATACCTGAATTTTTGAAAAGATGGCTCCAGAAATATTGCCTTATGTTAGTTTCTCTTGTTAGATTTTGCTTTTTTATTTATTTATTTATTTTTTTTTTGCATTTTTTTTGTTCTAAGTCAATAAGAAAAAAATATAAAGGGTCATTAGCAGATATTTATAAACTCAAAATATTTTTCTCCCCCCCCCCCCCCTCCCTCCCTCGTTGTTTTGCTAACCTAGCCCCACTCTCTCTCAAACGTCTTTTAACCGCGCAACGATTTGGCTTTGAATTCGGCGCGCGCTCTGAGATCAGAACTAAATCATTAGACCTAGCGTTTCGTTTGGCTTCCTGAAGCAAAGTTTTCCTGAGGACATCATTAAGTCTAATGAGGGAAAAAAGTCTAACGAGTGCAGCGTCCTGCCTTGTCTAACATGCTGCCTATTTAGTTCTTTTTCAAGCTAAACGGGTAACTTTCAGTTACTCGGGCGTGAACTGCAAAGGGTAGTATGTTGTGTGCTTTGCTTGAGGAGGTGACAGTCTTTGGCTTTAAAAAGTAGGTCTTAGGGATGATTTCTTTTCGGCCAACGTGAAATTTCCGCGAATTTGTTAACCAGCCAAAGACTTAGTATATTTTTGTGGTAGAAAAGGGCGCTAACCCTTCCCTTTTCAAATGTTGATTTCAACATCCGGGAACTTAAGTTAGTATGAAAACACTAGCAAGGATGGGCAAGGATTTTCTCTTCAAAAAGCGTGAGTTTGAAAAGCTATTCGATTATTTTTCACCCTTATAACTGTAGCGTCGTTAGGCTAGTGATCGATTAGTCGAGATATGCGATTTTGGGTGGTATTTCCGCTCTCGAGTTTCATAAATAGGTTCCTGCAGATGTTCGGTCGCCGTGATCCTAGTTCGCGTGCAGCATGAATCTAGTATGAACATAAAAAATCAATTTGAAACGCTGTCTTTCTCTCAAGAAGCCGATCCTGTTGAAGAAAGCTAGACTTGAGCGCTAAAAGACCGGGTTTTGGGCCAGATTTTCGATGCGTTGGCGCGGTTAAACATCGCTAAATTCTGACACATTTTGTAGGAAGTTCACAGGTCATGTTTCATTTCATGCAGATGTTTTTAATTAGTGTCATGTCTAATTCCAAAGAAAAGCCTCTTTCGTTTTTCTCTCCCATACTATTCTTTGACCTTGTTTAAAATCTTGTGATAAACCCTAATTGAAGTCTTGTTAATGACTAGCATATTCCTTCAGCCTAGAAGGTCTCAAAATGTGCCCAATTTCTGGGAGTCACGTTTTCAAAAATTCAGGTATAATACCTGAATTTTTGAAAAGATGGCTCCAGAAATATTGCCTTATGTTAGTTTCTCTTGTTAGATTTTGCTTTTTTATTTATTTATTTATTTTTTTTTTGCATTTTTTTTGTTCTAAGTCAATAAGAAAAAAATATAAAGGGTCATTAGCAGATATTTATAAACTCAAAATATTTTTCTCCCCCCCCCCCCCCTCCCTCCCTCGTTGTTTTGCTAACCTAGCCCCACTCTCTCTCAAACGTCTTTTAACCGCGCAACGATTTGGCTTTGAATTCGGCGCGCGCTCTGAGATCAGAACTAAATCATTAGACCTAGCGTTTCGTTTGGCTTCCTGAAGCAAAGTTTTCCTGAGGACATCATTAAGTCTAATGAGGGAAAAAAGTCTAACGAGTGCAGCGTCCTGCCTTGTCTAACATGCTGCCTATTTAGTTCTTTTTCAAGCTAAACGGGTAACTTTCAGTTACTCGGGCGTGAACTGCAAAGGGTAGTATGTTGTGTGCTTTGCTTGAGGAGGTGACAGTCTTTGGCTTTAAAAAGTAGGTCTTAGGGATGATTTCTTTTCGGCCAACGTGAAATTTCCGCGAATTTGTTAACCAGCCAAAGACTTAGTATATTTTTGTGGTAGAAAAGGGCGCTAACCCTTCCCTTTTCAAATGTTGATTTCAACATCCGGGAACTTAAGTTAGTATGAAAACACTAGCAAGGATGGGCAAGGATTTTCTCTTCAAAAAGCGTGAGTTTGAAAAGCTATTCGATTATTTTTCACCCTTATAACTGTAGCGTCGTTAGGCTAGTGATCGATTAGTCGAGATATGCGATTTTGGGTGGTATTTCCGCTCTCGAGTTTCATAAATAGGTTCCTGCAGATGTTCGGTCGCCGTGATCCTAGTTCGCGTGCAGCATGAATCTAGTATGAACATAAAAAATCAATTTGAAACGCTGTCTTTCTCTCAAGAAGCCGATCCTGTTGAAGAAAGCTAGACTTGAGCGCTAAAAGACCGGGTTTTGGGCCAGATTTTCGATGCGTTGGCGCGGTTAAACATCGCTAAATTCTGACACATTTTGTAGGAAGTTCACAGGTCATGTTTCATTTCATGCAGATGTTTTTAATTAGTGTCATGTCTAATTCCAAAGAAAAGCCTCTTTCGTTTTTCTCTCCCATACTATTCTTTGACCTTGTTTAAAATCTTGTGATAAACCCTAATTGAAGTCTTGTTAATGACTAGCATATTCCTTCAGCCTAGAAGGTCTCAAAATGTGCCCAATTTCTGGGAGTCACGTTTTCAAAAATTCAGGTATAATACCTGAATTTTTGAAAAGATGGCTCCAGAAATATTGCCTTATGTTAGTTTCTCTTGTTAGATTTTGCTTTTTTATTTATTTATTTATTTTTTTTTTGCATTTTTTTTGTTCTAAGTCAATAAGAAAAAAATATAAAGGGTCATTAGCAGATATTTATAAACTCAAAATATTTTTCTCCCCCCCCCCCCCCTCCCTCCCTCGTTGTTTTGCTAACCTAGCCCCACTCTCTCTCAAACGTCTTTTAACCGCGCAACGATTTGGCTTTGAATTCGGCGCGCGCTCTGAGATCAGAACTAAATCATTAGACCTAGCGTTTCGTTTGGCTTCCTGAAGCAAAGTTTTCCTGAGGACATCATTAAGTCTAATGAGGGAAAAAAGTCTAACGAGTGCAGCGTCCTGCCTTGTCTAACATGCTGCCTATTTAGTTCTTTTTCAAGCTAAACGGGTAACTTTCAGTTACTCGGGCGTGAACTGCAAAGGGTAGTATGTTGTGTGCTTTGCTTGAGGAGGTGACAGTCTTTGGCTTTAAAAAGTAGGTCTTAGGGATGATTTCTTTTCGGCCAACGTGAAATTTCCGCGAATTTGTTAACCAGCCAAAGACTTAGTATATTTTTGTGGTAGAAAAGGGCGCTAACCCTTCCCTTTTCAAATGTTGATTTCAACATCCGGGAACTTAAGTTAGTATGAAAACACTAGCAAGGATGGGCAAGGATTTTCTCTTCAAAAAGCGTGAGTTTGAAAAGCTATTCGATTATTTTTCACCCTTATAACTGTAGCGTCGTTAGGCTAGTGATCGATTAGTCGAGATATGCGATTTTGGGTGGTATTTCCGCTCTCGAGTTTCATAAATAGGTTCCTGCAGATGTTCGGTCGCCGTGATCCTAGTTCGCGTGCAGCATGAATCTAGTATGAACATAAAAAATCAATTTGAAACGCTGTCTTTCTCTCAAGAAGCCGATCCTGTTGAAGAAAGCTAGACTTGAGCGCTAAAAGACCGGGTTTTGGGCCAGATTTTCGATGCGTTGGCGCGGTTAAACATCGCTAAATTCTGACACATTTTGTAGGAAGTTCACAGGTCATGTTTCATTTCATGCAGATGTTTTTAATTAGTGTCATGTCTAATTCCAAAGAAAAGCCTCTTTCGTTTTTCTCTCCCATACTATTCTTTGACCTTGTTTAAAATCTTGTGATAAACCCTAATTGAAGTCTTGTTAATGACTAGCATATTCCTTCAGCCTAGAAGGTCTCAAAATGTGCCCAATTTCTGGGAGTCACGTTTTCAAAAATTCAGGTATAATACCTGAATTTTTGAAAAGATGGCTCCAGAAATATTGCCTTATGTTAGTTTCTCTTGTTAGATTTTGCTTTTTTATTTATTTATTTATTTTTTTTTTGCATTTTTTTTGTTCTAAGTCAATAAGAAAAAAATATAAAGGGTCATTAGCAGATATTTATAAACTCAAAATATTTTTCTCCCCCCCCCCCCCCTCCCTCCCTCGTTGTTTTGCTAACCTAGCCCCACTCTCTCTCAAACGTCTTTTAACCGCGCAACGATTTGGCTTTGAATTCGGCGCGCGCTCTGAGATCAGAACTAAATCATTAGACCTAGCGTTTCGTTTGGCTTCCTGAAGCAAAGTTTTCCTGAGGACATCATTAAGTCTAATGAGGGAAAAAAGTCTAACGAGTGCAGCGTCCTGCCTTGTCTAACATGCTGCCTATTTAGTTCTTTTTCAAGCTAAACGGGTAACTTTCAGTTACTCGGGCGTGAACTGCAAAGGGTAGTATGTTGTGTGCTTTGCTTGAGGAGGTGACAGTCTTTGGCTTTAAAAAGTAGGTCTTAGGGATGATTTCTTTTCGGCCAACGTGAAATTTCCGCGAATTTGTTAACCAGCCAAAGACTTAGTATATTTTTGTGGTAGAAAAGGGCGCTAACCCTTCCCTTTTCAAATGTTGATTTCAACATCCGGGAACTTAAGTTAGTATGAAAACACTAGCAAGGATGGGCAAGGATTTTCTCTTCAAAAAGCGTGAGTTTGAAAAGCTATTCGATTATTTTTCACCCTTATAACTGTAGCGTCGTTAGGCTAGTGATCGATTAGTCGAGATATGCGATTTTGGGTGGTATTTCCGCTCTCGAGTTTCATAAATAGGTTCCTGCAGATGTTCGGTCGCCGTGATCCTAGTTCGCGTGCAGCATGAATCTAGTATGAACATAAAAAATCAATTTGAAACGCTGTCTTTCTCTCAAGAAGCCGATCCTGTTGAAGAAAGCTAGACTTGAGCGCTAAAAGACCGGGTTTTGGGCCAGATTTTCGATGCGTTGGCGCGGTTAAACATCGCTAAATTCTGACACATTTTGTAGGAAGTTCACAGGTCATGTTTCATTTCATGCAGATGTTTTTAATTAGTGTCATGTCTAATTCCAAAGAAAAGCCTCTTTCGTTTTTCTCTCCCATACTATTCTTTGACCTTGTTTAAAATCTTGTGATAAACCCTAATTGAAGTCTTGTTAATGACTAGCATATTCCTTCAGCCTAGAAGGTCTCAAAATGTGCCCAATTTCTGGGAGTCACGTTTTCAAAAATTCAGGTATAATACCTGAATTTTTGAAAAGATGGCTCCAGAAATATTGCCTTATGTTAGTTTCTCTTGTTAGATTTTGCTTTTTTATTTATTTATTTATTTTTTTTTTGCATTTTTTTTGTTCTAAGTCAATAAGAAAAAAATATAAAGGGTCATTAGCAGATATTTATAAACTCAAAATATTTTTCTCCCCCCCCCCCCCCTCCCTCCCTCGTTGTTTTGCTAACCTAGCCCCACTCTCTCTCAAACGTCTTTTAACCGCGCAACGATTTGGCTTTGAATTCGGCGCGCGCTCTGAGATCAGAACTAAATCATTAGACCTAGCGTTTCGTTTGGCTTCCTGAAGCAAAGTTTTCCTGAGGACATCATTAAGTCTAATGAGGGAAAAAAGTCTAACGAGTGCAGCGTCCTGCCTTGTCTAACATGCTGCCTATTTAGTTCTTTTTCAAGCTAAACGGGTAACTTTCAGTTACTCGGGCGTGAACTGCAA
Source organism: Pavona decussata (assembly GCF_977016875.1). Taxonomy (NCBI): domain Eukaryota; kingdom Metazoa; phylum Cnidaria; class Anthozoa; order Scleractinia; family Agariciidae; genus Pavona; species Pavona decussata. Next base: position 162,454 of record NW_028145873.1, on the reverse strand, counting down.
AGGGTAGTATGTTGTGTGCTTTGCTTGAGGAGGTGACAGTCTTTGGCTTTAAAAAGTAGGTCTTAGGGATGATTTCTTTTCGGCCAACGTGAAATTTCCGCGAATTTGTTAACCAGCCAAAGACTTAGTATATTTTTGTGGTAGAAAAGGGCGCTAACCCTTCCCTTTTCAAATGTTGATTTCAACATCCGGGAACTTAAGTTAGTATGAAAACACTAGCAAGGATGGGCAAGGATTTTCTCTTCAAAAAGCGTGAGTTTGAAAAGCTATTCGATTATTTTTCACCCTTATAACTGTAGCGTCGTTAGGCTAGTGATCGATTAGTCGAGATATGCGATTTTGGGTGGTATTTCCGCTCTCGAGTTTCATAAATAGGTTCCTGCAGATGTTCGGTCGCCGTGATCCTAGTTCGCGTGCAGCATGAATCTAGTATGAACATAAAAAATCAATTTGAAACGCTGTCTTTCTCTCAAGAAGCCGATCCTGTTGAAGAAAGCTAGACTTGAGCGCTAAAAGACCGGGTTTTGGGCCAGATTTTCGATGCGTTGGCGCGGTTAAACATCGCTAAATTCTGACACATTTTGTAGGAAGTTCACAGGTCATGTTTCATTTCATGCAGATGTTTTTAATTAGTGTCATGTCTAATTCCAAAGAAAAGCCTCTTTCGTTTTTCTCTCCCATACTATTCTTTGACCTTGTTTAAAATCTTGTGATAAACCCTAATTGAAGTCTTGTTAATGACTAGCATATTCCTTCAGCCTAGAAGGTCTCAAAATGTGCCCAATTTCTGGGAGTCACGTTTTCAAAAATTCAGGTATAATACCTGAATTTTTGAAAAGATGGCTCCAGAAATATTGCCTTATGTTAGTTTCTCTTGTTAGATTTTGCTTTTTTATTTATTTATTTATTTTTTTTTTGCATTTTTTTTGTTCTAAGTCAATAAGAAAAAAATATAAAGGGTCATTAGCAGATATTTATAAACTCAAAATATTTTTCTCCCCCCCCCCCCCCTCCCTCCCTCGTTGTTTTGCTAACCTAGCCCCACTCTCTCTCAAACGTCTTTTAACCGCGCAACGATTTGGCTTTGAATTCGGCGCGCGCTCTGAGATCAGAACTAAATCATTAGACCTAGCGTTTCGTTTGGCTTCCTGAAGCAAAGTTTTCCTGAGGACATCATTAAGTCTAATGAGGGAAAAAAGTCTAACGAGTGCAGCGTCCTGCCTTGTCTAACATGCTGCCTATTTAGTTCTTTTTCAAGCTAAACGGGTAACTTTCAGTTACTCGGGCGTGAACTGCAAAGGGTAGTATGTTGTGTGCTTTGCTTGAGGAGGTGACAGTCTTTGGCTTTAAAAAGTAGGTCTTAGGGATGATTTCTTTTCGGCCAACGTGAAATTTCCGCGAATTTGTTAACCAGCCAAAGACTTAGTATATTTTTGTGGTAGAAAAGGGCGCTAACCCTTCCCTTTTCAAATGTTGATTTCAACATCCGGGAACTTAAGTTAGTATGAAAACACTAGCAAGGATGGGCAAGGATTTTCTCTTCAAAAAGCGTGAGTTTGAAAAGCTATTCGATTATTTTTCACCCTTATAACTGTAGCGTCGTTAGGCTAGTGATCGATTAGTCGAGATATGCGATTTTGGGTGGTATTTCCGCTCTCGAGTTTCATAAATAGGTTCCTGCAGATGTTCGGTCGCCGTGATCCTAGTTCGCGTGCAGCATGAATCTAGTATGAACATAAAAAATCAATTTGAAACGCTGTCTTTCTCTCAAGAAGCCGATCCTGTTGAAGAAAGCTAGACTTGAGCGCTAAAAGACCGGGTTTTGGGCCAGATTTTCGATGCGTTGGCGCGGTTAAACATCGCTAAATTCTGACACATTTTGTAGGAAGTTCACAGGTCATGTTTCATTTCATGCAGATGTTTTTAATTAGTGTCATGTCTAATTCCAAAGAAAAGCCTCTTTCGTTTTTCTCTCCCATACTATTCTTTGACCTTGTTTAAAATCTTGTGATAAACCCTAATTGAAGTCTTGTTAATGACTAGCATATTCCTTCAGCCTAGAAGGTCTCAAAATGTGCCCAATTTCTGGGAGTCACGTTTTCAAAAATTCAGGTATAATACCTGAATTTTTGAAAAGATGGCTCCAGAAATATTGCCTTATGTTAGTTTCTCTTGTTAGATTTTGCTTTTTTATTTATTTATTTATTTTTTTTTTGCATTTTTTTTGTTCTAAGTCAATAAGAAAAAAATATAAAGGGTCATTAGCAGATATTTATAAACTCAAAATATTTTTCTCCCCCCCCCCCCCCTCCCTCCCTCGTTGTTTTGCTAACCTAGCCCCACTCTCTCTCAAACGTCTTTTAACCGCGCAACGATTTGGCTTTGAATTCGGCGCGCGCTCTGAGATCAGAACTAAATCATTAGACCTAGCGTTTCGTTTGGCTTCCTGAAGCAAAGTTTTCCTGAGGACATCATTAAGTCTAATGAGGGAAAAAAGTCTAACGAGTGCAGCGTCCTGCCTTGTCTAACATGCTGCCTATTTAGTTCTTTTTCAAGCTAAACGGGTAACTTTCAGTTACTCGGGCGTGAACTGCAAAGGGTAGTATGTTGTGTGCTTTGCTTGAGGAGGTGACAGTCTTTGGCTTTAAAAAGTAGGTCTTAGGGATGATTTCTTTTCGGCCAACGTGAAATTTCCGCGAATTTGTTAACCAGCCAAAGACTTAGTATATTTTTGTGGTAGAAAAGGGCGCTAACCCTTCCCTTTTCAAATGTTGATTTCAACATCCGGGAACTTAAGTTAGTATGAAAACACTAGCAAGGATGGGCAAGGATTTTCTCTTCAAAAAGCGTGAGTTTGAAAAGCTATTCGATTATTTTTCACCCTTATAACTGTAGCGTCGTTAGGCTAGTGATCGATTAGTCGAGATATGCGATTTTGGGTGGTATTTCCGCTCTCGAGTTTCATAAATAGGTTCCTGCAGATGTTCGGTCGCCGTGATCCTAGTTCGCGTGCAGCATGAATCTAGTATGAACATAAAAAATCAATTTGAAACGCTGTCTTTCTCTCAAGAAGCCGATCCTGTTGAAGAAAGCTAGACTTGAGCGCTAAAAGACCGGGTTTTGGGCCAGATTTTCGATGCGTTGGCGCGGTTAAACATCGCTAAATTCTGACACATTTTGTAGGAAGTTCACAGGTCATGTTTCATTTCATGCAGATGTTTTTAATTAGTGTCATGTCTAATTCCAAAGAAAAGCCTCTTTCGTTTTTCTCTCCCATACTATTCTTTGACCTTGTTTAAAATCTTGTGATAAACCCTAATTGAAGTCTTGTTAATGACTAGCATATTCCTTCAGCCTAGAAGGTCTCAAAATGTGCCCAATTTCTGGGAGTCACGTTTTCAAAAATTCAGGTATAATACCTGAATTTTTGAAAAGATGGCTCCAGAAATATTGCCTTATGTTAGTTTCTCTTGTTAGATTTTGCTTTTTTATTTATTTATTTATTTTTTTTTTGCATTTTTTTTGTTCTAAGTCAATAAGAAAAAAATATAAAGGGTCATTAGCAGATATTTATAAACTCAAAATATTTTTCTCCCCCCCCCCCCCCTCCCTCCCTCGTTGTTTTGCTAACCTAGCCCCACTCTCTCTCAAACGTCTTTTAACCGCGCAACGATTTGGCTTTGAATTCGGCGCGCGCTCTGAGATCAGAACTAAATCATTAGACCTAGCGTTTCGTTTGGCTTCCTGAAGCAAAGTTTTCCTGAGGACATCATTAAGTCTAATGAGGGAAAAAAGTCTAACGAGTGCAGCGTCCTGCCTTGTCTAACATGCTGCCTATTTAGTTCTTTTTCAAGCTAAACGGGTAACTTTCAGTTACTCGGGCGTGAACTGCAAAGGGTAGTATGTTGTGTGCTTTGCTTGAGGAGGTGACAGTCTTTGGCTTTAAAAAGTAGGTCTTAGGGATGATTTCTTTTCGGCCAACGTGAAATTTCCGCGAATTTGTTAACCAGCCAAAGACTTAGTATATTTTTGTGGTAGAAAAGGGCGCTAACCCTTCCCTTTTCAAATGTTGATTTCAACATCCGGGAACTTAAGTTAGTATGAAAACACTAGCAAGGATGGGCAAGGATTTTCTCTTCAAAAAGCGTGAGTTTGAAAAGCTATTCGATTATTTTTCACCCTTATAACTGTAGCGTCGTTAGGCTAGTGATCGATTAGTCGAGATATGCGATTTTGGGTGGTATTTCCGCTCTCGAGTTTCATAAATAGGTTCCTGCAGATGTTCGGTCGCCGTGATCCTAGTTCGCGTGCAGCATGAATCTAGTATGAACATAAAAAATCAATTTGAAACGCTGTCTTTCTCTCAAGAAGCCGATCCTGTTGAAGAAAGCTAGACTTGAGCGCTAAAAGACCGGGTTTTGGGCCAGATTTTCGATGCGTTGGCGCGGTTAAACATCGCTAAATTCTGACACATTTTGTAGGAAGTTCACAGGTCATGTTTCATTTCATGCAGATGTTTTTAATTAGTGTCATGTCTAATTCCAAAGAAAAGCCTCTTTCGTTTTTCTCTCCCATACTATTCTTTGACCTTGTTTAAAATCTTGTGATAAACCCTAATTGAAGTCTTGTTAATGACTAGCATATTCCTTCAGCCTAGAAGGTCTCAAAATGTGCCCAATTTCTGGGAGTCACGTTTTCAAAAATTCAGGTATAATACCTGAATTTTTGAAAAGATGGCTCCAGAAATATTGCCTTATGTTAGTTTCTCTTGTTAGATTTTGCTTTTTTATTTATTTATTTATTTTTTTTTTGCATTTTTTTTGTTCTAAGTCAATAAGAAAAAAATATAAAGGGTCATTAGCAGATATTTATAAACTCAAAATATTTTTCTCCCCCCCCCCCCCCTCCCTCCCTCGTTGTTTTGCTAACCTAGCCCCACTCTCTCTCAAACGTCTTTTAACCGCGCAACGATTTGGCTTTGAATTCGGCGCGCGCTCTGAGATCAGAACTAAATCATTAGACCTAGCGTTTCGTTTGGCTTCCTGAAGCAAAGTTTTCCTGAGGACATCATTAAGTCTAATGAGGGAAAAAAGTCTAACGAGTGCAGCGTCCTGCCTTGTCTAACATGCTGCCTATTTAGTTCTTTTTCAAGCTAAACGGGTAACTTTCAGTTACTCGGGCGTGAACTGCAAAGGGTAGTATGTTGTGTGCTTTGCTTGAGGAGGTGACAGTCTTTGGCTTTAAAAAGTAGGTCTTAGGGATGATTTCTTTTCGGCCAACGTGAAATTTCCGCGAATTTGTTAACCAGCCAAAGACTTAGTATATTTTTGTGGTAGAAAAGGGCGCTAACCCTTCCCTTTTCAAATGTTGATTTCAACATCCGGGAACTTAAGTTAGTATGAAAACACTAGCAAGGATGGGCAAGGATTTTCTCTTCAAAAAGCGTGAGTTTGAAAAGCTATTCGATTATTTTTCACCCTTATAACTGTAGCGTCGTTAGGCTAGTGATCGATTAGTCGAGATATGCGATTTTGGGTGGTATTTCCGCTCTCGAGTTTCATAAATAGGTTCCTGCAGATGTTCGGTCGCCGTGATCCTAGTTCGCGTGCAGCATGAATCTAGTATGAACATAAAAAATCAATTTGAAACGCTGTCTTTCTCTCAAGAAGCCGATCCTGTTGAAGAAAGCTAGACTTGAGCGCTAAAAGACCGGGTTTTGGGCCAGATTTTCGATGCGTTGGCGCGGTTAAACATCGCTAAATTCTGACACATTTTGTAGGAAGTTCACAGGTCATGTTTCATTTCATGCAGATGTTTTTAATTAGTGTCATGTCTAATTCCAAAGAAAAGCCTCTTTCGTTTTTCTCTCCCATACTATTCTTTGACCTTGTTTAAAATCTTGTGATAAACCCTAATTGAAGTCTTGTTAATGACTAGCATATTCCTTCAGCCTAGAAGGTCTCAAAATGTGCCCAATTTCTGGGAGTCACGTTTTCAAAAATTCAGGTATAATACCTGAATTTTTGAAAAGATGGCTCCAGAAATATTGCCTTATGTTAGTTTCTCTTGTTAGATTTTGCTTTTTTATTTATTTATTTATTTTTTTTTTGCATTTTTTTTGTTCTAAGTCAATAAGAAAAAAATATAAAGGGTCATTAGCAGATATTTATAAACTCAAAATATTTTTCTCCCCCCCCCCCCCCTCCCTCCCTCGTTGTTTTGCTAACCTAGCCCCACTCTCTCTCAAACGTCTTTTAACCGCGCAACGATTTGGCTTTGAATTCGGCGCGCGCTCTGAGATCAGAACTAAATCATTAGACCTAGCGTTTCGTTTGGCTTCCTGAAGCAAAGTTTTCCTGAGGACATCATTAAGTCTAATGAGGGAAAAAAGTCTAACGAGTGCAGCGTCCTGCCTTGTCTAACATGCTGCCTATTTAGTTCTTTTTCAAGCTAAACGGGTAACTTTCAGTTACTCGGGCGTGAACTGCAAAGGGTAGTATGTTGTGTGCTTTGCTTGAGGAGGTGACAGTCTTTGGCTTTAAAAAGTAGGTCTTAGGGATGATTTCTTTTCGGCCAACGTGAAATTTCCGCGAATTTGTTAACCAGCCAAAGACTTAGTATATTTTTGTGGTAGAAAAGGGCGCTAACCCTTCCCTTTTCAAATGTTGATTTCAACATCCGGGAACTTAAGTTAGTATGAAAACACTAGCAAGGATGGGCAAGGATTTTCTCTTCAAAAAGCGTGAGTTTGAAAAGCTATTCGATTATTTTTCACCCTTATAACTGTAGCGTCGTTAGGCTAGTGATCGATTAGTCGAGATATGCGATTTTGGGTGGTATTTCCGCTCTCGAGTTTCATAAATAGGTTCCTGCAGATGTTCGGTCGCCGTGATCCTAGTTCGCGTGCAGCATGAATCTAGTATGAACATAAAAAATCAATTTGAAACGCTGTCTTTCTCTCAAGAAGCCGATCCTGTTGAAGAAAGCTAGACTTGAGCGCTAAAAGACCGGGTTTTGGGCCAGATTTTCGATGCGTTGGCGCGGTTAAACATCGCTAAATTCTGACACATTTTGTAGGAAGTTCACAGGTCATGTTTCATTTCATGCAGATGTTTTTAATTAGTGTCATGTCTAATTCCAAAGAAAAGCCTCTTTCGTTTTTCTCTCCCATACTATTCTTTGACCTTGTTTAAAATCTTGTGATAAACCCTAATTGAAGTCTTGTTAATGACTAGCATATTCCTTCAGCCTAGAAGGTCTCAAAATGTGCCCAATTTCTGGGAGTCACGTTTTCAAAAATTCAGGTATAATACCTGAATTTTTGAAAAGATGGCTCCAGAAATATTGCCTTATGTTAGTTTCTCTTGTTAGATTTTGCTTTTTTATTTATTTATTTATTTTTTTTTTGCATTTTTTTTGTTCTAAGTCAATAAGAAAAAAATATAAAGGGTCATTAGCAGATATTTATAAACTCAAAATATTTTTCTCCCCCCCCCCCCCCTCCCTCCCTCGTTGTTTTGCTAACCTAGCCCCACTCTCTCTCAAACGTCTTTTAACCGCGCAACGATTTGGCTTTGAATTCGGCGCGCGCTCTGAGATCAGAACTAAATCATTAGACCTAGCGTTTCGTTTGGCTTCCTGAAGCAAAGTTTTCCTGAGGACATCATTAAGTCTAATGAGGGAAAAAAGTCTAACGAGTGCAGCGTCCTGCCTTGTCTAACATGCTGCCTATTTAGTTCTTTTTCAAGCTAAACGGGTAACTTTCAGTTACTCGGGCGTGAACTGCAAAGGGTAGTATGTTGTGTGCTTTGCTTGAGGAGGTGACAGTCTTTGGCTTTAAAAAGTAGGTCTTAGGGATGATTTCTTTTCGGCCAACGTGAAATTTCCGCGAATTTGTTAACCAGCCAAAGACTTAGTATATTTTTGTGGTAGAAAAGGGCGCTAACCCTTCCCTTTTCAAATGTTGATTTCAACATCCGGGAACTTAAGTTAGTATGAAAACACTAGCAAGGATGGGCAAGGATTTTCTCTTCAAAAAGCGTGAGTTTGAAAAGCTATTCGATTATTTTTCACCCTTATAACTGTAGCGTCGTTAGGCTAGTGATCGATTAGTCGAGATATGCGATTTTGGGTGGTATTTCCGCTCTCGAGTTTCATAAATAGGTTCCTGCAGATGTTCGGTCGCCGTGATCCTAGTTCGCGTGCAGCATGAATCTAGTATGAACATAAAAAATCAATTTGAAACGCTGTCTTTCTCTCAAGAAGCCGATCCTGTTGAAGAAAGCTAGACTTGAGCGCTAAAAGACCGGGTTTTGGGCCAGATTTTCGATGCGTTGGCGCGGTTAAACATCGCTAAATTCTGACACATTTTGTAGGAAGTTCACAGGTCATGTTTCATTTCATGCAGATGTTTTTAATTAGTGTCATGTCTAATTCCAAAGAAAAGCCTCTTTCGTTTTTCTCTCCCATACTATTCTTTGACCTTGTTTAAAATCTTGTGATAAACCCTAATTGAAGTCTTGTTAATGACTAGCATATTCCTTCAGCCTAGAAGGTCTCAAAATGTGCCCAATTTCTGGGAGTCACGTTTTCAAAAATTCAGGTATAATACCTGAATTTTTGAAAAGATGGCTCCAGAAATATTGCCTTATGTTAGTTTCTCTTGTTAGATTTTGCTTTTTTATTTATTTATTTATTTTTTTTTTGCATTTTTTTTGTTCTAAGTCAATAAGAAAAAAATATAAAGGGTCATTAGCAGATATTTATAAACTCAAAATATTTTTCTCCCCCCCCCCCCCCTCCCTCCCTCGTTGTTTTGCTAACCTAGCCCCACTCTCTCTCAAACGTCTTTTAACCGCGCAACGATTTGGCTTTGAATTCGGCGCGCGCTCTGAGATCAGAACTAAATCATTAGACCTAGCGTTTCGTTTGGCTTCCTGAAGCAAAGTTTTCCTGAGGACATCATTAAGTCTAATGAGGGAAAAAAGTCTAACGAGTGCAGCGTCCTGCCTTGTCTAACATGCTGCCTATTTAGTTCTTTTTCAAGCTAAACGGGTAACTTTCAGTTACTCGGGCGTGAACTGCAAAGGGTAGTATGTTGTGTGCTTTGCTTGAGGAGGTGACAGTCTTTGGCTTTAAAAAGTAGGTCTTAGGGATGATTTCTTTTCGGCCAACGTGAAATTTCCGCGAATTTGTTAACCAGCCAAAGACTTAGTATATTTTTGTGGTAGAAAAGGGCGCTAACCCTTCCCTTTTCAAATGTTGATTTCAACATCCGGGAACTTAAGTTAGTATGAAAACACTAGCAAGGATGGGCAAGGATTTTCTCTTCAAAAAGCGTGAGTTTGAAAAGCTATTCGATTATTTTTCACCCTTATAACTGTAGCGTCGTTAGGCTAGTGATCGATTAGTCGAGATATGCGATTTTGGGTGGTATTTCCGCTCTCGAGTTTCATAAATAGGTTCCTGCAGATGTTCGGTCGCCGTGATCCTAGTTCGCGTGCAGCATGAATCTAGTATGAACATAAAAAATCAATTTGAAACGCTGTCTTTCTCTCAAGAAGCCGATCCTGTTGAAGAAAGCTAGACTTGAGCGCTAAAAGACCGGGTTTTGGGCCAGATTTTCGATGCGTTGGCGCGGTTAAACATCGCTAAATTCTGACACATTTTGTAGGAAGTTCACAGGTCATGTTTCATTTCATGCAGATGTTTTTAATTAGTGTCATGTCTAATTCCAAAGAAAAGCCTCTTTCGTTTTTCTCTCCCATACTATTCTTTGACCTTGTTTAAAATCTTGTGATAAACCCTAATTGAAGTCTTGTTAATGACTAGCATATTCCTTCAGCCTAGAAGGTCTCAAAATGTGCCCAATTTCTGGGAGTCACGTTTTCAAAAATTCAGGTATAATACCTGAATTTTTGAAAAGATGGCTCCAGAAATATTGCCTTATGTTAGTTTCTCTTGTTAGATTTTGCTTTTTTATTTATTTATTTATTTTTTTTTTGCATTTTTTTTGTTCTAAGTCAATAAGAAAAAAATATAAAGGGTCATTAGCAGATATTTATAAACTCAAAATATTTTTCTCCCCCCCCCCCCCCTCCCTCCCTCGTTGTTTTGCTAACCTAGCCCCACTCTCTCTCAAACGTCTTTTAACCGCGCAACGATTTGGCTTTGAATTCGGCGCGCGCTCTGAGATCAGAACTAAATCATTAGACCTAGCGTTTCGTTTGGCTTCCTGAAGCAAAGTTTTCCTGAGGACATCATTAAGTCTAATGAGGGAAAAAAGTCTAACGAGTGCAGCGTCCTGCCTTGTCTAACATGCTGCCTATTTAGTTCTTTTTCAAGCTAAACGGGTAACTTTCAGTTACTCGGGCGTGAACTGCAAAGGGTAGTATGTTGTGTGCTTTGCTTGAGGAGGTGACAGTCTTTGGCTTTAAAAAGTAGGTCTTAGGGATGATTTCTTTTCGGCCAACGTGAAATTTCCGCGAATTTGTTAACCAGCCAAAGACTTAGTATATTTTTGTGGTAGAAAAGGGCGCTAACCCTTCCCTTTTCAAATGTTGATTTCAACATCCGGGAACTTAAGTTAGTATGAAAACACTAGCAAGGATGGGCAAGGATTTTCTCTTCAAAAAGCGTGAGTTTGAAAAGCTATTCGATTATTTTTCACCCTTATAACTGTAGCGTCGTTAGGCTAGTGATCGATTAGTCGAGATATGCGATTTTGGGTGGTATTTCCGCTCTCGAGTTTCATAAATAGGTTCCTGCAGATGTTCGGTCGCCGTGATCCTAGTTCGCGTGCAGCATGAATCTAGTATGAACATAAAAAATCAATTTGAAACGCTGTCTTTCTCTCAAGAAGCCGATCCTGTTGAAGAAAGCTAGACTTGAGCGCTAAAAGACCGGGTTTTGGGCCAGATTTTCGATGCGTTGGCGCGGTTAAACATCGCTAAATTCTGACACATTTTGTAGGAAGTTCACAGGTCATGTTTCATTTCATGCAGATGTTTTTAATTAGTGTCATGTCTAATTCCAAAGAAAAGCCTCTTTCGTTTTTCTCTCCCATACTATTCTTTGACCTTGTTTAAAATCTTGTGATAAACCCTAATTGAAGTCTTGTTAATGACTAGCATATTCCTTCAGCCTAGAAGGTCTCAAAATGTGCCCAATTTCTGGGAGTCACGTTTTCAAAAATTCAGGTATAATACCTGAATTTTTGAAAAGATGGCTCCAGAAATATTGCCTTATGTTAGTTTCTCTTGTTAGATTTTGCTTTTTTATTTATTTATTTATTTTTTTTTTGCATTTTTTTTGTTCTAAGTCAATAAGAAAAAAATATAAAGGGTCATTAGCAGATATTTATAAACTCAAAATATTTTTCTCCCCCCCCCCCTCCCTCCCTCCTTGTTTTGCTAACCTAGCCCCACTCTCTCTCAAACGTCTTTTAACCGCGCAACGATTTGGCTTTGAATTCGGCGCGCGCTCTGAGATCAGAACTAAATCATTAGACCTAGCGTTTCGTTTGGCTTCCTGAAGCAAAGTTTTCCTGAGGACATCATTAAGTCTAATGAGGGAAAAAAGTCTAACGAGTGCAGCGTCCTGCCTTGTCTAACATGCTGCCTATTTAGTTCTTTTTCAAGCTAAACGGGTAACTTTCAGTTACTCGGGCGTGAACTGCAAAGGGTAGTATGTTGTGTGCTTTGCTTGAGGAGGTGACAGTCTTTGGCTTTAAAAAGTAGGTCTTAGGGATGATTTCTTTTCGGCCAACGTGAAATTTCCGCGAATTTGTTAACCAGCCAAAGACTTAGTATATTTTTGTGGTAGAAAAGGGCGCTAACCCTTCCCTTTTCAAATGTTGATTTCAACATCCGGGAACTTAAGTTAGTATGAAAACACTAGCAAGGATGGGCAAGGATTTTCTCTTCAAAAAGCGTGAGTTTGAAAAGCTATTCGATTATTTTTCACCCTTATAACTGTAGCGTCGTTAGGCTAGTGATCGATTAGTCGAGATATGCGATTTTGGGTGGTATTTCCGCTCTCGAGTTTCATAAATAGGTTCCTGCAGATGTTCGGTCGCCGTGATCCTAGTTCGCGTGCAGCATGAATCTAGTATGAACATAAAAAATCAATTTGAAACGCTGTCTTTCTCTCAAGAAGCCGATCCTGTTGAAGAAAGCTAGACTTGAGCGCTAAAAGACCGGGTCTTGGGCCAGATTTTCGATGCGTTGGCGCGGTTAAACATCGCTAAATTCTGACACATTTTGTAGGAAGTTCACAGGTCATGTTTCATTTCATGCAGATGTTTTTAATTAGTGTCATGTCTAATTCCAAAGAAAAGCCTCTTTCGTTTTTCTCTCCCATACTATTCTTTGACCTTGTTTAAAATCTTGTGATAAACCCTAATTGAAGTCTTGTTAATGACTAGCATATTCCTTCAGCCTAGAAGGTCTCAAAATGTGCCCAATTTCTGGGAGTCACGTTTTCAAAAATTCAGGTATAATACCTGAATTTTTGAAAAGATGGCTCCAGAAATATTGCCTTATGTTAGTTTCTCTTGTTAGATTTTGCTTTTTTATTTATTTATTTATTTTTTTTTTGCATTTTTTTTGTTCTAAGTCAATAAGAAAAAAATATAAAGGGTCATTAGCAGATATTTATAAACTCAAAATATTTTTCTCCCCCCCCCCCTCCCTCCCTCCTTGTTTTGCTAACCTAGCCCCACTCTCTCTCAAACGTCTTTTAACCGCGCAACGATTTGGCTTTGAATTCGGCGCGCGCTCTGAGATCAGAACTAAATCATTAGACCTAGCGTTTCGTTTGGCTTCCTGAAGCAAAGTTTTCCTGAGGACATCATTAAGTCTAATGAGGGAAAAAAGTCTAACGAGTGCAGCGTCCTGCCTTGTCTAACATGCTGCCTATTTAGTTCTTTTTCAAGCTAAACGGGTAACTTTCAGTTACTCGGGCGTGAACTGCAAAGGGTAGTATGTTGTGTGCTTTGCTTGAGGAGGTGACAGTCTTTGGCTTTAAAAAGTAGGTCTTAGGGATGATTTCTTTTCGGCCAACGTGAAATTTCCGCGAATTTGTTAACCAGCCAAAGACTTAGTATATTTTTGTGGTAGAAAAGGGCGCTAACCCTTCCCTTTTCAAATGTTGATTTCAACATCCGGGAACTTAAGTTAGTATGAAAACACTAGCAAGGATGGGCAAGGATTTTCTCTTCAAAAAGCGTGAGTTTGAAAAGCTATTCGATTATTTTTCACCCTTATAACTGTAGCGTCGTTAGGCTAGTGATCGATTAGTCGAGATATGCGATTTTGGGTGGTATTTCCGCTCTCGAGTTTCATAAATAGGTTCCTGCAGATGTTCGGTCGCCGTGATCCTAGTTCGCGTGCAGCATGAATCTAGTATGAACATAAAAAATCAATTTGAAACGCTGTCTTTCTCTCAAGAAGCCGATCCTGTTGAAGAAAGCTAGACTTGAGCGCTAAAAGACCGGGTTTTGGGCCAGATTTTCGATGCGTTGGCGCGGTTAAACATCGCTAAATTCTGACACATTTTGTAGGAAGTTCACAGGTCATGTTTCATTTCATGCAGATGTTTTTAATTAGTGTCATGTCTAATTCCAAAGAAAAGCCTCTTTCGTTTTTCTCTCCCATACTATTCTTTGACCTTGTTTAAAATCTTGTGATAAACCCTAATTGAAGTCTTGTTAATGACTAGCATATTCCTTCAGCCTAGAAGGTCTCAAAATGTGCCCAATTTCTGGGAGTCACGTTTTCAAAAATTCAGGTATAATACCTGAATTTTTGAAAAGATGGCTCCAGAAATATTGCCTTATGTTAGTTTCTCTTGTTAGATTTTGCTTTTTTATTTATTTATTTATTTTTTTTTTGCATTTTTTTTGTTCTAAGTCAATAAGAAAAAAATATAAAGGGTCATTAGCAGATATTTATAAACTCAAAATATTTTTCTCCCCCCCCCCCCCTCCCTCCCTCCTTGTTTTGCTAACCTAGCCCCACTCTCTCTCAAACGTCTTTTAACCGCGCAACGATTTGGCTTTGAATTCGGCGCGCGCTCTGAGATCAGAACTAAATCATTAGACCTAGCGTTTCGTTTGGCTTCCTGAAGCAAAGTTTTCCTGAGGACATCATTAAGTCTAATGAGGGAAAAAAGTCTAACGAGTGCAGCGTCCTGCCTTGTCTAACATGCTGCCTATTTAGTTCTTTTTCAAGCTAAACGGGTAACTTTCAGTTACTCGGGCGTGAACTGCAAAGGGTAGTATGTTGTGTGCTTTGCTTGAGGAGGTGACAGTCTTTGGCTTTAAAAAGTAGGTCTTAGGGATGATTTCTTTTCGGCCAACGTGAAATTTCCGCGAATTTGTTAACCAGCCAAAGACTTAGTATATTTTTGTGGTAGAAAAGGGCGCTAACCCTTCCCTTTTCAAATGTTGATTTCAACATCCGGGAACTTAAGTTAGTATGAAAACACTAGCAAGGATGGGCAAGGATTTTCTCTTCAAAAAGCGTGAGTTTGAAAAGCTATTCGATTATTTTTCACCCTTGTAACTGTAGCGTCGTTAGGCTAGTGATCGATTAGTCGAGATATGCGATTTTGGGTGGTATTTCCGCTCTCGAGTTTCATAAATAGGTTCCTGCAGATGTTCGGTCGCCGTGATCCTAGTTCGCGTGCAGCATGAATCTAGTATGAACATAAAAAATCAATTTGAAACGCTGTCTTTCTCTCAAGAAGCCGATCCTGTTGAAGAAAGCTAGACTTGAGCGCTAAAAGACCGGGTTTTGGGCCAGATTTTCGATGCGTTGGCGCGGTTAAACATCGCTAAATTCTGACACATTTTGTAGGAAGTTCACAGGTCATGTTTCATTTCATGCAGATGTTTTTAATTAGTGTCATGTCTAATTCCAAAGAAAAGCCTCTTTCGTTTTTCTCTCCCATACTATTCTTTGACCTTGTTTAAAATCTTGTGATAAACCCTAATTGAAGTCTTGTTAATGACTAGCATATTCCTTCAGCCTAGAAGGTCTCAAAATGTGCCCAATTTCTGGGAGTCACGTTTTCAAAAATTCAGGTATAATACCTGAATTTTTGAAAAGATGGCTCCAGAAATATTGCCTTATGTTAGTTTCTCTTGTTAGATTTTGCTTTTTTATTTATTTATTTATTTTTTTTTTGCATTTTTTTTGTTCTAAGTCAATAAGAAAAAAATATAAAGGGTCATTAGCAGATATTTATAAACTCAAAATATTTTTCTCCCCCCCCTCCCCCCTCCCTCCCTCCCTGTTTTGCTAACCTAGCCCCACTCTCTCTCAAACGTCTTTTAACCGCGCAACGATTTGGCTTTGAATTCGGCGCGCGCTCTGAGATCAGAACTAAATCATTAGACCTAGCGTTTCGTTTGGCTTCCTGAAGCAAAGTTTTCCTGAGGACATCATTAAGTCTAATGAGGGAAAAAAGTCTAACGAGTGCAGCGTCCTGCCTTGTCTAACATGCTGCCTATTTAGTTCTTTTTCAAGCTAAACGGGTAACTTTCAGTTACTCGGGCGTGAACTGCAAAGGGTAGTATGTTGTGTGCTTTGCTTGAGGAGGTGACAGTCTTTGGCTTTAAAAAGTAGGTCTTAGGGATGATTTCTTTTCGGCCAACGTGAAATTTCCGCGAATTTGTTAACCAGCCAAAGACTTAGTATATTTTTGTGGTAGAAAAGGGCGCTAACCCTTCCCTTTTCAAATGTTGATTTCAACATCCGGGAACTTAAGTTAGTATGAAAACACTAGCAAGGATGGGCAAGGATTTTCTCTTCAAAAAGCGTGAGTTTGAAAAGCTATTCGATTATTTTTCACCCTTATAACTGTAGCGTCGTTAGGCTAGTGATCGATTAGTCGAGATATGCGATTTTGGGTGGTATTTCCGCTCTCGAGTTTCATAAATAGGTTCCTGCAGATGTTCGGTCGCCGTGATCCTAGTTCGCGTGCAGCATGAATCTAGTATGAACATAAAAAATCAATTTGAAACGCTGTCTTTCTCTCAAGAAGCCGATCCTGTTGAAGAAAGCTAGACTTGAGCGCTAAAAGACCGGGTTTTGGGCCAGATTTTCGATGCGTTGGCGCGGTTAAACATCGCTAAATTCTGACACATTTTGTAGGAAGTTCACAGGTCATGTTTCATTTCATGCAGATGTTTTTAATTAGTGTCATGTCTAATTCCAAAGAAAAGCCTCTTTCGTTTTTCTCTCCCATACTATTCTTTGACCTTGTTTAAAATCTTGTGATAAACCCTAATTGAAGTCTTGTTAATGACTAGCATATTCCTTCAGCCTAGAAGGTCTCAAAATGTGCCCAATTTCTGGGAGTCACGTTTTCAAAAATTCAGGTATAATACCTGAATTTTTGAAAAGATGGCTCCAGAAATATTGCCTTATGTTAGTTTCTCTTGTTAGATTTTGCTTTTTTATTTATTTATTTATTTTTTTTTTGCATTTTTTTTGTTCTAAGTCAATAAGAAAAAAATATAAAGGGTCATTAGCAGATATTTATAAACTCAAAATATTTTTCTCCCCCCCCTCCCCCCTCCCTCCCTCCCTGTTTTGCTAACCTAGCCCCACTCTCTCTCAAACGTCTTTTAACCGCGCAACGATTTGGCTTTGAATTCGGCGCGCGCTCTGAGATCAGAACTAAATCATTAGACCTAGCGTTTCGTTTGGCTTCCTGAAGCAAAGTTTTCCTGAGGACATCATTAAGTCTAATGAGGGAAAAAAGTCTAACGAGTGCAGCGTCCTGCCTTGTCTAACATGCTGCCTATTTAGTTCTTTTTCAAGCTAAACGGGTAACTTTCAGTTACTCGGGCGTGAACTGCAAAGGGTAGTATGTTGTGTGCTTTGCTTGAGGAGGTGACAGTCTTTGGCTTTAAAAAGTAGGTCTTAGGGATGATTTCTTTTCGGCCAACGTGAAATTTCCGCGAATTTGTTAACCAGCCAAAGACTTAGTATATTTTTGTGGTAGAAAAGGGCGCTAACCCTTCCCTTTTCAAATGTTGATTTCAACATCCGGGAACTTAAGTTAGTATGAAAACACTAGCAAGGATGGGCAAGGATTTTCTCTTCAAAAAGCGTGAGTTTGAAAAGCTATTCGATTATTTTTCACCCTTATAACTGTAGCGTCGTTAGGCTAGTGATCGATTAGTCGAGATATGCGATTTTGGGTGGTATTTCCGCTCTCGAGTTTCATAAATAGGTTCCTGCAGATGTTCGGTCGCCGTGATCCTAGTTCGCGTGCAGCATGAATCTAGTATGAACATAAAAAATCAATTTGAAACGCTGTCTTTCTCTCAAGAAGCCGATCCTGTTGAAGAAAGCTAGACTTGAGCGCTAAAAGACCGGGTTTTGGGCCAGATTTTCGATGCGTTGGCGCGGTTAAACATCGCTAAATTCTGACACATTTTGTAGGAAGTTCACAGGTCATGTTTCATTTCATGCAGATGTTTTTAATTAGTGTCATGTCTAATTCCAAAGAAAAGCCTCTTTCGTTTTTCTCTCCCATACTATTCTTTGACCTTGTTTAAAATCTTGTGATAAACCCTAATTGAAGTCTTGTTAATGACTAGCATATTCCTTCAGCCTAGAAGGTCTCAAAATGTGCCCAATTTCTGGGAGTCACGTTTTCAAAAATTCAGATATAATACCTGAATTTTTGAAAAGATGGCTCCAGAAATATTGCCTTATGTTAGTTTCTCTTGTTAGATTTTGCTTTTTTATTTATTTATTTATTTTTTTTTGCATTTTTTTTGTTCTAAGTCAATAAGAAAAAAATATAAAGGGTCATTAGCAGATATTTATAAACTCAAAATATTTTTCTCCCCCCCCCCCCTCCCTCCGTCCTTGTTTTGCTAACCTAGCCCCACTCTCTCTCAAACGTCTTTTAACCGCGCAACGATTTGGCTTTGAATTCGGCGCGCGCTCTGAGATCAGAACTAAATCATTAGACCTAGCGTTTCGTTTGGCTTCCTGAAGCAAAGTTTTCCTGAGGACATCATTAAGTCTAATGAGGGAAAAAAGTCTAACGAGTGCAGCGTCCTGCCTTGTCTAACATGCTGCCTATTTAGTTCTTTTTCAAGCTAAACGGGTAACTTTCAGTTACTCGGGCGTGAACTGCAAAGGGTAGTATGTTGTGTGCTTTGCTTGAGGAGGTGACAGTCTTTGGCTTTAAAAAGTAGGTCTTAGGGATGATTTCTTTTCGGCCAACGTGAAATTTCCGCGAATTTGTTAACCAGCCAAAGACTTAGTATATTTTTGTGGTAGAAAAGGGCGCTAACCCTTCCCTTTTCAAATGTTGATTTCAACATCCGGGAACTTAAGTTAGTATGAAAACACTAGCAAGGATGGGCAAGGATTTTCTCTTCAAAAAGCGTGAGTTTGAAAAGCTATTCGATTATTTTTCACCCTTATAACTGTAGCGTCGTTAGGCTAGTGATCGATTAGTCGAGATATGCGATTTTGGGTGGTATTTCCGCTCTCGAGTTTCATAAATAGGTTCCTGCAGATGTTCGGTCGCCGTGATCCTAGTTCGCGTGCAGCATGAATCTAGTATGAACATAAAAAATCAATTTGAAACGCTGTCTTTCTCTCAAGAAGCCGATCCTGTTGAAGAAAGCTAGACTTGAGCGCTAAAAGACCGGGTCTTGGGCCAGATTTTCGATGCGTTGGCGCGGTTAAACATCGCTAAATTCTGACACATTTTGTAGGAAGTTCACAGGTCATGTTTCATTTCATGCAGATGTTTTTAATTAGTGTCATGTCTAATTCCAAAGAAAAGCCTCTTTCGTTTTTCTCTCCCATACTATTCTTTGACCTTGTTTAAAATCTTGTGATAAACCCTAATTGAAGTCTTGTTAATGACTAGCATATTCCTTCAGCCTAGAAGGTCTCAAAATGTGCCCAATTTCTGGGAGTCACGTTTTCAAAAATTCAGGTATAATACCTGAATTTTTGAAAAGATGGCTCCAGAAATATTGCCTTATGTTAGTTTCTCTTGTTAGATTTTGCTTTTTTATTTATTTATTTATTTTTTTTTTGCATTTTTTTTGTTCTAAGTCAATAAGAAAAAAATATAAAGGGTCATTAGCAGATATTTATAAACTCAAAATATTTTTCTCCCCCCCCCCCCTCCCTCCCTCCTTGTTTTGCTAACCTAGCCCCACTCTCTCTCAAACGTCTTTTAACCGCGCAACGATTTGGCTTTGAATTCGGCGCGCGCTCTGAGATCAGAACTAAATCATTAGACCTAGCGTTTCGTTTGGCTTCCTGAAGCAAAGTTTTCCTGAGGACATCATTAAGTCTAATGAGGGAAAAAAGTCTAACGAGTGCAGCGTCCTGCCTTGTCTAACATGCTGCCTATTTAGTTCTTTTTCAAGCTAAACGGGTAACTTTCAGTTACTCGGGCGTGAACTGCAAAGGGTAGTATGTTGTGTGCTTTGCTTGAGGAGGTGACAGTCTTTGGCTTTAAAAAGTAGGTCTTAGGGATGATTTCTTTTCGGCCAACGTGAAATTTCCGCGAATTTGTTAACCAGCCAAAGACTTAGTATATTTTTGTGGTAGAAAAGGGCGCTAACCCTTCCCTTTTCAAATGTTGATTTCAACATCCGGGAACTTAAGTTAGTATGAAAACACTAGCAAGGATGGGCAAGGATTTTCTCTTCAAAAAGCGTGAGTTTGAAAAGCTATTCGATTATTTTTCACCCTTATAACTGTAGCGTCGTTAGGCTAGTGATCGATTAGTCGAGATATGCGATTTTGGGTGGTATTTCCGCTCTCGAGTTTCATAAATAGGTTCCTGCAGATGTTCGGTCGCCGTGATCCTAGTTCGCGTGCAGCATGAATCTAGTATGAACATAAAAAATCAATTTGAAACGCTGTCTTTCTCTCAAGAAGCCGATCCTGTTGAAGAAAGCTAGACTTGAGCGCTAAAAGACCGGGTTTTGGGCCAGATTTTCGATGCGTTGGCGCGGTTAAACATCGCTAAATTCTGACACATTTTGTAGGAAGTTCACAGGTCATGTTTCATTTCATGCAGATGTTTTTAATTAGTGTCATGTCTAATTCCAAAGAAAAGCCTCTTTCGTTTTTCTCTCCCATACTATTCTTTGACCTTGTTTAAAATCTTGTGATAAACCCTAATTGAAGTCTTGTTAATGACTAGCATATTCCTTCAGCCTAGAAGGTCTCAAAATGTGCCCAATTTCTGGGAGTCACGTTTTCAAAAATTCAGGTATAATACCTGAATTTTTGAAAAGATGGCTCCAGAAATATTGCCTTATGTTAGTTTCTCTTGTTAGATTTTGCTTTTTTATTTATTTATTTATTTTTTTTTTTGCATTTTTTTTGTTCTAAGTCAATAAGAAAAAAATATAAAGGGTCATTAGCAGATATTTATAAACTCAAAATATTTTTCTCCCCCCCCCCCCCTCCCTCCCTCCTTGTTTTGCTAACCTAGCCCCACTCTCTCTCAAACGTCTTTTAACCGCGCAACGATTTGGCTTTGAATTCGGCGCGCGCTCTGAGATCAGAACTAAATCATTAGACCTAGCGTTTCGTTTGGCTTCCTGAAGCAAAGTTTTCCTGAGGACATCATTAAGTCTAATGAGGGAAAAAAGTCTAACGAGTGCAGCGTCCTGCCTTGTCTAACATGCTGCCTATTTAGTTCTTTTTCAAGCTAAACGGGTAACTTTCAGTTACTCGGGCGTGAACTGCAAAGGGTAGTATGTTGTGTGCTTTGCTTGAGGAGGTGACAGTCTTTGGCTTTAAAAAGTAGGTCTTAGGGATGATTTCTTTTCGGCCAACGTGAAATTTCCGCGAATTTGTTAACCAGCCAAAGACTTAGTATATTTTTGTGGTAGAAAAGGGCGCTAACCCTTCCCTTTTCAAATGTTGATTTCAACATCCGGGAACTTAAGTTAGTATGAAAACACTAGCAAGGATGGGCAAGGATTTTCTCTTCAAAAAGCGTGAGTTTGAAAAGCTATTCGATTATTTTTCACCCTTATAACTGTAGCGTCGTTAGGCTAGTGATCGATTAGTCGAGATATGCGATTTTGGGTGGTATTTCCGCTCTCGAGTTTCATAAATAGGTTCCTGCAGATGTTCGGTCGCCGTGATCCTAGTTCGCGTGCAGCATGAATCTAGTATGAACATAAAAAATCAATTTGAAACGCTGTCTTTCTCTCAAGAAGCCGATCCTGTTGAAGAAAGCTAGACTTGAGCGCTAAAAGACCGGGTTTTGGGCCAGATTTTCGATGCGTTGGCGCGGTTAAACATCGCTAAATTCTGACACATTTTGTAGGAAGTTCACAGGTCATGTTTCATTTCATGCAGATGTTTTTAATTAGTGTCATGTCTAATTCCAAAGAAAAGCCTCTTTCGTTTTTCTCTCCCATACTATTCTTTGACCTTGTTTAAAATCTTGTGATAAACCCTAATTGAAGTCTTGTTAATGACTAGCATATTCCTTCAGCCTAGAAGGTCTCAAAATGTGCCCAATTTCTGGGAGTCACGTTTTCAAAAATTCAGGTATAATACCTGAATTTTTGAAAAGATGGCTCCAGAAATATTGCCTTATGTTAGTTTCTCTTGTTAGATTTTGCTTTTTTATTTATTTATTTATTTTTTTTTTGCATTTTTTTTGTTCTAAGTCAATAAGAAAAAAATATAAAGGGTCATTAGCAGATATTTATAAACTCAAAATATTTTTCTCCCCCCCCTCCCCCCTCCCTCCCTCCTTGTTTTGCTAACCTAGCCCCACTCTCTCTCAAACGTCTTTTAACCGCGCAACGATTTGGCTTTGAATTCGGCGCGCGCTCTGAGATCAGAACTAAATCATTAGACCTAGCGTTTCGTTTGGCTTCCTGAAGCAAAGTTTTCCTGAGGACATCATTAAGTCTAATGAGGGAAAAAAGTCTAACGAGTGCAGCGTCCTGCCTTGTCTAACATGCTGCCTATTTAGTTCTTTTTCAAGCTAAACGGGTAACTTTCAGTTACTCGGGCGTGAACTGCAAAGGGTAGTATGTTGTGTGCTTTGCTTGAGGAGGTGACAGTCTTTGGCTTTAAAAAGTAGGTCTTAGGGATGATTTCTTTTCGGCCAACGTGAAATTTCCGCGAATTTGTTAACCAGCCAAAGACTTAGTATATTTTTGTGGTAGAAAAGGGCGCTAACCCTTCCCTTTTCAAATGTTGATTTCAACATCCGGGAACTTAAGTTAGTATGAAAACACTAGCAAGGATGGGCAAGGATTTTCTCTTCAAAAAGCGTGAGTTTGAAAAGCTATTCGATTATTTTTCACCCTTATAACTGTAGCGTCGTTAGGCTAGTGATCGATTAGTCGAGATATGCGATTTTGGGTGGTATTTCCGCTCTCGAGTTTCATAAATAGGTTCCTGCAGATGTTCGGTCGCCGTGATCCTAGTTCGCGTGCAGCATGAATCTAGTATGAACATAAAAAATCAATTTGAAACGCTGTCTTTCTCTCAAGAAGCCGATCCTGTTGAAGAAAGCTAGACTTGAGCGCTAAAAGACCGGGTTTTGGGCCAGATTTTCGATGCGTTGGCGCGGTTAAACATCGCTAAATTCTGACACATTTTGTAGGAAGTTCACAGGTCATGTTTCATTTCATGCAGATGTTTTTAATTAGTGTCATGTCTAATTCCAAAGAAAAGCCTCTTTCGTTTTTCTCTCCCATACTATTCTTTGACCTTGTTTAAAATCTTGTGATAAACCCTAATTGACGTCTTGTTAATGACTAGCATATTCCTTCAGCCTAGAAGGTCTCAAAATGTGCCCAATTTCTGGGAGTCACGTTTTCAAAAATTCAGGTATAATACCTGAATTTTTGAAAAGATGGCTCCAGAAATATTGCCTTATGTTAGTTTCTCTTGTTAGATTTTGCTTTTTTATTTATTTATTTATTTATTTTTTTTTTGCATTTTTTTTGTTCTAAGTCAATAAGAAAAAAATATAAAGGGTCATTAGCAGATATTTATAAACTCAAAATATTTTTCTCCCCCCCCCCCTCCCTCCCTCCTTGTTTTGCTAACCTAGCCCCACTCTCTCTCAAACGTCTTTTAACCGCGCAACGATTTGGCTTTGAATTCGGCGCGCGCTCTGAGATCAGAACTAAATCATTAGACCTAGCGTTTCGTTTGGCTTCCTGAAGCAAAGTTTTCCTGAGGACATCATTAAGTCTAATGAGGGAAAAAAGTCTAACGAGTGCAGCGTCCTGCCTTGTCTAACATGCTGCCTATTTAGTTCTTTTTCAAGCTAAACGGGTAACTTTCAGTTACTCGGGCGTGAACTGCAAAGGGTAGTATGTTGTGTGCTTTGCTTGAGGAGGTGACAGTCGTTGGCTTTAAAAAGTAGGTCTTAGGGATGATTTCTTTTCGGCCAACGTGAAATTTCCGCGAATTTGTTAACCAGCCAAAGACTTAGTATATTTTTGTGGTAGAAAAGGGCGCTAACCCTTCCCTTTTCAAATGTTGATTTCAACATCCGGGAACTTAAGTTAGTATGAAAACACTAGCAAGGATGGGCAAGGATTTTCTCTTCAAAAAGCGTGAGTTTGAAAAGCTATTCGATTATTTTTCACCCTTATAACTGTAGCGTCGTTAGGCTAGTGATCGATTAGTCGAGATATGCGATTTTGGGTGGTATTTCCGCTCTCGAGTTTCATAAATAGGTTCCTGCAGATGTTCGGTCGCCGTGATCCTAGTTCGCGTGCAGCATGAATCTAGTATGAACATAAAAAATCAATTTGAAACGCTGTCTTTCTCTCAAGAAGCCGATCCTGTTGAAGAAAGCTAGACTTGAGCGCTAAAAGACCGGGTTTTGAACCAGATTTTCGATGCGTTGGCGCGGTTAAACATCGCTAAATTCTGACACATTTTGTAGGAAGTTCACAGGTCATGTTTCATTTCATGCAGATGTTTTTAATTAGTGTCATGTCTAATTCCAAAGAAAAGCCTCTTTCGTTTTTCTCTCCCATACTATTCTTTGACCTTGTTTAAAATCTTGTGATAAACCCTAATTGACGTCTTGTTAATGACTAGCATATTCCTTCAGCCTAGAAGGTCTCAAAATGTGCCCAATTTCTGGGAGTCACGTTTTCAAAAATTCAGGTATAATACCTGAATTTTTGAAAAGATGGCTCCAGAAATATTGCCTTATGTTAGTTTCTCTTGTTAGATTTTGCTTTTTTATTTATTTATTTATTTATTTTTTTTGCATTTTTTTTTGTTCTAAGTCAATAAGAAAAAAATATAAAGGGTCATTAGCAGATATTTATAAACTCAAAATATTTTTCTCCCCCCCCCCCCTCCCTCCCTCCTTGTTTTGCTAACCTAGCCCCACTCTCTCTCAAACGCCTTTTAACCGCGCAACGATTTGGCTTTGAATTCGGCGCGCGCTCTGAGATCAGAACTAAGTCATTAGACCTAGCGTTTCGTTTTGCTTCCTGAAGCAAAGTTTTCCTGAGGACATCATTAAGGTTTATGAGGGAAAAAAGTCTAACGAGTGCAGCGTCCTGCCTTGTCTAACATGCTGCCTATTTAGTTCTTTTTCAAGCTAAACGGGTAACTTTCAGTTACTCGGGCGTGAACTGCAAAGGGTAGTATGTTGTGTGCTTTGCTTGAGGAGGTGACAGTCTTTGGCTTTAAAAAGTAGGTCTTAGGGATGATTTCTTTTCGGCCAACGTGAAATTTCCGCGAATTTGTTAACCAGCCAAAGACTTAGTATATTTTTGTGGTAGAAAAGGGCGCTAACCCTTCCCTTTTCAAATGTTGATTTCAACATCCGGGAACTTAAGTTAGTATGAAAACACTAGCAAGGATGGGCAAGGATTTTCTCTTCAAAAAGCGTGAGTTTGAAAAGCTATTCGATTATTTTTCACCCTTATAACTGTAGCGTCGTTAGGCTAGTGATCGATTAGTCGAGATATGCGATTTTGGGTGGTATTTCCGCTCTCGAGTTTCATAAATAGGTTCCTGCAGATGTTCGGTCGCCGTGATCCTAGTTCGCGTGCAGCATGAATCTAGTATGAACATAAAAAATCAATTTGAAACGCTGTCTTTCTCTCAAGAAGCCGATCCTGTTGAAGAAAGCTAGACTTGAGCGCTAAAAGACCGGGTTTTGGGCCAGATTTTCGATGCGTTGGCGCGGTTAAACATCGCTAAATTCTGACACATTTTGTAGGAAGTTCACAGGTCATGTTTCATTTCATGCAGATGTTTTTAATTAGTGTCATGTCTAATTCCAAAGAAAAGCCTCTTTCGTTTTTCTCTCCCATACTATTCTTTGACCTTGTTTAAAATCTTGTGATAAACCCTAATTGAAGTCTTGTTAATGACTAGCATATTCCTTCAGCCTAGAAGGTCTCAAAATGTGCCCAATTTCTGGGAGTCACGTTTTAAAAAATTCAGGTATATATTGAGAGTGTATCAGCCGAATTGCAAAGAACGGGTTGATATTCTCGTCTGCGTGATTAATCATGTTGCAATAAACTATAGCAATCGAATGCACAGGAGACATTTCCTTCATAATGTGAATTTGTAAGCAAGAAATTGTGTTCTTAATGAGTGCCTTCAAACAAAACCCTAGCAATTGACTTTCATTCATCATATCCTGAAATAACTGGCTTAGTTCAGGATTTCAGTCCGTCTAGTAACGTCAGATTCATTGCTTGAAAAACAACTGTGATTTAGACAAGCAGGGCTATAAAAGTGTCCTTGTGTTTTCAACTTCTTTGAGCTCAGTTGGATTATACCCTTGTAATATATACCTGAATTTTTGAAAAGATGGCTCCAGAAATATTGCCTTATGTTAGTTTCTCTTGTTAGATTTTGCTTTTTTATTTATTTATTTATTTTTTTTTTTGCATTTTTTTTGTTCTAAGTCAATAAGAAAAAAATATAAAGGGTCATTAGCAGATATTTATAAACTCAAAATATTTTTCTCCCCCCCCCCCCTCCCTCCCTCCTTGTTTTGCTAACCTAGCCCCACTCTCTCTCAAACGTCTTTTAACCGCGCAACGATTTGGCTTTGAATTCGGCGCGCGCTCTGAGATCAGAACTAAATCATTAGACCTAGCGTTTCGTTTGGCTTCCTGAAGCAAAGTTTTCCTGAGGACATCATTAAGTCTAATGAGGGAAAAAAGTCTAACGAGTGCAGCGTCCTGCCTTGTCTAACATGCTGCCTATTTAGTTCTTTTTCAAGCTAAACGGGTAACTTTCAGTTACTCGGGCGTGAACTGCAAAGGGTAGTATGTTGTGTGCTTTGCTTGAGGAGGTGACAGTCTTTGGCTTTAAAAAGTAGGTCTTAGGGATGATTTCTTTTCGGCCAACGTGAAATTTCCGCGAATTTGTTAACCAGCCAAAGACTTAGTATATTTTTGTGGTAGAAAAGGGCGCTAACCCTTCCCTTTTCAAATGTTGATTTCAACATCCGGGAACTTAAGTTAGTATGAAAACACTAGCAAGGATGGGCAAGGATTTTCTCTTCAAAAAGCGTGAGTTTGAAAAGCTATTCGATTATTTTTCACCCTTATAACTGTAGCGTCGTTAGGCTAGTGATCGATTAGTCGAGATATGCGATTTTGGGTGGTATTTCCGCTCTCGAGTTTCATAAATAGGTTCCTGCAGATGTTCGGTCGCCGTGATCCTAGTTCGCGTGCAGCATGAATCTAGTATGAACATAACAAATCAATTTGAAACGCTGTCTTTCTCTCAAGAAGCCGATCCTGTTTAAGAAAGCTAGACTTGAGCGCTAAAAGACCGGGTTTTGGGCCAGATTTTCGATGCGTTGGCGCGGTTAAACATCGCTAAATTCTGACACATTTTGTAGGAAGTTCACAGGTCATGTTTCATTTCATGCAGATGTTTTTAATTAGTGTCATGTCTAATTCCAAAGAAAAGCCTCTTTCGTTTTTCTCTCCCATACTATTCTTTGACCTTGTTTAAAATCTTGTGATAAACCCTAATTGAAGTCTTGTTAATGACTAGCATATTCCTTCAGCCTAGAAGGTCTCAAAATGTGCCCAATTTCTGGGAGTCACGTTTTCAAAAATTCAGGTATATATATATATATATATATATATATATATATATATATATATATATATATATATATACCTATTTTCTGTACCAGCAGTCTGTTTGATGTAGTTTGCTGCATCAGACCAGTATAAGTTGCCAGGTTTCATGGCTGGCCAATCCACATCAGTAGCTTGTTGGTCCTTGTGCAAAGCTACAAACTGCACAAGGGCAGTATCTTCCTCTGAACTCCACACTTGTCTTGACTTCTTAGTGCTCTTAAGTTCTTTCAGTGGAGAGAGCAGAGGCTTCCATCGTGTTAGAGGGGATTTTTTTACCTATGTAAATACCCAAATCAAAGGAAATTAAATTAACTTAGGTACCATATTGAAACAAATAATGGGTAATGACACTGCATTGACACATTCCCTGCTTAACGCTGACGTATGGTCCAGTGGACGTGATATAGTGGGGAACTTGTTAATGTGCTGAGGGCCTCTTATGCCACAAAAGCTCTTAACTGTCACTCTTTTATCAAGGGCAGAAATACTATGATTATTGGTCTGCTCGAAGGGAAGTTTTGCGCCTAAGTTTTACCGTTAAGACTTCGCTGTTGTCAGGGTCGACAGAGCTATTTCCCATCGGAAACATCCTGTTTATTCACGTCGTCAGTCTTCCGTGCCCACAAAATTTCCAATGTCAATAATACGGGATGTTTCTAATGGAAACTAGCTCTGTCGCCCCTGATAACAGCGACCTTTTAACAGTAAAACTTAGGCATGAAACTTCCATGGATGCATACTCAATTGATAATAGTAATAAACTTCTGACAGAAATGTGTTTTTATTGATTTTTAAGTTTACTACTGATCTCACAGAAGATGTTAAAAGCTGATAGTTATTCTTTCACCTAGGATATATAATAAATGTGTTCTGCAAGCCATTAACTAAATAAGTAAGATTCATTTCGCATTTAAATATACAAAAGAAGTACAATTATGTTTAAGTTTCATTGAAGCATTGTATCTTAATTCTTTTGAACAGCAGATTTCAAACATCTTTTAATATAATGCAAATTATGTCAATTAACTCATTTAGGATTTAAAGTACTTACAACGTTAGCTGGGCTCCTTGGAAAACTTAGTCTTTTGGCATTGCGACTTGGTACTGAACCAGTAGAACCAGTAGATCGCCGACGTTTATCCTCTGGTTTATGAGGAGTATTACCAGTTATGATATGTGGCCTTTTACCACCTTCACCTTCGCTGTCTTCCATTTTACTGGAGTTAGAATCAACATCGATTGATTGATCGAATCCTAAACCCAAGGAGATAGACAAATGATCATTTGTTGTGACCAAAATTCTAAAATGTAGCTGAAACTGCGTCAAATAAAACATCTCTTTCGAGCGGATTTAAACCGAACCTGAGATTTCACACCGTCGAAGCGAAATTCTATATCGTTTTGGCGCCAAATTATAGCAAATTTCAACGGCCAAAAATTCCTACAAAACGTGGGGACTTAAGGGGACTTTGTATTTCTTTTAAAAGAAGCACTCTCTGGGCAATATCATACGTAATTATATGCTAATGTACCCAAGATTAAAGACACAACAAGCAAAAACAGGTCGAGAGGTCAACGACAACAAAGAAACAATGCAGACCAGTCATGCATATAGCTTGACACAAAAGCATAAATTTTTCGATACACAAACGATCAAGTCGAATGAAAATGATATTTAACCAAACCTTGATGTAAATTGAAACCAAAAAACGATTTCACTTCCCTTTTCTGGCGCTGAATATGAAGAAAATGGCTTTTGAAGATCGGTAAATTTCCACCTCGTGCGCTCGCTCTGGAAGAGAATTTGACACCTCGCGATCGAAAATTACGCGTGGTGCGTCATGGGATACCTGAAATTTCCTCCTTTGGCCAAACCCAAGTTTATTTATTTTGCTGGTAATCAACAACCATATCTCCTTCACAGAAATTAAGAACCTAATTAAGAACCTACTCTCACTAAATTGCCAATAGCTACCCCAAAATACAAGAACCTATTTAGCCAGACTTCAAAAATGTAGGTTCTTACATGCGGGTTTTTACTGTAATTGAACTTCGTGTCGTGCAATTTTGGTCTGAGATTATACTGGTGATTTCAAATCGAACTCACGCTGCGCGCTCGTTCGATTTTGAAATCACGCGTATGATTTCAGACCAAATTGCACGACACGAAGTTCAATTACCATTATTAATCTTTTGTTTTTCGGTATATTGTACGTAATTCAGTTGTACGACTGCGAGGTATAATATCTAATAAACGATTTATCTATCTCTCTATCCAAGCCCCTCTTGGATTCCTTTGATGGGACAAGATTGAGTTCTATTGGCTACACCGGGAATTTCAGTGCTAGTTGATTCAAGATTTTCAACAGAACAGGCCCTTCTGAGGGAAAGGGAGATTCCTTTCTGCTTAACCTCCGAAAGGCGCCTGGAGTAAGAGTAAATGCTGCTCTCAGATTTGTGTCCCGAAACACGCATTATGTGGCAGCCTCAAAATGGCACTCATCCGCAGAACGATCGATACAGCAGTGATTAGTATGCTTTTCAGAAAGTTTTAGTTGTTTAGAAATTGAGTTCATGGAAGTTCCTGGCGTATTTTCCCCGAGAGGCACATTACAATACCAGTCGTAAAATTTTCCCTCGCTCTCGGCCTTTGCCACAAGCATGACAATGCTGGATTTAGCTTAGAAAGATAAAGTTCAAAAGTTTTTACGGGACAGTAGGGACTCTCAGGTCTTTCGTACATACGTCCTTCCCCTGGACTGAATCATCTGGTCGATTGTCCCCCCCCCCTCCCCCTCCTGTGGCTTTTGTCCAGTTAGCAGTCAAGAACTTGGTACACAAACTTTTTCCCAGCTGCATCAACCCGCACGGCGAACCATTCTTTTGTTAGCAGTCGAAGATTTTCTCTGCCGCGGTGAATTAGATGGAACATACTAAACCACACCAGTTGTTGGAGGGATTTATGATCTGGAGAAGATGTTGGAGATTCGGATCTTTTGTAGATCTTCCTTTGATTTTGGACTGTGGTGATCAACTTTCCCGAATCCTAGCCGCATTAACTCGAAAACTGCTCTTCCTTTAAACTCTTCCATCTCGTCCAAACACGTGTTTATAGGTGTTAGCGACTTCGGTGTCAAAAAAAAGAGCGCTTTGAAACCTGACGCTTCCAGTTCAATTTTCCCCACCCCACCCAAGCAAGGTCAAATTCCCCACCATCGGGAAGGCCTTACAATCAAATTCCCCTACTCCAGGGCACAGAAAAAAATCAAATGCCCGGGGTTTTCCCGGGGGGGGGGGGGGGGATGTTGAAGTTTCGATTTAATCGGCGCATAACGCGTCTAAAATCTCAACGGCTGCCTGTAACCCAATACCGCTTGCACTCAAAGGTCATCGTCCCACTTGCAATTAATTATTAGACGCTCTCTAGTGACGTGAGCTTGGGCTACCTGTGGTATGACGTTTTTTTTTTTTTTTTTCTTTTAAATTGAAGCTGTAATATCTCTGAAAAAATGCATGGTTACCCCAAATTTTATTTTTGGATAGCAGGAGCACTTCCTAAATGCTGCTTTCTCCGCACAGTCTTACGGCTACATAAAAATATCCCGGCATTATTATAAAGGCAAAGTAGTTTTGAGATAAATCCGCGCGTTTTGATTGGTTCTTTCTTGGTCGGGATTTTAACATACGGACCGTTTCCATGGAAATGGTGATAAACCGTGTATTTTTGTTTACGACAAGCGGCAAATTTGAAAATTTACAGCTAAAACTGCGAAAAGAAAGTCTGAAAATACTTTCATTCTTTGCAAAGAAACTACCCAAAAGACTGATTCCAACATAGACGAAGAAGAATATCATTTATAAAACAAATTTTACTATCCCGAAGTTCTAGAAACCTCTGAATCTTGCATCAGCGAAAGCCAGGACAGTAGTTAGATATTTGGGTGTATGAGCACACTTTTCAAAAAATGATAAAAAATCCCATACAAATCCTTATAAATCCAATATTTTTCCTAACTCCTGCAACGGAGACGCCATTAAGTCCACATTATCTCACCCCAATTACTGCATAAAATACTATATCAGCCTTTGAATTCAACCCTAAACTCAAAAACCTAAAAAATAAAAACCTAAATTTTTATCCTCGGTTTCTCAAAAACCTAAATTTAGGTTTTTCAAAACCGGTTTAAACCGGTTATTCAATTTTATGTAACCTTATTTATATTCGAAAAATGAGTAACACCTTTGATCACAATGATAAAACATATTTTATTCATCCAACATTTGAAAATTACGGAGCCTCAGATGATGGTTACATAATCAACCGAAAAAGATTGGAACCAAGAAAAGGATATTTGTCTGAGAACGGCTATTATATAATTTCTCCGGGACGTAACAATACATGCCCCGCTCATCGATTCGTCTATGAGGCCGTAAATCAGACACATATTCCATCTAAAATACAGGTAAATCACATTGATTCCAATCGCCAGAACAATTCAATTGAAAATTTGCAATTGGTAACAGCCTCTGAAAATATGAAACACATGCACAAAGCCAGAAAAGCCTTTTTTAACAGCTCATACTCTGAAGAAGAATTGCAAACAGTCAATAGATTAATGGACTTTCCACCAATGGAAGACAATGATTATGAGTTTACACGCACAGAAAACAGGTTAATCAATAAGATGTATTACAGAATGTGTCACGATATGGACGACACTGATTTTCCACTTTACAGGGATTAATGATGTTGAATACAAGGCTAATTTAATCAACATTTTGATTTGACTATGAATGATGTGTTTTGGGGCATCAATTTTGATACAAAGTCAATTCTTAAACTATATGAAGAGATAATTATAGTATACATTATTGGTAAAAAAAAGTAAGAAAATAAAAATTAGAGAAAATATATGAGACCTCCAATTTCATGAAAATTAAATGGAATTGAAGGCCTTGATGCCACAAAAAATGAAACAAGCAAAAAGGGACCGATCCAGTATCCCATCATTGCAAAATCTGGATGTGGTTGAGACTGTTGGTTCTCAATCTACTATGTCAAACCCAACACATAATATTATCATATCCGACAAAGCATATATGGATTATATGTCTGGTGAGAATTCATTATTACCAAAAACGGTTAAAGATTATGTTATTTATGATGATAAAGTATATTATATACATCATATTTACGATAGATTTGCAGCTTCCAAAGATGTTTCTATTTTTAATTTACAAACAAAACAAATAGGTATTGGTTATATTGAGAATAAAAGTGGTTGTTATCGTTTTACGGCTTTTACAAAAGAATATATAGAAAAAGGTAAATGTTATTATAATCATCGATTTATCTGGGAAGCCATAAATAAACAATCACTTTCAAAAAATGTTATTATCAGACATATTGATGGTAATAAATTAAATAATTCAATTGATAATCTTGAATTAGGAAAACGAAAAATGAATGAAAAATGTATTCAAGCAAGATATGATGCAATGATGAAAAAAAATCGAAAATGGTAACTTTCCTTACCAAAAACAATTACAGGAACATTTTCCAAATATGAATTTTTACTAAGTTTTTTGTATATATTTCCTGTGTATTCAATGCGTTGAGTATACAGGGCATGTCCCAGAAAACGAAAACAAGCAATAGGAGCCGACTGAGTACTCCATCACCGCAAAATCTCAGTGTGAATGTTGCCTCCAGTCTTCATTCATCTATGCCAAACCTGGAATCGCAAAATAACCGCACTTTCAAAAATAATATAACATAATATTATGAACAAATCTAATTTAGAAAAATTGACGAAAGATCAATTAATAACACTTTTACTTGAAAAACAACATCCTATTCCAAAGCCTCGAACTAAGAAAATGGTTCCAATTAAGAAGCCTAGACAATCTGTCAAACAAATGGTAAAAGATTATGAGAATACAATCATCAAGCCGCCAATGCAATTCAGAGATCGACCAATTGTTCAACCAAGAAACAACATTATTCCTCCTCCAAAACAATTTGCTGATACACCAGTCCGGAAGCCAAGAATGAAGAAAGTGATTCCAATTCCCAAACCCAGAACACAGATTACACAACTTCGATCCGCATTTCATAAATACACAAATTCATATGAAATTGGAATAGAAAATGTCGCCGATCCATTAGTTCAATTATCAGAAACAAGATTAGCAATTTCAAAATTTTTGACAAGATTATTAACTCAATCACATGGAATCAAATTCATGGAAACAATGAAAATATACTTTGAAAAAGAAGTTGGTAAAGAAAAGACATCCAAAGTTGGATATTTTGTCTCCAAACCAAAAACTGTTATGAATACAAATGATGTGTTAGAATCATTGAACACCAATGTTGAAGAAATTCTTAATAGAATAAGTAATATGATCAGTGAAGGATCCGCATGGATTGTAAAATCAATCACTGGACATTATCTCAATGTCACAAAATATGAACCACTTACTGGAAGTTCATACATTGAACTACCAACTGAATTACAAAATAGTAAACATGGATTGATTAATCTAAAGAATAAAGATAATGAATGCTTTCGTTGGTGTCACGTTAGACATTTGAATCCACGAGAAAATAATCCACAACGAATCAAAAAAACTGAC
Organism: Pavona decussata; assembly: GCF_977016875.1. NCBI lineage: Eukaryota > Metazoa > Cnidaria > Anthozoa > Scleractinia > Agariciidae > Pavona > Pavona decussata. The sequence goes on along the minus strand of NW_028145873.1, from coordinate 128,676 downwards.
AAAGCATTTATGCCACAATTGAATTATGAAGGAATTGAATTCCCTGTTTCAGTCAAACATTATAACAAAGTTGAAACACAAAACAATATTAACATCAACGTATTCGGTTATGAAAACAAACAAACTTATCCAATTTATGTATCCAAAGAACAGTTTGAGAATGTGATGAATCTATTGCTAATCTCAGATGATGAGAAAAGCCATTATGTTAATATTAAGGATTTTAATCGATTTATGCACCACAAAACCAAATCACATCAAAGAAAACATTTTTGTATGCATTGTTTGCAATGTTTTTCATCAGAACGAGTTTTAAACAAGCATCAGGAAGTATGTATTGAAATCAATGGTGAACAATCAATCAAAATGCCCGAAGTTGGTTCCAAAATAGAATTCAAAAATTATAATAAACAAATGCAAGCACCATTCGTGATATACGCAGATTTTGAAGCAATTACTGAACCAATTCATGGTTGTAATCAATCTAACCAACAATCTTTTACTGAAGCTTATCAAAAACACACTGATTGTGGTTATGGATACAAATTGTTTGCTGCTATGATGACAAATATTCCAAACCAATAAAATATTATCGTGGAGAAAAAGCTGTTTACAAATTCATGGAGGCAATGCTTGCTGAAGTCAAATACTGCAGACAAACTATTAAATACAAATTCAATAAACCATTAGTTATGTCTCCAGAAGATGAAGACAAATTCCAAAAAGCAACATCTTGTCATATTTGTGGTAAAAAATACAAGAAAACAGATAAACGTGTCAGAGATCATTGTCATATTACTGGTGAATTCCGTGGTTCAGCCCATAATCAATGTAATAGGGATTTTACAATAACTGACAAAATCCCTGTAATATTTCATAATTTGAAAGGATATGATAGTCATTTTATAATGCAAGAAATTGGTAAAATTATTGAAAATAATACATATATAGATAAAAAAGGAGAAACCAGACAACACAAAATTAATGTAATCCCAAATAATATGGAAAAATACATGGCCTTCATGTTGGGTTATAATTTAGTATTTATCGACAGTCTTCAGTTTATGAATCAATCATTGGCAAATCTTGTAAAGAATCTACCAGAAGATGCATACAAATATACCAATGAAGTCTTCAAAGGTGAAAAACTGCAATTAATGAAACAAAAAGGAGTTTATCCGTACGATTATATGAGTAATTTTGATAAATTCAATGATACTCAATTACCAACCAAAGATGAATTTTACAGTCAAATGAAAAATACACATATTACTGACGAAGAATACAGTCATGCACAAAATGTTTGGAATACTTTTAATTTGAAAAATATGGGCGAATACCATGATTTATATCTCAAATCTGATGTTTTATTGCTGACTGATGTATTTGAAAATTTCAGGAAAACATGTTTGGAATATTATAGATTGGATCCATGTCATTATTTTACATCTCCGGGATTATCTTGGGATGCAATGTTGAAAATGACTGAAGTCAATTTGGAACTCATTACGGATATTGATATGTATCAATTTGTTGAAAAGGGCCTTCGTGGAGGAATCAGTTACATAGCCAATAGATACGGTAAAGCCAACAACAAATACATGCAAAATTGGAATCCCAATGAAACAAGTAAATATCTCATGTATTTGGATGCAAACAATCTCTATGGTTGAGCTATGTCACAATATCTTCCAACTGGGAATTTTAAATGGTTGAATAAACAACAAATAAAAAATATTAATTGGAAAACAGTTGACGCAGACAACAAAACTGGATATTTATTGGAAGTTGATTTGGAATATCCTCATGAATTACATGACCTGCATAATGATTATCCATGTGGCGCTGAACAAATCAAAGTGACACAAGATATGCTGTCAGATTATTGTCAAAGAATTGCAGAAAAATTTGGAATCAAAAGTGGACAAGTCAGCAAGCTGATTCCAACATTGGGAAACAAAACAAAATATGTATTACATTATAGAAACTTACAACTATACCGTGAATTGGGACTCAAATTAACTAAAATTCACCGTGTTCTGTCATTTGACCAATCACCCTGGTTGAAAACATACATTGATTTCAATACACGTCAAAGAACTAATGCAAAAAATGCTTTTGAAAAAGATTTCTTCAAACTGATGAATAACTCAGTATTTGGTAAAACTATGGAAAATATCAGAAAACGGGAAGACATTAAATTGGTTACCAATGAAAAACAATTGATGAAAATGACATCCAAACCAACTTTCATAAACAGTAAAATATTCAATGAAAACTTGGTTGCAGTCCACAAAATCAAGGAATCATTGACTCTCAATCGACCAGCATACGTTGGTATGTGTATCCTTGATTTGAGTAAGACTCTCATGTATGACTTTCATTACAACTTTATCAAAAGAAAATATGGTAACAAAGCCAAATTACTATTCACTGATACTGATAGTTTGACATACGAAATTGAAGCCGAAGATGTGTATCAAGATTTTTGGAATAAAAAAGAAATGTTTGATAACTCGGATTATCCATCAAATCATCAATTTTATGACTCCACAAACAAGAAAGTTATTGGAAAATTCAAAGATGAAGCCGCTGGTGTACCCATTACTGAATTTGTGGGATTGAGATCCAAGATGTATTCATACATCAAAGATAACAACAATGGTGGCAAAACAGCCAAAGGAATCAAAAAGAATGTAATAAAACAAGAAATCAATCATGCTGATTACAAAGATGTGTTGTTTAATGAAAAACAATTGTACCACCAAATGAAAACAATCAGGAGTAACCATCATGAACTTGGTAGTTACACCATCAACAAAACATCATTGTCATGTTTTGATGATAAACGATATCTACATCCGAATGGTCTTGATTCATATGCTTATGGACATTTTCGTTTGTAAACAAAATTTGTGACAAAACTTGTGCCTCAAACTTTGTGTTTGAAACTTGGTTTTCAATTTTCATTTTTCATCAATTTTCGACTATTTTTTCATCAATTTTTGAATGTTTTGTTGGGTGTATGCCCCATAAAACAAATAACAAGAATGGTACGACCAGCCGGTGCCAGACACATGCCAATCCCCATCAAAGATGATTCCATGCAGGTGGATTCATCTGTCTGTCAATCCCTGCATTGCTATGATTATTGCTTCTTTTGCAACTATCACAAAGAATCATCCAATAAAACATCAAATATGCCATATTGTTGTGAAAATCAAAACATTCGAGATATCTCTGGTCAATTGACTTGCGTTTATTGTGGACAAGTTGTTGGTGAAGATTTCAAAACAGAATACATCAATTTTCATGCCAATTTGTTCAAAATATACAAGAAAACAGTGTATAATAGAAAATACCATTTGTCGCATACATTAGATCAAATTATTTTGAAAAACAAAGTTGAAATCAGTTGTTCAACCAATTTCAAAATTCATAAAATATTCGTTGAAATAAACAAAATACTGCCACAAATCAATGGCAAACGAAAGAGAATAATCAGTTTGAAATATCTTTTGCATAGAATGTTGCAATTGATGAAAATTGATTCTTCCCAAATTGAGTTGACAAAATCCAAAAAAACAATGAAATTATACAATGTTTATTGGGATAAAATTATGAATATTATTGGCCCCAAAATCATGCACATTATTAATCAAACATAAGTGAATATCTGATATTTTTTATCATATTTGTCACCCCATTTATCGACAATCGGCGAATTATCCAAAATGAAATCATCATTTTGAGTAAGCTTGTTTGTCAAATCATCTCTATCAAAATGTCCATTTCTCATTATTTCTTTTATTTCATTTAATAAATGTCCGTAAGTTTGAAAAGCATATTGGCATTGATACAACCTTATTTCAATATTTTTATGTTTCATATAAGCTTGAATTACGACAGAAACTGATGATATTGCCAATAATGAAGCTCCACTGGTTGCAATTGATGATGCAATGCCACCAGTTGCAAACACAATGGATGAAATATTACCAGCAAACTCCCATTTTTTTAATCTTTTGTATGCACTTTTGTACATCCACATCTTTTTGTGATATGACATGTAATAAGCTTTCAATTCATCAATTTCTTCTTTTGATAATCGATTTGAAATATGATTGAAATCAATTATTAATCTCTTCTTTTGTTTTGAATTGTTTTGCATATATTATATGGTTATCTTATTTTTGATGCAATAATAGAGACCAGTTATTTGACCCAAAAACATGCATTTTTTCATCCAAGGATATGTTTTTTTTCTCATTAATGGTGTACATGTATCCTTTGTCATGATGATATTTGTTGTAAAATTGACCATAAGCATCATGCAATATTCCATGTGATCTGATATATGGTTGCCAACCAAATAATTTATGGAGAATAGCTGTTAACCATCCATCTCCAGGTCCAATTAATCCGATTCCATCATGAATTAACTCTTTGTAAACTTCATCAGGTAAACCTGTGTTGTAATGTTTTTCATGCAAATATGTGAATATTACGATACTTTTTATCTTGCATTCCTGTCTGGGTAATATTGGAAGACTCAATTTACGGTGAAAATCTATCATCGATGTTCGAATGTGTTCTTGCAATTCTGACAATTCTTTCATTATACAATTTGATTACAATATTTTTATTCATCATTATTGTCAGGTAATTGTATCCTAATATATTCAACAAAATACTTCATTGTCCAATCAGATGGATGATTGTTGAAGTAGCAATAATAGTTTTCAAATGACACATCAAAGAAGAATTCCAATTGATCAAATGATGATGACACCAAATCGGATTTGGAATGATGATATCTGTCATTTCTCCTGATATATGTGTTTATCACAATAATCTCTTGCAATGTATTGATTCCTTTAATGTCATCTTTACTCAATAATTTTATCCATGTGTAATTTGTTTTTGGTATTGTACCACTTTTTCTTCCTATTCTCATTGCAATTTGGTTGTTCAAATATTCATCAACACCTTGAACCAACTCAGCTTTGAAATTAGTCACCCAAGTATTTATTCTTTTATCAACTGCTGCCATTATTGCATCCATTGGATCATCTTGTTGTGATGAATCTTGTTTCAATTTATTTGCAAAGAGTGTGATTGCTGTGTCTATTTTTTTATCCACTTTTGGCATTATTGTTTTTTTTTATTGATGAATCCAACAACCCTTTGACATCATTATCCAAATGCACCATTGATTGTTGGATTTTGGTTCCAATATATGGTTTGATGATGTCTTCATTGTTGTTTATTAATTGTTGGAGCGAAACTGCATGATTTGAATTAACTCCATCTTTTATCACCAAATGTCTGTTTTCTGTATCCAAATGACCATCATCATTCAGATGTATTGGTTCTCTATATTTGAATCCATCTGGTAAATTTTCATAAGTGACTGTAAATTCAATTTTATTTCCATTTTCATCAAGAATATGGTTTCCATTTTCATCTTCAATGTATGGCATTATATTAATAGTGTTGATAAATAAATTTCAAAAGTTCCTGTGACTTCCTTGTTTATAATTGGAGAAGTAAACCCTGAAATTCTTTTAAAAATCCCCACTTGAATTATTATGGGTTTGATTGTTGTATTTGTAGTTACAAAATTTCTCCCAATTTTCATATTAAATTGTATTAAATGGGAAAATAAAGTTTTACTGTTAGCAATGGCGATAAAAGAAACTTGGTATTGATTTTTTGTATTAATTACAATATTTTTTTATTTTAACCGGGCCTAATGTTCCAAAATTGTAACCATGTACATTTTCAAAAACTCCATTTTTTATGTCGCCGTTAACAACACTTGAAGTTTCAATATTTGACAACCAACTTTTATTGTCAACATGATATCTTTCAAAAAAAATCAGAGTATAATACTTTCAATTCAAAAGTTCCATTAACAGCAGTTCCTGCTCCAATATTATCCAATATTGACATAGAATCAATACTGACAAATTTCCTTGATTTGGGCATATTAAACGTATTACTTCCATTGATTATGTTTCCTATTCTGTCATATGTGTCAGTGTTTGATGTTTGTCCTTGCAGTTTCCCCCTAATCAATATTTGTGCATTTGAAACTTGAATATTGCTTACCAAAACAACTGAATACAAATTGAAATAAATATTTCCTGAGACAGGAATACTGAAATTGTGAAAAACACCACTGGCAATAGTTCCAGTGTATTTCGTTTTGAATAAGTTGGTAAAATAACCCAAATTCATTGCTTCAGAATCATATATCGGATTTATTAAACCAGAAATAATCCTATTATTCATATCCAAATTGACTTGCATCTGCATATCTCCATTTTTATATTCAAACATGACATTGTCCAAGCCATCATACACTCCTGGATAAACGCTATCTGACCAATCTTTGACACCATAAACAACCAGATGACATTGTACTGGAGTCGCTGTAGCTGTGCCATGCATCGTCAAATAGATGTAATCTGGAGTTTGTTTGCTGTCGTTATTGAATTGAACCAATAGCTTGCTATAAGCAGTGAAATCACGCTGTACAGCTTTGTGGATGTATGCTTCAGATGCAGTACATGATAATTGAATATTAGTCATTTCTGGTGGGTAGAATTCAAACACAATTGTGTATGTTCCAATAGCAAGAGTATAAATATTGAAACCTATCCTTGATCTGTAATCATTGCTTCCACTGTCTTTAATCAATGTGATATCATAAGCTTTTTTATTCTGATGTGGGGATTGATTGAAAGCAGCTATTCCATTCACTGTGATATTATATTCTGAACTGCTTTCATCGGTATCTGTAAGATATTTGAATTCATTTGTTTTATGGCTGCTGACAAGATGACTTTGCTCCAATTTGTCATCAAAATATTTTTTGGTAGTAGCATCATTATCATCAGTTGGTTGAGCCATATCTTTGATTTGTTTATTATTCATATCAAGGTTTCCAGTCATTGCAACACTTCCATCTTTTTTCAAATATACACTCAAATCACTTCCAACAGATGGTATTTTAGCTATTTCTGTATCAACATATGCTTTAGTGGAAGCATCATTGGGATTGGAAGGATTTCCAAGAACGATTATTTTATGACCTCTCATATCTAATTCACCACCAAGAGCATTGGGTGTTAACCTGTTGAGAAAGTTATGATCAACGTAGTGTTTATTAACAGCATCGTTATCATCAGTTGGTTGAGCCATATCTTTGATTTTATGATTGTCCATATCGAGGTCACTATTGGAGACTTTTTGTAAATATTTAGTATCACAGCAACCTAAATTAACGACATCATATGTATTTTGTATATTGGCTCCAAGATTAGTAATTTGTTGATTACCCATATCTAGATTTCCAGTCATTTCAACAGTGCCATCTTTTTTCAAATATGTAGATAAATCAGGTGATGGTATTTTTTTAATCTCATCATCGACATATTTTTTATTCGCCGCTTGATCGTTATTATCAGGTTTTAAAACACTAATATCAAAAAATGTTTTCTGTCCAGTAATATGTTGTTCTGTTGATGTAACCATTATTTCGCTTTTAGCTCGTCCACCATGGCCATCAAAGTTTTTCAAATCTGGTATATTAAGATGAATGTTTTCATAAGACTGATGCTCAGTCAATAATCGAACATCATTGGAGCTACCAGCCCCGTCTGGTGTGTCTTGTAGATAGATACTATTGGTATGAACACTTCCACTGTTGCTGTAAATTACTGCTTTATTAGCTCGCACATCACCAGGAGCATTATCCAACAATTGTATTTGGCTCTTTGTGACAACATCATTGGGATCAGCTCCTTGTTTAACATTAACAAGTTTTTTGTTTTGTATATCATAATTGCCATTTTGGGTCAATTTAAACCCTATTCCTTGAGGCCCAGCGGCTCCTTGAAGAGGAACCGTTCTGAATCCTCCTGTTGTGAAAGAAGACGATGAACTATGTTCGTTGAATATTCCCATTTATATCATTTGGTTATATTGTTCCATAAAAATTCCTGTTAATTCTCTTCATGGGCTTATCAACATAGAGAAATGAAAATGGCTCGTTTGTTGCTTTAATGTATTTATCCTTGTCGACTCCCAACTCACGAGATATCAGACTTCTTTCATTGCTGCTAGGAAAGTCATAGACACAGAAATGAGAGCAATTAAGTCGAATATCTTTTGGTGTTTTGTAGAACGATTGGCTCAGATAAATAACAGAGCAGTTTTTGTGTCTGCCACGAATGAAATAATCAATCAATGGTTTCTGGTTTTTTCACAAATAAAGTCATCAAATATGACTATCTTCTGGGCATCATCATCCTTCAATTCCTCTACTGGAATTATATCATCATTGCTACAAACAAGGACATTATACCCGACACTATTTGATATATCAGTCAATGTTTGTAGCATATCCTTGTATTTTTGTTGCTCCAAATTTTTGGCATATAAATGTATTCTATCATAATACAAAAGTGGTTTCATCAGCATATGGTACAATAAATTTGTCTTTCCAGATCCTGAATTACCACATATTAACATCCGAAACGTGTCACTTGGCATGTAACCATACAATCTTTTGAAATTAGTGTTTTTATCATGTCTGTCATAATTTGGGATTTCCATGTATATCAATACATTATATAAGTTGAGAAAAGTTAATATAAGTTAATAATATAATGGATCTACAGAGATTAAAACAACTATCTGAAGCCAAGATTAAGGCTGGAACAATAACCAAACAAGTTAGAGATACATTGAAGGAGTACAAGCATGATAAACAAGATTTACAACAAGGTTTATCAGAAACTTTCAAACCAATTATTAAAGCTCAAGAGGAAACAAAACAAACAATTGATGAAAAACAAGACAAACTGATTGAACAATTGGAGAAAAACCAAAAAGCGTTGACTTCAGGTTTGGAAGACATTGCTATGTTAACTTATCAACCAGAAACAAAACCACAACCACAATTACCAGAATCAAAGTTACCAATAGATTATCAACCAGCAATGTCAAATTTGGATGCTGGTTTTGATGATGATGAGTTCCAAAAATTGATGCAATACGATCTTGCACCTCCGAGTTCTGTTCTCCAAGCTTCTATGCAAGGAGATATTGATATCAAGGATTATGATGCTAATATTGGCAAAATGTTGAAAAAACTTGGAATAAAGAAGGGTCCTTTATCCAAGGGCCAAGGAAAGACCAAGAATAAAGACAAAATTGATAAAATAGATGAAGATATAAAATTATTGCAAAAATACAGAGGGCGCATTAAAATAATCCCAGAAGGAATGAAAACCATCAAAAAAGGTTCTGGTTATACTCAACCAAAGAGAAATGCATACAAAATATCATCTTCTGGGAAATATGGTGGACTAATGATTGATATTCCAAAATTAATGGGACAACTCAGACTTGTGGCAACAAAAGATAAACGCAAAGTTATGGACAAAAAGGTTGATTTCGATACAATCGATTTATTGACCAAGAGATTTAATTCAAAGAAGAAATACAGTGATATTGCCAAAATGGTATTTGATGAATTGAACCAACTCAGTGAGATTCCAATCCATAAATCCAGCAAAAAATTCAAGAAATTGGGCTCTGGTGTTGTTTATTTCAATGATGCTAATGATTTGATTGACAGAATGGAATTGCTTGGTGGATCCATTTTGGCTGGCAATAATGGAGTCAAAGAGGAATTTTCACAAATAGCCCATAAATTGAATCAACTTGGCTTGATAAACAACAAACAACTCATTGATTTATTGCAACAATATATAATGTAATGATATATGCACCGCTAGGACGCGGATTATTCTTGCATAATATATAATCAAATAATATATGCAAGAAAGGGCGATACATATTTCATCTGTTAACCGACAAAAAATAGGTCGAAGTCGGCCTGAAGACTTTATTATCAAATTTGATCCACCATTGAAGCTTGACACAACAATGAGACATGAGCTAGCTGTTGATCGAGTTTCAATGACATACTCGTGGCATAATGTCAATGCAGGATACAACAATAATACAATAAAATACAGCCCAGATAATGGTACAAAATGGAAGACAATCACATTTGTTGATGGAATGCATTCATATGATGATCTTGATGATTATATCACTCAATCAATAATTCAAAATGGAGATAAACCATCTTCCAGCAAGGGCATCAATCTATATTTTGTGCTTTCATCATATAGAGTTGTCATTGAGCTGGACAACCAATGGAAGCTTGATATTAGAAACTCTAATTTTGGAGCGCGTATTGGATTTGAACCAAAGTTAATTAACCAAACTGAACACGGGACAAAATTGCCAAATATTACCAATGATATTGACGTTTTGAACATTAATTGTGATATAATAACTGATAGCCTCAGTGATGGACGATTCACAAATACACTGATAATGATACCCACTGACAATTTAACAAGGAGTTATCCCTTTACTTTTGAGCCAAAAAGAGCATTATTCAGCCCAGTTTCCAAATCAATTATTTCAGAAATGGGGATAACAGTGACTGACGCTTTGGGTCGGCCAATTGACTTGAATGGCATTGACTGGTTTATGAGCTTGATTCTCAGGTCTAGTTTAATATAATATATCAATATATGGTACGACAAAGTGAATTTAAACCACGTTTTGACCCAGAATTGGGTCGTTATGCGATGAAACATATTCATGGTGAAGGAATTATGGATGTTTTCAGATCAGTTGGATCAAAACTTTTCGGTAAAACAGCAAAAGAATTAGCTAAAAAAGGAGCCAAAACTGCAGCTGAAAAAGCAGTCACCAAAACTGCTGAGTTTGCTGGTAATAAAGCAGGTGATAAAATAATTCAATTATTGAGCAAAAAACAACCTTCCAAAACAAAATCAGTGACAATGAGCCAACCAAAAATGGAGCAGCCACTGACTGATTTTCAAATAGCTGAGAGAGTCAATCAGATGATATCCGGTGGAAAACTCAAAAGAAGGAGAAAATGAAAATAATGTAACATATCTGTATAAATGAAATCATTCAGAAATCCAAAATACATTGAGAGATACGAAGATGTCTTCTTTCAATTGGAGACACCATTGAATACTGGTAATCCAGGGAATAATAGGTCACAAAAGAAAGATGGTTATCGTTTCGTAGTCGATAACACAGGAGAAGTAACACCATTTGATTGGTATAATGCAAGAATATCGGTCGGTTTTAAAGTCCAAACAATGCAAAATGGAAATATAGCAGCTGAAGATCATAATGGTATTGTTAATGGTTCACACAGTCTTATACATGATTTCGATGTAAGATTGAATGGTAAAATGGTATATGATTGTAATGATGCAAATCATTGTGTAAATATTAAGAATCTATTGGAATATAGTCCAGTATATGCTCAATCGACAGCAACAAATGAGTTTTTCTATTTGGATACAAGTCGACACGCTGAAGAACGATCGGCTGAAGACAACTACAATAAAGGATTTGCCACCAGAAAAGCACTTTTGGGCCTATCAGTGGTTGTCAATACAGAAATACCATTGAATCGATACTCATTCTTTGAAGCATTGATGGATGAGTTATTACCATCAACAAGATTGGAATTAAATTTGCAGATTGAATCTGATACTATTCTAATATGGCAAGCTGGGGCTGATTGTCGTGTAATTATTACCAGAATGGAGCCTATTGTGCCACGAATAACTTTCAATTCAGAGGGGCAATCACTGTATATGAGTCAGTTTTTGAAGCCACATAAATGGGTTTATTTGCGAGAAAATATTGAGAGAAGTAATTCTTCAACACAAAGAAGTGGCCATTTTCAGATAACAAGTGGGATTTCAAAGCCAAGACATGTGTTTGTTTTCATTATCAATGATGCAAATCTTGCTGCACAAACAGTAAATCCATTTTTGTACAATACATTTAGTGTATCAACAGATCCCAGAACATTGCTAAATTGTCATTTATCTGTGGCTAATGGCAATGAATATCCTGATGTACATTACACTCCAGAGGCTGATTTGACTCGAGTTTACAGAGATGTCCTCAAATATGTGCATGCAAATAATGAATACAGTCAGGGGACTTTGTTGAATATCAATAACTTCAAAACACTATTCCCATTCTTGTATTTCGATTTAACAAAACAAAAAATGGATATCAAAGATGGTACCACAAAGCTGACATTCCACTATGAATTATCTGGTACAACTGCAACTGCATATTCAGTTTATGCATTGACATTATATGAACAAGACGCTGAGCTCATCCAAATAGATGGCAAACTATTGCTTCGATAAATGGAATAAATTTTTAATGTAACGTTAGTTATATAAAAGATATGACAACTTATCATTCACACGGAGTAAAACTATCAATTGGGCAAAAAGATAAACTAGCAAAAGCATTAAAAAACAATTCAGCAATAACAATAAGATTATCAAATTCTGAATTAACTGGACCGGATCAGCTGATGTTAACCAATACACAAATAAATAGGCTGAAAAAGGCAATGAAAAACAAAACTGGAGCAGATATTAAAATAAGCAAAACACAGATACGAAAAGCTGTACAACAAGGAGGCAGTCTTTGGTCATCATTATTCAAAATTGGCACAAAATTACTACCAATGGCAGCAAAAGCAGTTGGACCATTAGCTACTGGAGCACTTTCTGGGCTTGCAAATGTGGGAGTCAATAAAATATTTGGTAGAGGACAAGTTGGTGGTTTCCTCATTCCTCAAAATAAAATTGATCAATTAATAAAATACAAAGATTGGCTCACTGAAGCACAAAAGAAGCAAATTGTCAATGCAATACATACTGGTGGACAGATTGTAATTAAATCAACTAAGACACAATCAGGAGGTTTTTTGGGTACTTTACTGGCTTCAATTGGCATTCCAATGGTTTTGAATGCATTAATGGGTAAAGGCTTGCAGGTGGATAGAAGTAGATCCAGAAGATCGGTCCCAGTTTTTGTTCCAAACACAACCAAAAAAGATGGTGGTTTGGTCCTACCAGTTAATTATAGGCCGCCTCCATTTTTCGGTACATGGGATCAAACTGGCAAAGGGAAAAAAAAACCAAAAAAGGAAAAGGTCTGTTATTAGGCAAAAACAGTCCATTCAAGGGGATTCCATTAATCGGAGACATTCTGTGAAATTCATAAATAAACCACTCAGTAACTTTGAACTCATTGATTGGGTCAAAAAACTCAAAATAAAACACTTCAGAGGCATTTACAGCAGAGATAATCTACCACAAAAGATGAAAAAAGATGAAGTTGGTATCATTAACCTGGATTCACAGATTGGACCAGGTACACATTGGGTTGCGTATCGAAACGGAGACAAATATGTAGAATATTTTGATAGTTTTGGGTTAATTATGCCAAAAGAAATTATGCAATTCATGTCAACAAGTGGCAAACGATTAATGTATTCAGGTGATGAAATCCAGGAAAGAGATTCAGTATTATGTGGCTATTGGTGTTTGTATTATTTATTTGAGAGACAAAAGGGTACAAGTATATTGAAAACAATCCACAATGCACATTTTGACATGTACAATCAAAGTGTCAATCATAATTTTATAATCCAATATTTTAAAAAATTATCTAATTAATTTGTATTATGGTTGATATAAGATATTGTGAAGAATGTGATGAATACACAGAATTTTCAGGAAAATTATGTTTATGGTGTACATTGGTAACAGATTCTGAGTCAGAGGATTTTGAGACGGATTATGAGTCTGACTCTGATGATAATTAATCTAATATAGTGATATAAAATGGTCAAATCATATTGTGTTAAACAAAAGAAAGAAACTGAATGTGTTGAGCCTGCAGGTTACAAGCAAGCCAAAAATGGTCGGCTCATGTTCTTCTGTACATGTGCTGAATGTGGTATAACTAAAACCAAATTTGTTAAAAAACAGGGAAACTAAATAGCCCGTTCGAAGGGGCGGGCATAATGGATACTTTAGCATCAACTGGTGCTGATATGTTAATTCAACATGCATTACCATGGATGGGAAAGAAAGCAGTTGAAATGGGTCGATATTATGGGTCTGAAGCACTTAGAAACCCTAAATTGCAGAAAAAAGCTATTGATTATGCTATCTCTAAAGCAACTCCTTTTGTTCAAAAGACTGGATCAGAGATGTTTGATAAATTATCAACCAAAGTAAGACCAAAAAGAAGGTACAAAACTGACCGAAAAGAACTTGATGGTGGTAATTTGAATACAATTTTGGAACAACTCGGTACACCAGGTAAGGTTGCATCGAAGTCGATGGATGTTGTTGGAACATTAATTCCATCAACAAAGGAAGTCTTTGATAGATACAAATCTGGAGACATTGCTAAAAGTGCATTTAGCACAGATACTGGCATATTGTCGAGTCAATTTTGGTCTGGCAAGGCTGGAAAAAAGACATTAGAAAAATACAAAGATTATCCATGTGAAAGCATGGTAAAAATTGGAAGCAAATATCATAACACACCGAAATGCTCAAGTTATGATGCAATTGGTTGGCATCCACCAAATTGGGGTGAGTATGAAAAAGGAATGAAAGGACGACCCAAAAGTCGTTCCGCTGTCCTAAGCGGTGGTTCAGTTGATATACACAAAATGATTGGTAAATTACCTCGACCAAAAGCTGGTTGGGTATTGCCTGGGCATAAATACACTGGTCCATACAATGATTTGGAAAAACAAGTAAAATATAACCCCAAAACAGGGCAAATATTGGAAATATATGATAAACCAACAGGCAAAACAGATGCAATAGCCATGCAACATGATGTTGATTATTCAGTCTGCAAAGATGACAAAAAATGTAAATTAAAAGCTGACAAAAAGATGGTAAGGTCATTGGATGCGATTCCTTATAAGGATCGTCAATGGGGACATTGGTTGGCAAGAAATGCAATCAATACAAAATCAAAATTGGGACTTGGGGTTCCGAAAAACGTCAAAAGCCGTCGGGTAAAGAGGAAAACTGGCAAGAAGAATTAGCTAATGAGCTGCATAAACCCATAAGGCGTAACTTTACTCGGCGGCGTGTTATTGTAAATAATATTGATGAAATTTGGGCTGCTGATCTTGTTGAAATGCAACAATTCAGTAAATGGAATAAAGGTAATAGGTATCTTCTCATGGCTATAGATGTTTTCAGTAAATACGGTTGGATTGTCCCATTAAAAGATAAAAAAGGTGAGACCATAACTACAGCATTTCAAAGCATATTCAAAGAGGGTCGAAAACCAAAGTATCTGTGGACTGATAAAGGCTCAGAGTTCTACAACAAACATTTCAAAGACTTGCTCAATAAACATAACATTACACTGTATTCGACTGAAAATGAAGAAAAGTCATCAGTGGTGGAAAGGTGGAACCGGACGATTAAAAATAAAATGTGGAAACGATTCACTGCCCAAGGCAATACAATGTATCTGGATATTTTGCCTGAAATATTGAATCAGTATAATAACACTAAACACAGTTCAATAAAAATGACACCGACAGAAGCATCTAAGAAAAAGAATGAAGGAACTGTTTACTTCAATCTATTTGGCAATTTAACACAATTGTCATCCCAAGCAAAATTTAAAGTTGGTGATAAGGTGAGAATATCAAAGTATAAAAGAAAGCTGTTTGATCGAGGTTATACAGAAAACTGGACAGAAGAGGTCTTCATTATCGATAAAATTCAATACACTACACCAATCACTTATAAACTGAAAGATCTAAACGATGAACAGATTACAGGGAGCTTTTATGAACCGGAATTATTGAAAGCTAAACAGGAGATATTCAGAATCGATAAAGTTATCAGGAGAGATTACAAGAAGAAACAAGCTTTGGTAAAGTGGAAAGGATACAATAATGCCTTCAACTCTTGGATCCCAATCAAGGATTTAGTCGATGTGCAAAAATAATAAGCTCATTCTATTCGATACAGTCACGGCCTCACGAATATTCGATAGCCAGTCGATCCAATAAAAAAATCTATTGTTGGGTGCAAGATAAATGATACAGTACCGCTCAAAAGTAAGTTACCAGTCTCGTCTCGTTTCTCGCGAGACGAGAATCTCGTATCGCGAGACGAGAATCTCGTATCGAGAGACGAGAGCCTCGTCTCGCGATACGAGAGTCTCGTCTCGCGAGAATCACTGAAGCGGAAATTTTGGAATATTACCGAGTTTCTCGCGAGAAGAACTTATGACTGAATTTCTCACGCACTTGTCTTGTGTTGCTTTTATTTACACTGTATGCCGTTTTTAAAACGGCCTGTGCCAACGGTGGTTGATTCCGTCGACAAGGAAGTTCGCATTATCAGAGCTTATGTGATTCGAAACAATTTTGTCTTCATTCAGTTCAAAGGTTTCGATTCGCGCACAGTGTAAGAGATGATTTATTTCTTCCGTCACTTCGAAGGTTTCGTTTTAGCGAGCTCGCCGACATATCAATTTGCAATTGAAACTTTCCCGCACACACAATTCCTACATAAAAAAAATCCCAGCCTTATTAAAGTCAAGTTCTGTGCCTGTATCTATTAAACAGCTTTTTGAAATAATAACCCTGACACTTACAATGTTTTTCAATTTCACTGCGGTTCGAATTTGCATACATGTACATGTATCGTGCTTTGCAAACCGCTATTGAATCGAACTTCTTTGCGGTTGCAAAGGCTTTTTCTGCCAAGAAAAAACAAAGTTGTGTATAAAGGAAATCGAAAACAGAAACGTTGTTGAAGAGCTAGCGTAAAATGCGTAGTTCTAGTTCAGAATTGATTTCAGTTTATCGTGCACCGAATTTGCATATCGACAACGCCAAGATGTCAAAGGTTACCGCGCCGCGCTTACGGAAATACGTCTGCGTTCGCTGGCTAAAGGAGAGGTGTGTTGTTTATCGATAGCGTAGTTTGCTACAGGTCGCATGATTTAGCGAAGCCAACCGAGGAACATTTTTTCTAAAACAAAGCGGCTTTGGAGATATTTATTACAACATTTGCCCTCGGGGAAAGAAGCTTTTTTTCCGAAGATTTGTTATGTTGATTGCCTTTTATGTTTATGTTATAAAGTTATCCCTATTAACGATTAGCAAGAACCCGCAAAGTCGTCGCTCGATTGACACTTACATTTTAGCCACAACCCTTGGCCACAACCCATTATTGAAAAGTAACAGATAGGTTTTTTAAATGCAAATCACATGTAAGTTTTCGTATATTTGTTTTACGCCTATGTAATACGCAAATAATCTCTAGCGCACGTACAACAGAGGCCGCAACAGTCTAACTGGTCATCACCAGCTTTATAAAGTGTATGTGTTTGTGGGTTTGTTTTTTTTTTTTCTAAGTCCCTGAGAGAATAAAAGATATAATAACATACACAGCATTTACAATCTCTTCTACACGAAGACGCTTCATTAGGTTCTGCAAATTTATTAGCTCCGATAACCCAACGTGCCACCTCCGAATAAATGCGCAATGACAGATTGATCAGTTCGCTTATCTTTGCAGCCGTCGTTCGCTTACATCGTTGAATCGCTCTGTAATAAATCACAAAGTACAGTGTATATACAAACACATTAAGTCCTGGATCAAGTCGCTTAACAAAGCAAGCTCGATTTTGTTTGCAACCTGGTTCACGATCGATAAGCTTGCGACCGAACTCCATAATTCAGCTTGCTGCGTGACAAGGGCGTCCTGCCGTATCAACAACACCGACACTCAACTTGATATTCTCGCGAAACTCTTGCGAGAAAAGTCAAGCCTAAGTAAATGTACTTACAGTTTTTTCACCCTCTCGCGAGACGAGTTTCTCGTCTCTCGAGACGAGAGTCTCGTATCGCGAGACGAGAATCTCGTATCGCGAGACGAGAATCGCGTCTCGCGAGAGGGTGGTAACTTACTTTTGAGCGGTACTGTATTCTTACCTCAAAAAGCGTCTACAAAAATCAGAACGATGAAAGTGGAGAAATAAATGTCCAATATATCCCAAAACAGGAACCATAAACATCAAAACACAACCTCTTCACAAAATGGCGACAAAATGGCCGACACGTGTATTAACAAACTAGTGTCCAGTCCCCTTTGGGTTGTGTCATCGTGAACATGCATGAAAGCGCATGCGTGTTAATCCAAATCAAGCAATATTACGCAATATACAGAAAAATAGCACCACAAGTGTAAAAATTTCAGAACTGAGTGTAATATATAGGTAATCGGGCCATTGTTATATAAGTTCACAAACTTTGGTGAAGCCTAGGGTGGTGTCAGTTGGCCCCTGACTGAAACCTGTTTGAGGGCTTGTGCAGAGGGTGAATTACTGAGTAGTGTGGGATGTCTTCCAGTGGACGGTACCTCCAGGGTGAGCCCGCTCAGGCCCTACTGGTTCACAGCGGGGTGCTCAGAGTTCGTCCCAGGACTCAACCTCGGTCCCAGAGGTAAACTGGGAAGAGACAGCCGCCTTGTCAGCGGCGGGAAAAAGACCTGGCTGGGGCCAGGCAAGTAAACAGCCAACCGAGCACCCCACGTCTAGGGTTTTGTCCATTTTCGTGACAAGTCACACAACGTCACGCGTGACATTAACGGCACCCATTCACACAACAACCATAAATTTGAATTATTTATGATTATTTTTTTCTCCATTACAGGTTAATTATATCCAAATTGGTGTTCAAAAATATTGTATTCATCATTCAAATCAGCGATTGATGAGTTGGTTGGATTTAATCGATGATTGTTTGTGAGTTGGGGTCAGTTGGGTGTCATTTATGAAAAACCTAAATTTAGGTTTTTGAGAAACCGAGGATAAAAATTTAGGTTTTTATTTTTTAGGTTTTTGAGTTTAGGGTTGAATTCAAAGGCTGATATAGTATTTTATGCAGTAATTTGGGTGAGATAATGTGGACTTAATGGCGTCTCCGTTGCAGGAGTTAGGAAAATATTGGATTTATAAGGATTTGTATGGGATTTTTTATCATTTTTTGAAAAGTGTGCTCATACACCCAAATATCTAACTACTCAGGACGCCATTGACGATTTCATAAACAAACAAAAAAGTGAAAACACAAAAGGAAAACGTCTACTGATATGAACACTCTACTCCGTTTAGTTGAAGCTAATGGCTTGAATAGTCAAACAATTGAAAGCCTACCTGCGTCCGAGCTGGACCACCTTTTGTCAATTTTTTTTATGAAAGTACGCAGAAAAAGTTGAATACGAGCCAGCAAGATTTTCCAGTTTTCAGCGCAATATACAGCGATACTTATCTGAGAATATCCATTCAATATACTCAAGGATAATGAGTTTGAAAAATCGAGAAGAGTTCTAGCTGCGAAGCACAAGTCACTAGTTCACGAGCATGACAGAAGAAACAAATTGCAAGCCGCTCAGGCGATTGACGAAAACGGCGAAGATGCTCTTTTTGAGGCAGAAGAATTCGGCCACTCCAATCCAGTTGCACTTCAAAGAACTGTGTGGTGGTTTTTATCCCTACACTTGGGTTTCCGAGCCAAAGATGAGAGGGATGAGGACGATTGAGTCAATGCTGCTTCTTTTATAAAAGTTGAATCTGATTTTCACAACAACCTTTTCTTGATCCGTACTTTGTGATGCGCTAGAATTTTCTGGGATCGACGAAACCCCTTTGTGAGTTTCAAAAACAAACCGCAGCTGTTAAGATTTTCGCTTAATTCCGTTAAAAATCGTTCTTGAAGTCTTTTCTATAATCAACATGATTAAATGTAAACGTTCAGTAAATTTGTTTTCAAACTCGTGGTGACACTCGTGGTGCTCGCGTCAATATTCTCCAGTACGGCCCTTGCGCTCGGTTGGCGAAGACGTTATTAGTTAGCACCACCTATAGGAAACCCAAGTATCTTCAGATGCACAGAACGTATGCGCAGTAACAAAAATCATTTTTGTAGGCACCGTCCTTAAGTTCCGAAAGAACGAACCTGGTTACGCGTTAGATTTTTCCAAATTTTTTTTTTTTGGTTTCTAAATCCTATGTTTATAGGATTAAAGATACAGAAAGAATCCGTGTACTAAAAAAGCAATTCTTAACGTTTCTTGTTCAATAAAATTTTGAAAAGATCAGCCTGTTCAAGCAGCTTTCTAACTGTTTTTCTACAGTAGTATCCAACAGTTTGTCTCTTCAGCTATCTGTTTGAGAGATCTAAATCTCTTCAGTTCCCAAGTTCATAAAGGGACTGGACCTCAGTGTACACATTGTTCAAATTGGCGTCATATGACGAAATGAACCCCATAGCTAAAAAAAATCACACAAAAATAAGAAATTTTACCAAGTTTGGTTACATTTTCATTGCGTAGTAACCAGGCTATGACCTGACAATAGTCGCCCAAATTCCATTCAAACAACTCTTTTTATTCAGTCATAAAATGTGTATTTTTGTCTTGTCGTGTATAGGCGCTGCTCTTTTTCTTTATACGTGCTGTGATGTTTTGATTGTTTTTTATAGATCTATTTAAAAAAAAATTATGTAATAAAAGAACAAGACAAAAAGATCAGAAACTTAGCTCATGAGCGGCCAGGGATTTCGACAGATATGTAAAGTAGCGGACATATTTCTTAAAGCACCGGACGTGACATTTTTTTTGCGCCGCAAGGCATCTTGCGAGCAGCGAAAGTGTGAGCTACCTAGGGGGGTCTGGTGGCATGCTCCCCCAGGAAATTTTAAAAATAGAACAACCTGAAACGCCGTTACCATCGTTTCTGGAAACCAAGTACTAGTTTCCCAGGCAAGGATGGAGTTCACTCAAAATCTCTAAAAAAAGTAAAATATTTAAAGAAAATGGACAGTTGGTAGGGGAATGGGGAGGGCAGAATTTTCATTTGTTTATCGATCATTGCGAATTAATTTTTTATAGAACTTCAAAAACAGACGTAAGGTAACTGAAGTTGATTCTTTGTCAGCTTTAACTTTTCAATTCATCAAGGACAGAAGCACAAGGCTGAATCATCACTGTCCGTGTCACTGTCTACCTTGCAAACCCAAGAGCAGCTGTGCTTAGTAAAGGGCCCTCGCGAGACATTGTTTTGGTATTTTGTTTTTGGCCAGGAGAAAATTACCCTTTCTACTGCTCGCTGTCAATACAATGAAACACTCATTCAGACTCATCATGCCCTTAAACTTAACCTTACCTTGTTTTCTCTTGGCCTTTGGGAAAAAATATTGGTTTATTCCATCCATTTCTCCAGCAGATAAAGAGTGTTTGACCAACACAAGTAGCTGTATGTTTTGCCTGGGGATCTCCCTTTAAACCCTTAGTAGTTAAAAGTAGGGTGTCCCACGGCAAAAAATTTAACTTCGAGTAAGTTTTTCATCAATACACGCTTTAAAGATTGTACTGAAGATCGTGCCTATTTTAAACTCTTACACATAAGTTTGTAAATATAACAATTGTAAGCTTTACAGCCTTTTTGTCTTCTGGAAATTTTATGAAGAGTTGGTGTCCCACGATTTTAGGTAAATTACGTTACTATGTCTGCAGGGCAAGTTATTCGCTGGCTTATTTTATAATACTCGCATGCTTTTTTGCATTTTTTTAACCCCTCTTTTATATTTACTTCAATATAGCTGGCACATCTAGTTGACTATCCCGACACATTTCGAAAAAAAACATTAAACTAGTCATTGATTGGGTTATTTTCTTTTTGGACCGTAAATTACGTTACTATGTTTTATTGTAATATCTTATGTACAAAACACAGCAAGTCGGTAACTGGTGTTCGGAAGAAACTTGCCTACCAGGAACTCAAGAAATGATATAGCAGTTCTGCTATTACTGTCATTTTATAATTTTTAGAGAAGATAAAAATGACAATGTAAATTACGTTACGGTAACGTAATTTACCACGAATGACATAAGATGACTGTGTGACGGTGTCACACAGGAAAGTCTTGACCAAATAGCGTGAGTTTAGGCGTGGAGTGTAATATTACTTGAGATGACGCAACCAAAGCGGCCTTCCGAGCCTTTTTGACCTCATGCTAAGACCGCTTAGGAATCACTCCAACTAGAAAAAGGCTCTATCGAGACAGTGACTGTTTTGACTGAAATTTAAAGTAAGCGCAAATGGAAATCAATGTTTTTCTCTTCTATGTAAGCTATTGCCGCACTATTTATGCGAGAAACAGCAGTATGAATATTAATCAAGCAAAAGACATTGCCCAATTTGGCAATAATTGCGACGGTAACGTAATTTACAGTGAAAATGAATTTCAATTATATCGACGAATTGGAGGAAACAGCTTTCCAGTTGACTGATTTTTAACTTTATCAAGAATGTAGAAGCATGATTTGAGACTCCTTAATCTATCTTGCATTTTTATGGCTTTTGGATCTCGTTTTCAGTATGTTGCTTCTGAAAAATAGTGACAGGGTTTTTGCCACTCAGTACACTCTTAGCATTCTCAAGCTTGTCCAACATGGCAGTCCAACAACAACATCCGCTCCAATACTTTATACACACGTAAAATGCAAAATTTATTGTTCACTGACGTGGCATAAACAAGACCTAAAATCCAGAAAACGTAGACAGAGCAAAAAAAGGCCAAGGAAGGTAGCACTGATCTGGAACTAAGAAGTCAAACAAATGCAAAAATATTATCAGCGCACAACTCAACTTTCGAGAACTGAATATTTAGAAAATAGACGAGAAGGGGTAAAAACTAATCTCTCGGAAATTACAATAGTATATGTGACAATAAAAACAAAACAGCACGTTTGTCTGGCAAAATTGTTATGCTTAAGTTATCAGTAACTTCACAACTTAAATGTTTTGTTCAAGTTAATAGTTTTGATCTAAAATGGACAGTAAAAGTTCACATTTTTATTAAAAAATGATACCTCGGATCATAAATTGAGCTAAAACTGTGATCCTGCAGGGTAATCAATGGATAGATGTTACAAGAAAGTAAAATCGAGCAATATTGTGACAGTGTAAATTACGTTACTGTTCGTTATGTAAATTACGTTACCATGTTTCAGGCCCTTTCCGGTATTATTCGAGCAAAGCTTACCAATCAAAAAGTCTGTTACTAAAATCTTCACTTTATAACGTTTATATTACTGGGACTGTGGACTCAAAGTTCGCAGAAGTAAAGAAATAAGAAATAAAATAAAAATAATTAAACTTCTTACGGATAAAAATAGGAATTTGCTTGTAGATTGTAGGGAAATTGTTCCTATCATATTTCACTTAAGCCCAAATGACGAAATAAAACTATTTTTCTTGTATCTATGTTATCTAAAAATGATAAGAACGAAATTTTTAAAGGCATCTGTTCACTGTCTCCGTTACGTTTCTTTTAGCAGTCCTAGAAAAAAACATGTATTTTTTTGTCAAAGGGTGGGTCGAGCATTTTTTCCTATAACTCAAAAACCGCTTGGACGTTTCTTGTCCAATTTAGGAAACGAAAATTTAAATAATAATCAATTCAAAAATTCTAGTGAAAAGTGGATCGGAAATACTTTTTTTTCTACTTTTCAAACTGCCAATGGTCCCTGTTAGCTGAGAATGGGTGTTTAGCCGAAGAAATTGAAATTTCCTTAACTAAGATTAACGACGATATCGGCTCAGTCACATTGTCAGTAAATCGAATTGATTTAATGACTTATTTTCTCTTCTAAACGATGATCAAAATACATATTTTTTTCCTAAATAGTAAACCTGTCCGAAAGACATTCATGAAGGTAAAATACTGTAGAGATAATTTTTTAGCTTATCTAATCGCACCCAGGCAGTGCTGGTGACTCTGCAGGTCATGTTGAACTCCAGTTGACATAAACAGGACTGACACTATATTAATGGCACTGATATAAAAGTATAGTTTTGCGACATAAACCAGCTAAGCTGACTGACACAGTGTCTGTAAACAAATTTAATACCACCCATCAAAAAGAAGCCAAATCACACACATGTACACACATGCTCACATACCGCCAAATACTTCTCGATCAGCCAGCGAAGTTCGCAATACCCGGAAACAGCTGCATGAAGCACGCACGACTGCAGGCCTTCACATTTTCTCTTGGTGATTTCCAAGGCAGCAGCTGTGTGACAATTAATGTTCCAGTTGATATTCCCGAATTCCTTGCATACGCCATAAGCCCACCTTCCAAAATCTGCAGACGTGATCTCAAGCTTCTGGTCTTCCTGGCAATCGATTTTGAGTGCAGTACCCTGGCAAACTGTCACATGCCTTACTGTAGGAACAACAACACGTAATGCGTTAGTCAAAGGTCTAGACTACGACTGTTTAAAGCTACGTAGCTCTTGGAATACATGAGTCGAGGGTACGCCACATTACCGAGCACTCGTACACTTTAAGACTTTTATTAAACTTGTGAACGATTTATATAAAAATCTTGAGCCCTAAATGGAAGAGAAAGAAATGCATATTGAAAACGCTCTACGACAAGCCAGAAGGAGTCGAGTGCTTTAATGACGCTTTGGATAACCCTTTTTCAATAACTTGTACTGCGTATAGACAGTTTAAAATGACCTCAATGCAACAAATATTCCATTAAATGTTTCATCCGGCTTTGATTAACAACGTATGGTTAAGGAGTTGTAATTTTTTTAATATGTGTTATAAAATAGCCAGGGTCAAGCAAGCACTGTGATTGGTCAAACTGAGTTCTTTATAACTCCACAATGCACGAAGCATACGTATGGTGCGTGCATTATAATTGTACATATGCACGGAGCACACGTCAGATTTTTTGCCTGTGAAAAATCTGAGAAATTCAGCGACAGACCGCCATCATGGCTGAGCAATTTCCCTCGTTTGACTGCGGTTTCGAGTTTCTTAATGATATGGTAAACACTAACGTAGAAGGAGAGTCTGATAAGGCTGCCACTGCAGGAAAGAAACGCTTTGTCGAGGTGACCGAAACACAGAAAAACCAGCTCTTGTTGGAAACCCAGGCTAAGGCCACGAAGAGCTCGATAAACTGGGGAGTAAAGGCTTTTAAAGGTAAAGAAATACAGTAATATACTTGTAAATGTAGTTCACATGAACACACATGTCTAACACTTGAAAAAAACGATTTAATTGAACAATGTAAGACTTTTAAAACGCCGAACAAAGCAGTAAACATGTTAAAATGAAATCGCTTAATAGACCGTTTTACAGTTGTTGCTGTGTTACCTGGCTTATGGCTGGAAACGAGGCTGCCGGTGACCATGTTTTGATACAAATCTCTTCACTTTTCTTATGCAAATGCAGGCTAGTTTGCATCACAACAACACAATTTACATGATAAAAACAGTGAGGTCTGTATCAATACAAGGTCACCGGCAGCCTCGCTACCATTAATAGGCCCGGTCACTGAGTAAGCAACTGTAAAATGGCCTATTAACGCGAATGTTACATTTATCTCCGCAATCTTCATTGTTTACAACATTAAAAGTCATATTAAAGTCACTTTCCGGTAAAATCATACACCAAAACATTCAAAACATTACTTGTAAGCAATAAGTCTTAAACCTGAATCGAAATTTTACATTTTTTCTCAGAATGGAGTGCGCAAAAAGTTCCTGTACAGCCAGAACTGGAGGAAATGACTACCGAGCAACTCGACAGCAGCTTGGCGCAATTTTACGTAGAAGCTCGCAGCAAAAAAGGAGAAGAATACAGCAAGTCATCTCTAATTTCGTTCAGAAATGCAATAGAGCGTTATCTAAATAACCCACCTTATAACAGAAGTGTAAAGCTAAGTTCCGCTGTATTTAATAATTCCAACCGCATGTTAAATGCCAAAATTAAGGCCTAGGGCAAACGTCGAATCTATTAGTCGCGTCGAATTTATTAAAAATAGGTTCGACAAAGAGTCGAACCTGCGTAGACCCTAATTCTCAAGTTGCACTTCGTGAAACACGGGAATAAGCACGTGTCCCCGTGCTATTAGGGACCTTACGAAAACAGCACGGCGACGGCGACGACAACGCCACAACACAAAAAGCTTAATGAGCAAAAACAATCGCTCTGCACGTGCGTTTTACATTTTGGTACATTTCTTTGTCGTCCTCTGTAAAGGCTGGTTTCCATATGATCGCAGACCTTATTGCGATCTGCGATCATATGGAAACCAGCCTTAAAACAACAACGTGAAATGACCAAATTCAA
>NW_028145873.1:0-97500 GCF_977016875.1 Pavona decussata | reverse complement strand
AAAAAAAAGCCCCTAAGACGTGGATAAATGTTTGGAAGATGTGGGCAGAAAGCAAGGATATTTTTTTGACGACGACATCGTCAATTACGAAGCCAAAGAACTGGATGAATATCTCTCGCGGTTCTTAGACGAAATTCGCAAAAGTGATGGCTCTGACTTATGAGCCGGGCAGTCTGAGGGTTATGTTAGGTGCTCTCGACATACTCCTCAAACAAAACGACAGCAACATTTCCATAGCCAAGGACCGAGAATTTGTTAAGTGCAGGCAAGTCCTGGAGGCAAAAAGCAAGAGCTCTTCGCGAGAAAGGCTACGGAAAACAGTCGAACGCAAGAAAAGCACTTTCCACGCAAGATGAAGATCAGCTACGGGAAAAACCGAGTACTGGGCGAACTTAATCCATTCAGCTGAACCATCCAGCATGCTAAACAAAGACAGTCCACCACTTCCGTGACGGCCAAGTGGCAATCAATTACCGCGTTGGTGTAGGTGATTTTTCAGAAAAATAACAATTAAAAACTATCACTTCAATACTTTTTGTACTCAACTTAATTTGTGGTTTCTCTTCTCTTCAGTGACTGCGAAAATATTTGAGAACGGCTTTCATTGAACTTTTTCATGTTGTTTCACTCTGTATTTAATGGTTTTTACAAAAGAAATGTCAATCATTTTTTTCATTGACGTAAAAAGATGTTACCTATACAAAAACCACGAAGGACGAGCCGCAAGGATTCTTTCTTTAGTAAAAATTTCTATGGCTCCTATGTTACAGCTGCCTTAATTTGGTTGAAAATCACTGCTTCACTTTTTAAGAAATTAATTTCAAGTTGAGCTATTTTCGATTGTTTGACCATTCGGTTCGATGGTGGTGTCATTAAAGTTTTGCTATTTACTTGATTGGCTGCACACATTGTTTATAATAGTCGCTCTAATTTGATAAATTAAAAAGGTTTAATGACTAATTGTGGTGTTTATTTATTTATTTATTTTTTTTTTTAGAGCTTGTAAGTTCTTGTTAAATTGGACATAAGCCCCCACGGTTATTCTCAGCGGTGAAGCAAAAATCTCTTGAAACTCGTAATATTTAAAGGATGCGATCAAGCGGATTATAGTTTTGGAATATGTACATGAAAGTCTATCACCAAAGCAAACTAAACAAAGCAATAAGCAAAATCTATATTTCAAGTCCGATAGGCCAGAACGTTTTCAATGGGGACTGCCTCTTAATTTCCTATTAGAAACGAGGAAATTAGGTGTTGGCCTTACGCGTCCTCTCATGCTCTTGTGTGGTTTTTACCTTGTGTCAAGTTTCTTCGTTGCGGTTACATAGTGTTACAGCGTTGCTCAAAGGTCAGTTGCGGCCTCTCCTTGCTATCTTTAGAATACCCTGACTTTGCTCTCCATTCATCGGTCCTTCATCTTCGCATCCTTATGTCATGGCTTCCAGTTTCTCTCGTTTTTCAGGAAAAAAGGTCTTCATCCTTCCTTTCCCCCGAGGATATCGAAAATTGTTCAGCTTTTTTTGGATAATCCATATCCTGGTTCAAGTGCTACGGGAGCTAAGCCCAAGGAAAAAACAAGAAAGAAAGCCGCCTCGACACCTTCATCCGCTCCATCTGCTTCTGAAGATCTTCTTCTTTTGGACCTTTTGCGGAAAGAGAACCTGGCCATACAGCTAAAGATTGCTGCAACGGAATCTCAACTAGGCCAGCTTGAAGCTTCGCCTAAATCAGTGTTCTGGAGCTTCGGCAACCACATCCCCATTTTACCCAGTGCAATTGCAATCTACGATTACGCCCAACGTTTCTTCCTCGCCTGCTTTGCCACAACAGCTGCTCAGTTTCAGCTTCGTGCACAAAAGAAAACCGGTTCATCCCTGCCAAAAAATTATTTGTTCTCCGCAAAAGGTACAATGGAATACTGATAAAATAAAATTTGCAGAGTTCTAATTCGGTTCCTTGGAGTTATGCAAGGAGCAGCCAGAGGCCTCGAATGTTCCCCTTTTAAGAACGATAGTCTGTACGATTCGAACTTTGGCCAGCCACCACATCTCACCGATTTCGCTCATATTTGGCATGTAAACTTCTTTATGGGTCCTAACTACGAAATGGATGATTTTAAGTTTCAATGATTTTTACTTTACAAAATACCGAGGAGGCCGGTTTCGAGCAGCCTTGTGTGTCCGCCATTTTGCCAAATCATAGGAGATCTTGCGAATTGAACTCTCCGCTCGTTCACTGGGAACTCGGTAAATTTTTACACAGGTGTAAAGAGATATCCTTCCTTTATATATTTTTATAAGTCAATCCAAGAAATGCTTAGCTTGAGCGACGATCCTCTAAGAGATATGAAGGTACATTTTACGCATTTTGAAAAGCCTCAAATTTACTAGAAATTGAAAGGACGATTTCGATTAAGGAACAGAATAAAATAGAATTGAATCCATCAGGACCATAAAAATTAGAAATAACCCAATTTTTTTCAAATGAGTTCAATAACCACACAAACAGTTCAAAAATCACACATCAGTTCAGTGACAGTAGACCTCAATTGTAATAAATAGCTACAGGTGAAGTGTTTTTTATTTCATTGGGACATGTAGGAAAAGAGAAAGGGGATGGGGATGGGGGGGGGGGGGGGTTTCGGGGTTAATGACAATTCAAAAGTTCAATAACCACAGCATCAGTTCAATAAACACACACCAGCTCAGTGACAGTAGACTGTTTTAAGAACAACTATAGAAGGAGTGTTTTTTATGTTTTATTTTCTTGCGACAAGTAGGAGGAGAGGGGAGAGGGTTTTACGGGGTCGAGGTCCATATTTAGGGAAGGCAGGAAGTAGGAATAAACGGAATATAACCTATATATTCACAAATAATGGTAACAGGCTTCTACGTACGTATTTAAAAATCAATTGTCCATTTATCCATTGCTTGTCATGGTAATCACGTTTAGCATCAGCTGTCTAATTATGTAGTTACTTCTTGTACTTAGCTTCTCTTCCTGCTCAAACCCGAAGCGCAAACGAACGAATGAGCGGAAACGCCAGCGAGCGAACGGATAGCCGAATGACCGAGTTAACGATCAAATGGTACACCGAACGCACATAGGCGAAAACGAGCAAACGAGAAACCGAGTATTCAGTATACAGGAACAAGACCATTTAAAGACAGTGACTTGTATACTATTAAGGGTTTCTGTATTTGAAATTTCGCGCTCAAGTCTTTCCAATCGAGTTGTCTAATTAAGCAGTTAGC
This sequence comes from Pavona decussata, assembly GCF_977016875.1. Classification (NCBI taxonomy): domain Eukaryota; kingdom Metazoa; phylum Cnidaria; class Anthozoa; order Scleractinia; family Agariciidae; genus Pavona; species Pavona decussata. Next base: position 94,246 of record NW_028145873.1, on the reverse strand, counting down.
GTCAGCATCATAGCTAGAAAAGGTTAAAACGCGAGCAGCACGGTTCTGAAGCTTCTGTCAAATAACCTTTTACCACAATTACCCCGACAAGATTGCAATGATGGAAATGAGATTGAATTAGTGCGTTGTATATATAATGAAGAGTAGGTGGAGAAACTTGGAAAACGCTTTATAAAAACATCTGATCTCCGGTTCAAAGTAAATTGTATAGAGAGGCTTGGAAAGCGTTTTATAAAAAAATCTGATCTCCGGTTAAAAAGTAAATTGTATAGAGAGGCTTGGAAAGCGCTTTATAAAAAAATCTAATCTCCGGTTAAAAAGTAAATTGTATAGAGAGGCTTGGAAAGCGCTTTATAAAAAAATCTAATCTAAGGTTAAAAGTAAATTGTATAGAGAGGCTTGGAAAGCGTTTTATAAAAAAATCTGATCTCCGATTAAAGTAAATTGTATAGAGAGGCTTGGAAAGCGTTTTATAAAAAAATCTGATCTCCGATTAAAGTAAATTGTATAGAGAGGCTTGGAAAGCGCTTTATAAAAAAATCTAATCTCCGGTTAAAAGTAATATGTATAGAAAGGCTTGGAAAGCGCTTTATAAAAAAAATCTGATCTCCGATTAAAGTAAATTGTATAGAGAGGCTTGGAAAGCGCTTTATAAAAAAAATTAATCTCCGGCTAAAAGTAAATTGTATAGAGAGGTTTGGAAAGCGCTTTATAAAAAAATCTGATCTCCGATTAAAGTAAATTGTATAGAGAGGCTTGGAAAGCGCTTTATAAAAAAAAAACTAATCTCCGGTTAAAAGTAAATTGTATAAAGAGGCTTCGGGGAACGCAATATAAGAAAATCTTATCTCCGCTTTAAAGTGAATTCTAAAGAGAGGCTTGGAAAGCGCTTAATAAAAAAAACTGATATACGGTTAAAAGTAAATTGTATAGAGAGGCTTGCAAAGCGCTTTATAAGAAAATCTGATCTCCGGTTAAAAGTAAATTGTATAAGGAAACTTGGAAAGCGCTTTATAAAAAAATCTAATCTCCCCTTAAAAGTGAATTGTATAGAGAGGCTTGGAAAGCGCATTATAAGAAAATCTGATCTCCGCTTAAAAGTGAATTGTAAAGAGAGACTTGGAAAGCGCATTATAAGAAAATCTGATCTCCGGTTTAAAGGAAATTGTACAGAGAGGCTTGCGGAGCGCATTATAAGAAAATCTGATTTCAGGTTAAAAGTGAATTGTATAGAGAGACTTAGAAAGCGCATTATAAAAAAATCTAATATACGGTTTCAGGTAAATTGTATAGAGAGGATTGGGTAGCGCATTATAAGAAAATCTGATCTCCGCTTAAAAGTGAATTGTATAGAGAGACTTGGAAAGCGCTTAATAAAAAAATCTAATCTCCGCTTAAAAGTAAATTGTATAGAGAGGCTTGGAAAGCGGATTATAAGAAATTCTGATCTCCGGTTATAAGTAAATTGTATAGAGAAACTTAAAAAGCGCTTTATAAAAAAATTTAATCTTTGCTTAAAAGTGAATTGTATAGAGAGGCTTGGAAAGCGCATTATAAAAAAAATCTCATCTCCGGTTCAAAATAAATTGTATAGAAAGGTTTTGGGGAGCGCTTTATAAAAAAATCTGATCTCCGGTTTAAAGTAAATTGTATAGAGAGGCTTAGAAAGTTCATTATAAGAAAATCTGATCTCCGCTTAAAAGTGAATTGTAAAAAGAGACTTGGAAAGCGCATTACAAGAAAATCTGATCTCCGCTTAAAAGTGAATTGTATAGAGAGGCTTGGAAAGCGCTTTATAAAAAAATCTGATCTCCGGTAATAAGTAAATTGTATAGAGAGACTTCGGGAGCGCTTTATAAAAAAATCTAATCTTCGGTTAAAAGTGAATTGTATACGGAGAGGCTTGGAAAGCCATTTATTAAAAAAATCTGATCTGTGGTTAAAACTGAATTGTAAAGAGAGGCTTAGAAAACGCTTTAAAAAAAAATCTGATCTCCTTTGAAAAGTGAATTGTATAGAGAGACTTGGGGAGCGCTTTATCAAAAAATCTGATCTTCGGTTAAAAGTGAATTATATATAGAGGCTTGGGCAGCGCTTTATAAAAAAATCTGATCTCCGGTTAAAAGTGAATTGTAAAGAGAGACTTGGGGAGCGCTTTATAAAAAAATCTGATCTCCGGTTAAAAGTGAATTGTATAGAGAGACTTAAAAAGGGCTTAATATAAAAATCTGATCTCCGGTAAAAAGTAAATTGTATAGAGAGACTTGGGGAGCGCTTTATAAAAAAAATCTCTTTTCCGGTTAAAAGTAATTTGTAAAGAGAGAGTTGGAAAGCACATTATAAGAAAATCTGATCTCTGTTTAAAAGTAAATTGTATAGAGAGGCTTGGAAAGCGCATTATAAGAAAATCTGATCTCTGTTTAAAAGTAAATTGAATAGAGAGACTTGGAAAGCCCATAATAAGAAAATCTGATCTCGGGTTAAAAGTGAAATGTATAGAGAGGCTTGGAAAGCGCATTATAAAAAAAATCTGATCTCTGCTTAAAAGTAAATTGAATAAAAAGACTTGGAAAGCGCATTATAGAAAAATCTGATCTCCAGTTAAAGTAAATTGTATAGAGAGGCTTGGAAAGCGCATTATAAAAAAATCTGATCTCCGTTTAAAAGTAAATTGTATAGAGAGACTTGGAAAGCGTTTTATAAGAAAATCTGATCTCCGCTTAAAAGTGAATTGTATAGAGAGACTTGGAAAGCGCTTAATAAAAAAATCTGATCTCTGGTTAAAAGTGAATTGTATAGAGAGACTTGGAAAGCGCTTTATAAAAAAATCTAATTTCCGGGTAAAGGTGAAGTGTATAGAGAAACTTGGGAAGCGCTTTATAAAAAAATCTGATCTTCGGTTAAAAGTGAATTGTATAGAGAGGCTTGCAAAGCGCTTTATAAGAAAATCTAAAATATCCTTTGAAAAGTGAAATTTATAGAGAGACTTGGAAAGCGCTTTATAAAAAAATCTGATCTCTGGTTAAAAGTGAATTGTATAGAGAGGCTTGGAAAGCGCTTTATAAAAAACATCTGATATCCGGTTGAAACTCAATTGTATAGAGAGGCTTGGAAAGCGCTTTATAAAAAAATGTGATCTCCGGTTAAAAGTGAATTGTATAGAGAGACTTGGAAAGTGCTTTATAAAAAAAAAAATGATCTCTGCTTAAAAGTAAATTTTATAGACAGACTTGGAAAGCGCGTTATAAGAAAATCTGAATTCCAGTTGAAAGTAAATTGTATAAAGAGGCTTGGAGAGCGCTTTATAAAAAAATCTGATCCTCGGTTAAAAATAAATTGGTTAAAGAGGCTTGGAAAGCGCTTAAAAAATATTCTGATCTCCTTTGAAAATTGAAATTTATAGAGAGACTTGGAAAGCGCTTTATAAAAAAATCTGATCTCTGGTTAAAAGTAAATTGTAACGATAGGCTTAGAAAGCACTTTATAAAAAAATCTAATTTCCGGGTAAAGGTGAAGTGTATAGAGAGACTTGGAAAGTGCTTTATAAAAAAAAAATGATCTCTGCTTAAAAGTAAATTTTATAGACAGACTTGGAAAGCGCGTTATAAGAAAATCTGAATTCCAGTTGAAAGTAAATTGTATAAAGAGGCTTGGAGAGCGCTTTATAAAAAAATCTGATCCTCGGTTAAAAATAAATTGGTTAAAGAGGCTTGGAAAGCGCATTATAGGAAAATCTAAATTCCAGTTAAAAGTAAATTGTATAGAGAGACTTGGAATGCGCATTATAGGAAAATCTAAATTCCAGTTAAAAGTAAATTGTATAGAGAGACTTGGGAAGCGCTTTATACAAAAATGTGATCTTCGGTTAAAAGTGAATTGTATAGAGAGGCTTGGAAAGAGATTAAAAAAAAAACCTGATATCCTTTGAAAATTGAAAATTATAGAGAGACTTGAAAAGCGCTTTATAAAACAATCTGATCTCCGGTTAAAAGTAAATTGTATAGAGAGGCTTGGAAAGCTCATTATAAGAAAATCTGATCTCCGCTTAAAAGTGAATTGTAAAATGAGACTTGGAAAGCGCATTACAAGAAAATCTGATCTCCGGTTTAAAGGAAATTGTATACAGAGGCTTGGGTAGCGCATTATAAGAAAATCTGATCTCCGCTTAAAAGTGAATTGTAAAGAGAGGCTTGGAATGCGCTTTATAAAAAAATCTGATCTCCGGTAAAAAGTAAATTGTATAGAGAGACTTCGGGAGCGCCTTATAAAAAAATCTAATCTTCGGTTAAAAGTGAATTGTATACGGGGAGGCTTGGAAAGCCATTTATTAAAAAAACTCTGATTTGCGGTTAAAACTGAATTGTATAGAGAGGTTTGGAAAACGCTTTAAAAAAAAATCTGATCTCCAGTTAAAAGTGAATTGTATAGAGAGACTTAGAAAGCGCTTTATAAAAAAATCTGATCTCCGCTTAAAAGTAAATTGTATAGAGAGACTTGGAAAGCGCTTTATAAAAAAATCTGATCTCCGCTTAAAAGTAAATTGTATAGAGAGACTTGGAAAGCACATTATAAAAAAATCTGATCTCCGCTTAAAAGTAAATTGTATAGAGAGACTTGGAAAGCGTTTGATAAGAAAATCTGATCTCCGCTTAAAAGTGAATTGTATAGAGAGACTTGGAAAGCGCTTAATAAAAAAATCTGATCTCTGTTTAAAAGTGAATTGTATAGAGAGGCTTGGAAAGCGCTTTATGAAAAAATGTAATTTCCGGATAAAGGTGAAGTGTATAGAGAGACTTGGAAAGCGCTTTATAAAAAAATCTGATCTCCGCTTAAAAGTAAATTATATAGAGAGACTTGGAATGCGCATTATAGGAAAATGTGAATTCCAGTTAAAAGTAAATTGTATAGAGAGTCTTGGGGAGCGCTTTATAAAAAAATCTGATCCCCGCTTTAAAGTGAATTGTATAGAGAGACTTGGAAAGGGCTTAATAAAAAAATCTGATCTACACTTAAAAGTAAAATGTATAGAGAGACTTGGAATGCGCATTATAAAAAAATCTGAATTCCAGTTAAAAGTGAATTGTATGGAGAGGCTTGGAAAGCGCTTTTAAAAAAAATCTGATATCCTTTGAAAATTGAAATTTATAGAGAGACTTGAAAAGCGCTTTATAAAAAAATCTGATCTCCGGTTAAAACTGAATTGTATAGAAAGGCTTGGAGAGCGCTTTATTAAAAACTCTGATCTCCAGTTAAAAGTGAATTGTATAGAGAGACTTGAAAAGTGCTTAATAAAAAAATCTGATCTCTGCTTAAAAGTAAATTGTATAAAGAGACTTGGAAAGCGCATTATAAGAAAATCTAAATTCCAGTTAAAAGTAACTTGTATAGAAAGGCTTAGGGAAAGCTTCATAAAAAAATCTGATCTTCGGTTAAAAGTGAATTGTATAAAAAGGCCTGAAAAGCGTTAAAAAAAATTCTGATCTCCTTTGAAAATTGAATTGTATAGAGAGACTTGGAAAGCGCTTTATAAAAAAAATCTGATATCAGGTTAAAAGTGAATTGTATAGAGAGGCTTTGAAAGCGCTTTATAAAAAAATTTAATCTCCGGGTAAAGGTGAAGTGTATAGAGAGACTTAGAAAGCGCTTTATAAAAATATCTGATCTCCGGTTAAAAGTGAATTGTATAGAGAGGCTTCGAAAGTGCTTTAAAAAAAATCTAATGTTCGGTTAAAAGTGAATTGTATAGAGAGGCTTGGAAAGCGCATAATAGGAAAATCTAAACTCCGGTTAAAAGTGAATTGTATGAAGAGGCTTGGAAAGCGCTTTATAAAAAAATCTGATCTCCGGTTAAAGGAAATTATATAGAGAGGCTTGGAAAACGCTTTATAAAAAAAATGTAATCTCCGGTTAAAAGTGAATTCTATAGAGAGGCTTGGAAAGCGCTTTATAAAAAAAACCTGATCTCCAGTTAAAAGTGAAATATATAGAGAGGCTTGGAAAGCACTTTATAAAAAAATCTAATCTCTAGTTAAAAGTGAAATGTATATAGAGAGGCTTGGAAAGCGCTTTATAAAAAAATCTAATCTCCAGTTAAAAGTGAAATGTATAGAGAGGCTTGGAAAGCGCTTTATAAAAAAATCTGATCTCCGGTTAAAAGTGAAATGTATAGAGAGGCTTGGAAAGCGCTTTATAAAAAAAATTGGATCTCAGGTTAAAACTATATTGTATAGAGAGGCTTAGAAAGCGCTTTATAAAAAAAATCTAATCTCCAGTTAAAAGTGAAATGTATAGAGAGGCTTGGAAAGCGCTTTTTAAAAAAATCTGATCTCCGGTTAAAAGTGAATTGTATAGAGAGGCTTAGAAAGCGCTTTATAAAAAAATCTAATCTCCAGTTAAAAGTGAAATGTATAGAGAGGCTTAGAAAGCGCTTTATAAAAAAATCTAATCTCCAGTTAAAAGTGAAATGTATATAGAGAGACGTGGAAAGCCCTTTAAAAAAAATCTGATCTCCGGTTAAAAGTGAGTTGTATAGAAAGGCTTGAAGAGATTTTTTTTAACAAATCTGATTTCCGGTTAAAACTAAATTGTATAAAGAGGCTTGGGGAGCGCTTTTTAAAAAAAATCTGATCTCCGGTTAAAAGTGAATTGTATAGAGAGGCTTGTGGAGCGCTTTATAAAAAAATCTGATTTCTGGTCAAAAGTGAATTGTATAGAGAGGCTTTGGGAGCGCTTTATAAGAAAATCTGATCTCTGGTTTAAAGTGAATTGTACAGAGAGACTTGGAAAGTTCTTTATAAAAAAAAAATGTGATCTCCGGTTAAAAGTGAATTGTATAAAGAGACGTGGAAAGCGCTTTATAAACAAATCTGATTTCCGGTTAAAAGTGAATTGTAGAGAGAGGCTTGGAAAGCGTTTTATAAAAAAATCTGATCTCCGGCTAACAGTGAATTGTATAGAGAGGCTTGAAAAGCGCTTTATAAAAAAATCTGATATCCGGTCAAAAGTGAATTGTATAGAGAGGCTTGAAAAGCGCTTTATAAAAAATCTGATTTCCGGTTAAAAGTGAATTGTATAGAGAGACTGGGAAAGCGCATTATAAAAAAAATCTGATCTCCGCTTAAAAGTGAATTCTATAGAGAAGCTTTGGGAATGTTTTTTAAAAAAATCTGATCTCCGGTTAAAAGTGAATTGTATAGAGAGGGTTGGGGAGCGCTTTATAAAAAAAAATCTGATCTCCGGTTAAAAGTGAATTGTATAGAGAGGCTTGTGGAGCGCTTTATAAAAAAGTCTGATCTCCATTTAAAACTGAATTGTATAGAGAGGCTTGGGGAGCGTTTTTTAAAAAAATCTGATCTCCGGTTAAAAGTATAGGGAGGCTTGTGGAGCGTTTTTTTAAAAAAGTCTAATCTCCGGTTTAAAGTGAATTGTATAGAGAAGCTTGGAAAGCTTTTTTTTAAAAAATCTGATCTCCGGTTAAAACTGAATTGTATAGAGATTCTTGGGGAGCGCTTTATAAAAAAAATCTCATCTCCGGTTAAAGCTGAATTGTATAGAGAGGCTTGGGGAGCGCTTTATAAAAAAATCTGATATCCGGTTGATCAGCAGGGATTTGCTAAAGCAAAGGCATAGAAAAAACCAGGGAAGATTTATTACTCGACGTTTCGGGGTCATCGTGACTCCTTTATCAAGAGACTAGTTTAAAAACATGCAAATAAGGAAAGGTACAAGAAAAGCATAAATTAGAATGAACGGCTTAAACAAACACCTTGGCGCGGATGGAATCCGTTTGCATGTTCAGTGTTGGCTTACGCATGCGAATATACAGCATTTCTTTAACGATTCAATCAAATTTGTCGCTACATTTTGCGATGACGTTGAATTGCTCGATGAAGCGTTCAGGCATTTCACTATTGTGTTGGAGGTTGTAGTGTTTGTAAATAGAAGATGATTTTGTAGTGTGCTCTTCTACGCGCTGGTGTAAGTGACCACGTGTATAGCCCACATACCCTGCATCACACAGGTTACATTTAAATTCATAAACGATACATTGTTGGTTAACAATAGGGGGCTTAATTTCGTGTTGCTTAAGTTGTTGCTCGAGCTAAGGGCTAACAGACACTGGTTGGACAGTCACGCCTAACTTCGAGCTTAAACTGTTCAGTTGTTGTTTAACATGATTAGCTGACGACTTGTCCTTGAAGGGTAACACTAATCTCACAATCTCCGATGGTACGTCTGGTGATGGACAGGGCTCTGCAGATGGAATCCTTCTCTCAACGAACCGCTTGATTGTAGTTTCAACCAGTGGTTTTGGGTATTTCAAGTTATGAAAAACCCCTCTAAGGCGGTCACATTCCCGTCGGAGAAGAAAGACCAGTTAGAAGATAATCGATAAGCGCGATCCACCATGGTGTTAACTAGGCTGCGCTTGTACTTAATGTCAACATGGCTCTGGAAATGCAGAAGGAGACCGGTGTTGGTTCTTTTGGTGTAGACCTTGCTCTCAAGCTTTGGTGCACGGTTAATCAGTTCACTTCCTAGAAAGGGAAGGGATCCTTCCCGTTCGACTTCCATGGTAAACTTGAGGGAGGGATGGGTAGAGTTAAGGGTGTCTAGAAACTGGCCAGCGGTCACCCTACCGGGCATTACGGTCAGGGTGTCATCGACGTACCTCCGGTAATACCGCGAAAGTTGACCGTGTTGTTCGAGGCGAGCACATGAAGACGTTAGCCAGCAACGGTCCAAGGGGAGAACCCATAGCGACTCCATCGGTCTGCTTTTATAAAGCACCGTCAAACTGGAAAAACTGGTTTTTCGTAGCTGCTCGGAGGAGGTCGATTAGGTCCGTTTTAGAGAGGTTCAAGCTGTGCGTCTCGTTGAACCAATCCTGGGCAAAGGCTTTTTCAGCTAAGATCTGTATTGTTTCCTCCAAGGGTACATTTGCAAACAATGAGGTGACGTCATAGGACACTAAAATTTCGCCGTTCTTGATCTCGAAGCCTCGTACTTTTTTTTTAGCTTTTTATTCGAGATTTCACGGCCGCCATTACTTGGCCTTGTTCCGGAAATTAAGGCTCAAATTACAGGAAGTGACGTCATTGGCTCAACATGACTAATTTTCATATGGATTCTACTTCATAAACTGTATTCCGCTGTTATTTAGTTCGCAACAGCAGAATACAGTTTTTGAAGTAGAATCCATATGAAAATTAGCCATGTGGAATATTCCGTGTTGAGCCAATGACGTCGCTTCCTGTAATTTGAGCCTTAAGAGCCACTGTCTGTAAATATCGAGAATCTGGCGTCAGTCGTGAAATTTTCAATTTCTTCATATTTTGCCCAAATAACTTCTATAGTGAGTTATTTTCAAAAATACTATTCAAAGGACCTGAAGCGCTTTAGTTTTTTCGAAATCTAAGAAAGTTCGAAAAACGCCATTTTGGCCTTCTGGCGGCGTCAAAACTACAATAAAATTATGCATTTTCTTTTCGCTCGTCCAGATCAACGCAATAACATCTACCGATGAACTTCGGTTAACTCATAACAGATCTCTTGATCTCCCTGAAACACTAAATTATTTTGAGAAAGCTGTTGAAAACTGCTTGTTTTTGGCTGTTACAATTACCCTAGTTCCAGCGCTTTAGCGGATAAGGTAATTTTAGCTAACTTTAACAGCAACGAAAGCCCACTGGTACATGTAATTTGAAGTTGAAACTAGTATGGTCTTAAAGCCCATTCTTTATAGTTTGTTGTATTAAAATTTCTAAGGCGGCCCGAAAAAAGTGCCCCGTCGAGAGACGGAAACGTGAAGTGTACTTTCTGGAATTTCGACCTTTCACGAAGCGAACATGAAGCATCCCTATTCCGAAAAGAACCGCACATTGTAAAATCTACCAATGGAAACCTGTTTCGAAATCCTGGATGCATCAAAACAGTCTAGTACTCAAAGCTACAATCCCTTTTGATTGAAAATATTATTATATAAACACTTGTGGAAAACAGGAGACGTGTAGTTCAAGCCGTGAAATGTGTAATTCAAAGCCGCGCCGGCAGATATCTACAGTAGCACGCACGTGTACGCGTCGCAAGATTGCTATTTCGTTCCGCTATTATTTTACCGTTAAAACTAACAAGAAGATCCTCAATATGCATGTTGTCGTCTTCCTTCGTTCATTCTTATCTCGAGATTTTTAAGCTCTGAAGAGAACACGCCACACGCCAACAAAACAAAACAAAACAAAACAAACAGGATTTTAGTAGGGCGATCAAATTCCAAGACAAGTGAAAATAGCTACAAATGCAGGCCCGATTTAGTATTCAGTTGATTAAGATAACCGCACATTTATTTTATATTCAAGTGATAAGGCATAATGTACATCAAATTATTATGTAGACAAAGTAAAAACAAACTATCAGCAATGTCGAAGTACCATGGAAAGCAGCTGTTAATAAGGTAAACAAAACAATTTCAACCTCACCGGTCTTTTTGCAATCCGTGAGAAAATGTAGTGAATCCCTGGCTTCTATACTTATGAATGGCAAATTGCTTCTATATGTATATTGGGCAACCGGTGGACTTGTTTCTTTCAAAGGCTGAGACTAAATTTACACTGGAGCATTGCAATAATCTTCCGTCAGGTACAAAAGTAACTCTTATCAGCTTTTATAGTTGGTCCACAATCACGCCATATGGTCCAGATTTCTCCCTCTACAAAACGTTCCAGAGCGTCCCGTCGTTTATGGTCGGGTTGAAGTAGTTTTGTTGGCCTGTCCCAATAACTTTTGTTCTCTGAGAAGCTTGCTAACGCGCACTATTACGGCCTTGTCGGGAGCGGTGTGTAAATACATGCATGCGACTTTGGTTGGGAATATGTGCGGATAACTAGTTCAGAGAATCAAGCAACTGTGGAATGCGTGGCAGTCTATCGCGCGGTGCATAAAGGATGTCCAAGGGCATCTCGCGTTTTGCTAAGAAAAGACAGTAAGCAACGATTGTGGAGTGGACAGTGAATAAAAATTCCTGCTCTCCCGAGCAGTTAAGATGTTGAATAATTGTAAACTTCACAGTACATATTATCATGGTTTTTAGGGCTCAAATCAGTGGAGCCGCGCGCGTTGCGCGTTGGGAGGGGGGTAGACATTGGAACTAGAAGGTGGACAAAAATCACAGAAAAATTGCTGCTGCTAAGCCCTTTTTTTGTTTGGCCCCTGTGTTTAAATGCAAATAGTTCTTTAAGGACCTCTTTAAGGGTCTCTCTCTTTTGGGGGCGGGAAGAAGAGAGACGATGAGAAGTCCAAAGCTGACACAACGTAATATATTTTAAAACAACATTTCGGCTGGCCAATCCAGCCTTCTTCAGGTTTAGATGTTACTAAAATGGAGGATGTTGCAATACATAGGAGTGGCGGAAATGACGTTTTGTAAACGTCTATATTTCAAGTTTGGCTGATTAGATCTCCTGTGAGATCCACCGTACAAGCAAGCAGGATCTTCGTTCACGGCTTTTGCATTTTTTAAAGAAGAGAGACCCTGGGAACTTGTTTGGACAATTATTAATAGACTAGAAATACGTGACTCGCAAAACCTCGCGAAGCGGGGGCTGGGTGGAAAGCCCTCTTTACTCGTATTGTAGCATCAAACGAGGAGATTAAGAGGCGTATAAGAATTTTTTTTTGATGAGCATGGTGTTTTCGTAGTTCCACGGGCTAGTTTGCGGTTGAAAATCTATTTCTGACGCGACGTAATGTACAACGGGCGTGCAGCGCTGTCGTGTTCGATGAATTTATTTCCCACGGAAAATTATTGACCGCGTTTACAAAACGTGTAATTTCTTTAATGCACTCTTTCACAAAAAAGATTTCTAAAAGAAAGGGAAAAGATTCTGGAGAGATAGTTCTGTGTCCAGTGAATATTGATGAACATTGCAGTTGAAATTTGATCATGCACGCATATTTTTTTCCATGTATGCAAATTTTGCTCCAGACAACGCCAGACAGTCTGACGTCATTGTGCGGACACCTTCAAAGATATAAACATATATCTGAGCTGATTTTCAAAAAGGTGGCTACAGAAATTGAGCACTTTTGAGACTTTCTAAGCTGAAGGAATATGCTAGTCATTAACAATACTCCAGTTACGGTTCATCACAAGAAAGTAAGGTCAGGAAATACTATGAAAGAGAAAAGAGGGGCTTTTCTTTGGAATTAGACGTGACATTGACACCCGAGTGAAATGAGACATGACCTGTGATCCGACTAAACAAGTGTGACACTTGGTAATTATTAACGGCGCCAACGCATCTTAAATCTCAACCAAAACCCGGATTTTAAGCGCTCAAGACTAGCCTTCCACAAAAGAATCGGCTTAATCGGGGCAAACCAGCGTTTTAAATTGATTTTCCGTGTTAATTATAAGTTCAAGACGTAATGAGAATCACGCCGAACGAACATCTGGAAATTATTTATGACATTGAGTCCGGAAATCCGACCAAAATCGCACTTCTCGACTAATCGATGACTAGCCTAACAACGCCACATATAATAACGGCGAAAAATAATAGAATAGCTTTTCAAACTCACGCTTCTTGAAGAGAAAATCCTTGCCCATTCTTGCTAGTGTTTTCCATATCAGCTTATATCCCGGATGTTGAAATCAACATTTGAAAAGGGAAGGGTTGGCACCCTTTTCCACCACAAAAATATATTAAGTCTTTGGCTGGGTAAACAATTCGCGAAAATTTCACGTTGCCCGAAAAGAACTCATCCCTAAGACCTACTTTTTAAAGCCAAAGACTGTCACCTCCTCAAGCAAAGCCCACAATATACAAGCCTTTAATAGTCCAAGCCCGAGTAACTGAAAATTACTCGTTTAGCTTAAAAGAGGACTATTGGTAGCAAGCATATTAGTACGAGGCAGAAACTGCACTCGTAAGACTTCTCCCTTCACTAGACTTAATGATGTCCTCAGGAAAACTTTGCTTCAGGAAGCCAAACGAAACGCTAGGTCTAATGACTTAGTTCTGATCTCAGAGCGCGCGCCGAATCGTTGCGCGGTTAGAAGACGTTTGAGAGAGAGTGGGGCTAGGTTAGCAAATCAGGGAGGGAGGGGGGGGGGGGTAGTAGAAAAATATTTTGGTTTTATAAATATTTGCTAATGACCATTGTAATCTATTAAGTTACTGATGTGAAATTCAATAAGAAACGCTAAAAAAAAAATAAATAAATAAATATCTTAAGAAAAGGTAACAAAAACGTCAATTTCTGTAGCCACCTTCTGGAAAATCAGCTCAGATATAGACATATATAAATATATTTTTCGCTCGAATTCGCGCGGCTTAGCTCCGCTCGGGCCGGCTCGGCCCGACAAATTTATCAACCTCGCTACGCTCGGGCCTTCGGCCCTCGCTTCGCGAGGAATTAAGGAGACTGGTTTTTGAGGAGAGGGGAAAATCGGAGTACTCGGAGAGAAATCTCTCTGAACAAGGACGAGAACCAACCATTAACTAAACACTGTTATGACACGGAGAACTAGAATCGAACCCAAATTTCCGGAATAACTACCTACATGATAATGACGACGAGGTGTGCTCCTTTTTCATCTTTTTTTTTTTTATGTCCAGCCAAGCCACGGCTATGCCATGCTGATGAGCCCGAAACAGTTGTCTACACAGGACCACACACTCAGAGCAAGAGGGAGATCTTCCAAGGGACCAACCGTTTTCTCTTCTTACCATTTTTTGGTTGTTTGTTTGATCGTTTTGTGGTTCGCGGGGGGTTAGAGTCGGAAGCTGAATTTTTTTATTTCACCTTTAGTTTTGGGAATAAGTTTTATTTTTTAGATCCGGAAAGAACCATTTGCATGTTAACACAGAAACGAAAGAAAACAAGGCCTTAGCAGGAGCTTTGTCGGAAGTTTTCCTTTAACTCAATGTGCGCGAGTTTTTCCACCTTCTAGTTCCAATGTCCACCCATACCACAATTCCTCCCCCCCCCCCCCCCCCCCGGCCACCCACCTCCCATGATCCCAACGGGCGCCTCCACTGATTTGAGCCCTAAAAACCGTGACATTGTGTTATCTGAACTTTACAAATATTTAACACCTTACCTGCTCGGGAAAGCAGCAATTTTGATTCACTGTCCACTCCACAATTGCCGCTTATTGTCCTTTCCCGAGATACCCCTGGACGTCCTTTATACACCGCGCGATAGACTGTCACGCATTCCACAGTTGCTGAAGCCGCACAGGCACCAAGTCGAATATTTACACACCGCTCCCAACAAGACCATAACAGTGCCCGTCTGCAAGCTTCCCAAGGAACAAACTTTTTTAGTTCAGACCAACAAAACTGCTCCAATCCGGCCACAAACGACGTTCTGGAACGTTTTGTAGAGGGAGAAATGTGGACCATATGGCGTGGTTCTGGTGATTGATCAACTATAAAAGTAACTTTTGCTTGACGGAAGATTATTGCAATTACCCAAGTGTAAATTGTATCACAGCCTTTCGAGAAAACAAGTCTACCAGTTTGCTAACTTAACATATAGAAGCAAGTTTGTCATACATAACTATAGAAGCAAGGGATTCATTATATTTTCTCAAGGATCGCAACAAGACCGGTGAGGTTGACATTGTTTTGTTTACAACTACAAATTAATTAAAGGTTGTTAACAGTTGCTTTTCCACGGTACTTTGACATTGCTGAAAAGTTGTTTTTACTTTGTCTACATAGTAATTTGATGTACATTATGCCTTATCACTTGAATATAAAATAAATGTGCGGTTATCTTAATCAACTGAATACTAAATCGGGCCTGCATTTGTAGCTATTTTCATTTGTCTTGGAATTTGATCGCCCTACTAAAATCCTGTTTGTTTTGTTTTGTTTTGTTTTGTTGGCGTGTGGCGTGTTCTCTTCAGAGCTTAAAAATCTCGAGATAAGAATGAACGAAGGAAGACGACAACATGCATATTGAGGATCTTCTTGTTAGTTTTAACGGTAAAATAATAGCGGAACGAAATAGCAATCTTGCGACGCGTACACGTGCGTGCTACTGTAGATATCTGCCGGCGCGGCTTTGAATTACACATTTCACGGCTTGAACTACACGTCTCCTGTTTTCCACAAGTGTTTATATAATAATATTTTCAATCAAAAGGGATTGTAGCTTTGAGTACAAGACTGTTTTGATGCATCCAGGATTTCGAAACAGGTTTCCATTGGTAGATTTTACAATGTGCGGTTCTTTTCGGAATAGGGATGCTTCATGTTCGCTTCGTGAAAGGTCGAAATTCCAGAAAGTACACTTCACGTTTCCGTCTCTCGACGGGGCACTTTTTTCGGGCCGCCTTAGAAATTTTAATACAACAAACTATAAAGAATGGGCTTTAAGACCATACTAGTTTCAACTTCAAATTACATGTACCAGTGGGCTTTCGTTGCTGTTAAAGTTAGCTAAAATTACCTTATCCGCTAAAGCGCTGGAACTAGGGTAATTGTAACAGCCAAAAACAAGCAGTTTTCAACAGCTTTCTCAAAATAATTTAGTGTTTCAGGGAGATCAAGAGATCTGTTATGAGGTAACCGAAGTTCATCGATAGATGTTATTGCGTTGATCTGGACGAGCGAAAAGAAAATGCATAATTTTATTGTAGTTTTGACGCCGCCAGAAGGCCAAAATGGCGTTTTTCGAACTTTCTTAGATTTCGAAAAAACTAAAGCGCTTCAGGTCCTTTGAATAGTATTTTTGAAAATAACTCACTATAGAAGTTATTTGGGCAAAATATGAAGGAATTGAAAATTTCACGACTGACGCCGGATTTTCGATATTTACAGACAGTGGCTCTTAATTTCCGGAAGAAGGCCAAGTAATGGCGGCCGTGAAATCTCGAATAAAAAGCTAAAAAAAAATACTTGCAATCACCGTAAAGGATTGAAATTTGGTAACATGAGTAAGAAGGTCATATTCTACACGAAAATGCAAAAAGATGGAAAATGAAATTTTCGTCCCAGGGGCACTTTAAGTGCGACGATCTTTAACTAGTCACACCAAAATTATTGGTATTTTTTGGGGAAACGTTACGAAGAGTTGAAGTCAGGGCCGAATCTTTTTATCCCTCGATCCCTCCCTAGGCTAATTCACCCATTTGCTTTAATTTATTTGTTCGTCGGATCCTCAACACAGTTCGCACTTCTGCCACTTTTAACTTGGGTTTTCAGGGCATTGCATGTCTGAACGCATTAAACTTTTGGTTCAACACCTAAACAATATTTTTGAATGAAACGTGTCCACTGTTTGTAAATATGGAAAAACCTTTAAAAAAGACTTGTTGAAAATTGCTGAAACAAATTTGATTATTTGCGACTTTTCATTCAACACTCCTTTCAACATTTCCTTTTTTCTAGAATTGTTTGACCATGTTGAAGCTGTTTTAACATTTCCTTCCAATTCGGTCGAACAAAATAATGAACACAGCTAGTTATAAAATTATTTCTTGTTCGTCGCGATTAATTCTTATATGTAGGTCTGATATTGTAACCGTTGGAACTCCCTCAACATAATAATGTTTTCGTTCCCAATGTTTGTCTTCCATGTTTTTATGTTGACTTTTGTTGAGATAATAATCAATTGTTCAAGTTATCTTTAATAATTTGTGTCAGAAAAAGATGCGAGACAAAAATGCGTGCGTGATAATCGTGCGCGGATTGTACCTTTTTTTTAAACAGACCCAACTAATGTCACAAGCATGTCACTTTATGTCAGGAACAAGAAAATTGACACGTCGGCAACAAATAAAAAAGCAGGTTTTACTTTTATTTACATAAAATAATCTATCATTATGATTAAGAAAACCGTATGGTTTAAAATGGCCCTAAGCTAGAATGTGTATCAGTAACTTCAAAACTGTGGATAGCCTCTCTTATTAATGTCACTCTTATTAATGTAATTTAGGGTATCTTTAAGAGAAAGTTTTTTCCCAGTAAGCTCAGTGAGCTCCCTGTGTTTATGTTTATTTTATTGTCACTCATAAATTCTTAAAATAGCATAGTCTTCTAAAGGCCATACTCACCCAACTCATCGCACTTTCCACAGCTTCTGGGGCAAAGTTTTGCCACCTTCTTTGAATCACATTTTCCCTTTTTGGCCCATTTGCGACATTTCCTGTTTTTATCAACACATTCTAAAAGCAATAATAAATTATAATATTATTGCGTCATTATGTTCTCTCAACGTCATGCCTTGAATCTGTTGAAATAAGTCCACACTGACGAATGATAGTTCTCTTGATAGTATCAATAGTTCTTAAGGGTGCTGGTTATTAAGCAACTGATTAAATCAACAGTCTACTTGTTTCAAAACTCTTCCACATTATCTTTTATTGATGCTTTTTAGGATGTTCTAGAGGTGTTTCTAACTTATGAGTCTGAGCATGATCTTCTAAAGTGTGGCTATTCCACAGGAAATGAAGAGTTTAACTCGTTCAGCCATCTCAATGAAGCAACATTTACAATTAAATGAATTGGGTTGGGTCGGCCTTTAGGACAAAGGGCGCTCAAGACATAACGAGCAACCACACAAACTCACCTTGTGCCAGACTTAACGCCACTAGCATCAAGATAACACCAATCACAAGTCTCATGACGATGTCCTGCTAAGAGCCTATGAATCATTTATCAGCACAAAAGAAAAACAAAATGGCGGTTTGGTTCTTTTTTTTACTAATTTAAATTCGAGTAATCAGTAAAGGAAAGCAGATCAAACTACAATTAGAAGAGAGTTTTTCTCGCTGGAAGTTTTGCAATTGTAAAAGATTTAAAAATCTGAAGTTGTCTGATAACTTTTGAAACAAAAACCATCTAAGATTGGTCGAGCAGTTTGAAATGACTGGAATAATAGCATTCGTGACGTAAGATTTCTTAGCAGTTTGTCTTCACTAAAAGTTACCTTGATATATGACTTCGGAAAAGAGAATTTTACCTGATCATTTCAAACATACCCCGGAGTAATAAATGGAAAGAAAAAAACTGTGATATTTCTAGCAAGAAGTAAAGAAATAAACTAAACAACTATCTTTGAAAAACTCGCAAAATCGAGCGAATAAGTGTTCTGCGTAAGGCTTGTTTTGATGAAAATGAAAGCACACTTCACAAATTTTACATTCGCTTTCAACGAAAGTTGTTGAAAAAGAATTTCAGTGAAAAAAGTCACACCTTCTACCTTTATATCTTACTATTTTAAGTATTTGTGTTTGTACTCTGTCAAGATTGTCACGAGCCAATTCTCAACTTAGAGAAATCTGTGCAAGAAGAACTTTTCAGAGTTGCGCGGCGTTTGTTTGACTATTTTAGCTAAGAATCATTTTTTTTAAATGAAGGAAAATGAGAGTTGATTAGAAAATAAAACTCCAAGGGAAATAATCAACATGGACCGTAAAACAGAGCTTAAAAACTGTTTTCCAGTTAGCAATATTATTACTCTTAAGTTAAATGACGTGTCAATACTGCCATAAGAACTAAAAAACAGCAAACCGGCAACGATTTGTCAACGATATTATACAAATGCCCGCCTCTTTAAAGAAAAAAACAATTCCTTTTATTCCATTGCTGAGTTTTTCGTTCGTTTTACAACGTTTAGTGAGCAAAAAGTTTCACTTAGAGAGGAAAAAATCCAACAATAAGTCGCGCCTGATCAGAATAAAATGATTTCACTTCAAGATTTCCCGCGCATTCTGGTTACCGTGTTGTTACTGTGATCGTGGTAAGAGAAAGGAAAATTTTGCCCGTTGCCGGACCTAGTCAGGTTAATTGTAGGATTTTCAAGAAACCGCCCGCTCTAGAAAAAAAAAAAAAAAAAAACACTAACTCCGCTTCCGCAAGGTGTACCGAGACGATTGAAACTTCTAAACACCTTGTCGTTACGGTTGGTATTCGATTCGTCAGTCGCTGTCTTTTACGCTGAACTTTGCTTATTCATCTATAATCCGCTCAGTATAATCCACAGTTCACGAAGTCACTGTCAACGAAATTCGAAATTCAGCTGAGTAGGCAATAACAGTCAAATTGCCATCTTTCAAATAAGACTGTACTTTTGCCAGAATGACTGGTCAAAGCCAAGACGCAATTTCTCCGGCGACTCTGTTCGTGGCATCGATAAGGTATTTACAATTCATTATTTCATTTGGGCTTTTTTCCTATTTCTAAAACAGGGCAAAGATTGATCAGATATATCGACCTTCGCAATTTGGTAAGATGTCGCGACAAAAATTGAAGCCAAATTTGCCAAATTATTGAACAACATGAACCAGTAAAGCAAACTACTTTCAACACGAGTTTGTTCAACCCTAGCTGTTAGGTAATTTATTAGACAATCAAGGAGTAAATCTGAGCTGGATGACAAATGTTAAGCAATTTTATTTTAAAACCCGGTAACTTTTTTTTTCACATCTCAAGAGGGTTTAAATTAAAGTGCTGATCAAAAGCCACATATAATTGCCAAAATAGCACTTCAGAAATTCTATATTTCAAATATTTAATTGGTGACAGAGAGAAGCTTCCCTACATAAGCTAAATATTCTCCTCTTTTAAATATTTTGCCATGTGTAAAGGGAGGAAACAATTTAAGATCAGTGAAAAGTTTTTGGAATAACTGTTGTAACATTGGTCTTTAAAAGCTTTTAATATTTTGTAATCTCCAAAAATTCATGTTTCGGGGGATTAAACCCTATTCAGTTCAACCTAGGCTTTTTTACATCCCTAAACGTGGATCGGGAAATGGCGAACGGGGTGCAGTGAAAATCACGTCATTTGTTGTTCACAGCCGCCATCGTTGATTTCTTTATGAGTCCCTAATCACGAAAGTTGACCGGAATTGTTCCAAATTTCTCAAAACCAATAGACAAGAGTAACAAACTTAAACTTTGTCATTTGTTCCAATCAAAATGATAATAATAGAAATGACAGGCCTGCACGGCTCACTGCGTTATGTGGTGTACATTTTTATGAACGCTGCCTTTATATTTTTGCCCTAACGAGCATGTCCTTAAGAGATTGTCCTCTCTTGTACGATATAATTGGCGGATTTTTGAATATGTTTCTCAGCAAAGGTCGATTTTGTATGAACTTCCAGCTTTGCATCAATATATTTTTAAGGTTACGCACCGATGGGTGGTACGTTGTCACAAAAGGCAAGATTTGTTTGCGAGTTTTTTTCTTTTGCTGTAGAGCCGACTGTCTTCCGGCGAAGTTGACTTCTGATAACGTTGTCTGTATCATCTTGTGGGGGTATCCGCGCGCTATGAGGCGCGATTTAAATTTGGAGATACTTTTTTCGAACGTTGTTTCAGAAGAATTTGTTCTCATTAGTCTGAGTGCTTCGCCTTTAATAAAACCTCATTTAACACCCAAGGGATGGCTCGAGGTAAAATGTGTATACTGTAAGGTTTCAGTAGGCTTGTAATGTGTACGGATGTCAAGGATCGATTCATTTCTGAAACGTTCTCTTTTAAAAATTATTGTGTCGAGAAAGCTAGTGTCGTTCTCTGAAATTTCGGCCGTAAATTTAATAGTAGGATGGAATTTGTTAGCTTGTTCAATGAACAGGTTAATTTCCTTTTCGTCACTATCCCACAGTGAGAAAATGTCATCAATAAAACGTTCCATTCTATTGGTTTTGTTTTGCTTTGACTTATCATTTTTGTTTCAATATCAGCCATAAAGATGTTTGCAAATGCAACGGCCATTTTTGTACCCATTGCTGCAGTTCCATGGGTCTGAAGGTAATTTTTTCCAACAAATTGGAATGAATTTTCCTGAAGGATAAGTTTAAGCATTTCTTTGAGGTAGTGTGACGGTATAGGAGGTTTATTGTTGTGGAATGTCTCGTATGCTGTGCATACTGTTGTAATTCCCTCCTCCTGTGGTATATTTGTATACAAGCTTGTTACATCCATTGATACTAAGATAGTATCTTGAGAGACCTTTGTCTTTTCTATGAAGCTTACGAAATCCGTTGTATCTTTTAGATACGATTTCTGTTTTTGTGCGATGGGCTGAAGTAATTTGTCCACAAAAGATGATAATCTTTCTGTGGGGTCTTCACAGCCCGAAATTATCGGTCTTCCGACCGGATTTGGTTTGTGGATCTTAGTATTATATTATATATATATTAGTATTCTTGGCGGATCTCGCGTTTGAGAAAACCATTTCTTCGTCATGTCATCAATGAAGTTATTTTGATGCAATTGTGCGGCAAGCTCGTGAACTCTTTGTGATGTTTCCACCGTCATGGGATTTTGGAGAGGCTTATAATGTTCTCTGTTGTCGAGTTGAATTTGAGCTTCTTGTATTTTATCGCATTTATTCATGATGACAGTTGTTGTGCCTTTGTCTGCTTTTTTTAGAACGATGTTAGCGTTCTTTTTCAGCTCTGTGAGAGCTTTATATTCATTGTGTGACAGATTATTTTTAAGTCTGATTGGTTTAATCTCTGCTAATTGGATTTTGACGCTTTCCAAGTAGCTTTCTAGGGCAACTGATTTTTGAACCGGTGGCTTCCAGTCTGATTTGACGTGGAATGGATGCGGTTCTTTATTTTCTTTGTGAAATATGTATTTCAGGCGCATACGTCTTGCGAAATGTTCGAAGTCTAACAAGAGTTGGCGTCTAATGTTATTCTCGTCTGTCACCGGTGTCGGGACAAATTTGAGCCCTTTAGTTATGATGACGTTCCGCCCTTTACATGGCACTCTGTAAGTATTTTCTTCTTGAATACATTAACACTTAAAACTGCTTCATTTTAGTTTTCTTTTTTTTTCTCGCTCGATTATTTCTCATTGCTGACCTTAATTTTGAGTTTTTTTCCTTTTGTATAGAGCTAATTTATGTCAACAACTTTAGATTCTTTGATGCCTTAAAGCGAAAAAGCAACTACCAAGAACAAGAGGAAAATCCATTAAAATTATATTTTCTGCTCCGAAAGAACATTCATTACGAATTGGATAATTTATGTGATGCAGGAACAAAAAGAGCTGAAAAAGAAAAAAAAGGAACAATAGAGCTCCAGCATTTAGAAGACCTTAAATTCGCTATTTAATTTGGGAACACTGGACAATGGAAGTATATGAGTTATCTTAATAGTTTTTACTCAGACGAGGCAGAATACGGAGATCAACCAAACAAGATTAAGGTGAAAAAATAGAACAAGCTAATCTAATCTAATCTAAAAGGTGGAAAAAAACGCCAAATAAGTAATTGTTTTAAGTTTTGCTAGCTCAACATTTTCTCTGGTTTGGGATCATTCCAACTATTGAGTGAGAAAACGAAGCTCACACGAGCCTCAGTCAAGAGTCCGCAGGCGAGTAAACGAGCAACGCGCGCGCAATCCCAGAGATGGACCGCCTTCGATCACGGAGAGATCAAGGTACGCGCACGACCACGAATTAAGAAGAGTTGGAGATTTTTTTGGATGAAAAAGATAAAATATATAATATATTGCAATTGCAACTTCATACGATACTGCAGCTCTCTAACACAACTGAAATGCTGATTCAAAGACAACATAATTTTAGCCTTCCTAACTAATCATTAACCACTTCTCAATACAACAACCCAGCAACATAGAGTAATTGTGGCACTGTTGAAATCTTAGGTATCAATTGACAGCTACAAATTTAGCGAAAGATAAGATATCGTCATTCTGAGCTTCAGCGCAGTTTAAATTTAGAACCTACTTCACAACTTACCTTAAATCAAGTTGATCCTCCTATCTCCCAAAAGACAATGTCCTTGAAGGAAAGGAGCACAAAGGTTTAAAAGATCAGGGTGTGGAAAATGCTGAAATGTCGCTTTGCTATTGGTTGGTGATGATTTCATAGGGTGGAGGCTTTTTCAAATGACAGGTTAACATGTCGATCTGCCATTGGCTGCTGATGACCTCATTTATAAATGATTGGCTATTGACGAACAATTGTAAATTTACAGGATTCTGGGGCCATGTAAATTATACATTATTTTAAATTACATTTTTTTTGGTAAAACGCACACTGGTGCTTTTAAAAATGTAGAACAAGAAGTGGTTTTTAAAATAACAATCGCCAAAGTCGTACCAAACCATAGCTCATCTTTTGATAATAAATAATGCTGCTATGCTGATTTCATTTTATTTTGGCGGTAGTTTTTGGACTTATCTCTCTCCTTGGCATGCCGAAGACTTTTACTTTTCTTAAATATGGGTGGATTTGGGCGGATGAAATCTTTTGCAAAACGAGAGTCGTTTAGAGTACTAGTGGGAAGATCGCGGATTCCCAAACAAGATTACATGACTATGATTCAACCACAATGATTCGCCTGTGGTGCAGTCAGCCCATGAATAAAGGAAATTAAAAGATCTTCTTCTTTAATATTAAGTGCTGCATTTTGGAATCCAGCAGTTGTGAATAACTTTCTGGGCGAATTTCAACGACGTGGACAGCATTTTCAGTTGCAAAAGAATGGCTATGCTATGAAATGCTATCAAAGCTCAGGCAATACCGTGACACGCTTAATTGGCGTCTAACGTTTTCCCTCACATAGTAATAATAATAATGATAATAATAATAATAATAATAATAATAATAATAATAATAATAATAATAATGATAAAAATATTAATTGTATTTTTTAAATAGTGACAGGCCTGCGCGACTCTCACGTGCGTGTTTTAGCCGTTTTTAGAGTTTTGCTCTCACGAGTATATCCTTGAGAAACCTACCTCTTTTGTATGAAATTAGAGGAGGTTCCTTATGAATTTCTCTGAGCAATGGTTGTCGTTCTATTTAATGTCAGTTTTCCATTAGTATTTGTTTCAAGTTTGTAACTGATGGGTGGTATTGCGTGACAAAATGTTCAAATGGCATAATGGGTTGACAGGACTGTACGACTCTCATGTGCGTGTTAAGCCTAAATAAGAGTTTTGCCCTCAAGGGTATGCCTTCCAGAGAACACCCTTTTCTCTATGAAAAGAGCGGTGCTCCCTGTAAGTTTTTTTTAGTGCTGGATTTTTTTCTTATTAAATGCCATATATGATTTGGAGGATTTGCGCGATAGACACTGAAACAAAGCCATGTGTTTAACTGTCACATGTGCTGTAATTGATCTCAAAGGTCATTTTGACCTCTTGTTGTTACGTTTCTGTTTAGCGACTGTCGTTCTTATGCCGTTTGTGGCATTTAGTTTAGGCTTGGCATGGCTCATTTCAGTGCGTCTGGTGGCAATATAGCCTCTCTTTTTATCGTTGTAAGGGTAGGATTTGAGCCGTGTAATAACTATACATTATCTTGCAGCTTTTGTCAGATTGCCGGGCCCGGCTCTTTGCTTTTGTTGCAAGATGTTGTGCTTCTTATCACGGTTATTCGTCCCTTGATCCCTTCTTAAGCATTGTAGCTTCTTTGAAAGCCATGCAATGCGTTAAATTGAGGGCTAAAGGCCGCTTAAGTTACAGCTGTGTGTTTTGTTGTCGCTCCACTAAGCTCTGTAACTGTAACTGCGAGGTTTGTGTTGCGGGAGCTTAGTATTTTCCTCCTGTGTTCAACCATCAGTATTACGGTGGACCACTTTCGTGTCTCTTGGAGCTATAGGCCGTTTCTGACGCTTTAAAGCGATTCTATGCTTTTGAATTTGACGTTCGTGAAAGCTAGTCAGAGCTCTAACGATGCCTTGTTCTGCTTGGTTGCGAATACGTTTGTTATCCCTCTTAAAGTCGGGTCTCTTCTCCTACACGGCGTCTGGTCTTTGCGGTTGTGGACTCCTTTGCGTAGCTCGTCTGCTCGGCGGTTTTGGTTTCCTTTGCGGGCTTCATCTCTTCGGCTGGTCCTGTCTGTTACGCTTTGTTTTTCGTTTTGGTCTTTTCTGGAATGACCGGCTACTGGAGGCGGTTGGCTGGGCTCAATTTCATCTGGGGACACGTATTCTATTAGAGTTCGTCTTCTTCTTGTTGGTCTATAGGCTCCATGGTTATATCTGTTGGCTCAGTGCTGTTTACGCCTGGTTTGGAACCGAGGATGTTGAGAAATCCCGCGGTTGTAAGAATGCTTTCTGTCATGGTCAGGCAAGACCGCGGTTTCGATCCTATCGTATGGATCTCGTCAGTTGCCGATTATCTTTTCGAAGGAGAATGATAGGGATGAGTTCCCGGTATCATTCCACGTGGGGCGTAATTTCTCAAGTTTTTATACTCGTATAGCGGATCGAAAATCCCGTTTTCCTATTGGTTCTCTTGTTGTGGTTTCGATTTTGGCCAACCCAGCGTGATGCTGTGTTTTTGGTAGTGGCTAAAATGATAATTTCTGAGCATATGCGATTGTTTGAACTGAGAAAAGTGAGTTCCACAGGTTTGCATTGAAGTTCTTTAGCACGTCACCTAAAATCGGCGATGTAGTCGACTCTGATGCGTGCAAACGCTGTGGTTTTCCTTCGTGTTTCGCAGTGATGCATAGCTAAAAGCAATTAGCGGGTAGTTTGTACTTGCACGCCGTGAGACGGGGCCTGTCTGGTACAAATCAACAGTATTTTTTAAATAGTGACAGGCCTGCGCGACTCTCACGTGCGTGTTTTAGCCGTTTTTAGAGTTTTGCTCTCACGAGTATATTCTTGAGAAACCTACTTCTTTTGTATGAAATTAGAGGAGGTTCCTTATGAATTTCTCTGAGCAATGGTTGTCGTTCTATTTAATGTCAGTTTTCCATTAGTATTTGTTTCAAGTTTGTAACTGATGGGTGGTATTGCGTGACAAAATGTTCAAATGGCATAATGGGTTACACTGCTGGAGTTATCCTTGCAAATGAATTTTAGACCGAAACGATTCGGACTGTACTAAGAAAAAAACAACAAACAAACAAAAAAAAAAGGTAAAGTACCAACGACATCATCGTCACATCTTCATTGCATTACAAACCTCGCCAACAAACTCCGGCGCAGTGTGGTGCGTGGCGCCTTCAGAGCCTGGAAAAAAATAATAACGTAAAGAGAATGTCCTCTGAGAGCTCACAATTTCAAACCCTGCATGTTTATCTGTGTCGTAAATCTGTGGGAGATGTGTACTAGTCCTTATTTACTTTTTCCCGCAGGTCTCTTTGCTCCCTATAATAAATAGGTTTTGGTGCAAACTGTCGCACCCTATATTCTTTCCCCTTTTAATATATTTAATCACTGCTGTGCCAGATATCCTAATCTTAGATTCGTAATTTTCATTCGATGTAGGATTGCACGACGACTGGGTAACAGTTAACTTGGGATGTCTGCCGAATAATAGCCTGCTAACTCCTGAGACGTTTCCACACAGGCCGCGCGAGTTGAGTGGGAGGCTCGAGAGAGAAGAGCCATCACGCATACTTTTTTCGTGTTCCCAAAATCGTGCCATGCGCTCAATATTTCGCTTCCAAAGTAAAAGAGCGTTAAATTGATGCTTATTACTTGAGAAACAATGTTGTCATGTTCTCGGTAAAAAGTGACTGATCATATCTAAGTGAAAAAAATCTATATTTTCCAGTTACTGTTCCGATGCCCAGAAGGGTTCAACAATAAGCGAACGCTTAAGGTGATTCTGCTGAAAAAGAAGGAGTATTTAAAATTGTCTAAGACTTGGTCCAGTTCATGACTATGTTATGAGCATTACAAAAATGCAATAAAAAATGGGGGTCACCGTGCTCGTTCTTGTGCAACTTGGATGGCTATTATAGTAAATAGATGACCCACGAGGTTTATATTAGGAACGCTAGTAATCAGAAAAGGGAACTATCATTTCTAGAAAAATTAATTTCTTGCATTAAAATTGATGCATTAAAAAATGGGGGTCACCGTGCTTGTTTAGAAGAAAAGGACCATTTATTTTCATGCCGAGCTTAACCTCAAGGAAATCCCGTAATGTTGTGCGCACGCTAAATGACGCGAAAAAATTATGCGCAGCAAGGATGCGCAATGCAATTCAATGGAATCACCTTAAACACCATAAGAAAACAGTTTTTAGACAACCAAAAATTACGAATAAAGAGAATTAGTATAAATCTACTCAGTGTCGTTCTATCACGAATGCTGTTCTCTTATTGGCTACGCTACTCATTATCTATTCTGTTATAAATAGTGGGTAGAGTGAGTAGTGCTTCACTTTTCCTTTGGTAAATAAGTGGAGCAGAGTCAAGATGGGGCCCCTTCCACCATTCAGATGTCACAAATTACTACAGACACTGTGGAGCTTAAACATGCTTCGCGTAACAAACGAAAAGTGACCAAACAAACTGATTCACGCTCATCTCCGTTACAAACTTTAATAATCAACTCGCATGAGCAGCTTTGAGCAGGAAAAAAATTCCACCCAGGGGTCCTCTTAATATTGTACGCGATGTGTCATCGTATGCCTGGAAATGTAACATGAAACAGCCACAGTGTATTATAGTCACGCAGTTTCATCTTGCGCTTTCGAGACAAACTCGTGGCTTGCGACGCGCAGTGTTTTCCGGAGTGGTATTGTATGATATATTTTTCACGGTCAACTGCCGATTTTTCCATGGGTTTGCCTTCGTTTTCATAACATTTCCCAGCCCAGACTGTCACAAAGGAATGGATTTAATTGCGTCGGGCAGCCAGTTAATTTATTGAATAACAGCAGACCACTTCCCCTGCTCGAGGATTGACCTTTACACATGCATATTCGACTTGGTAAGTTGTATCTACCATAAAGCCGAGGAAAATAGTTCTTGGGTCATTCGTTTTTATTATCTCCACCTGAGAATGCGATGCTGAGATAAATCGACGCCAGCTTCGATAAAATAATGTACTTCTGAAATTGAGTTGTATTAGTGTGAATTGTCCCAGCTTTCTCTGTCTTTGAATTTGGCTAACAAATTTCCTCTCAGCATTTAACGCAAGTATCATAGGATTGAAATCTCGAAAAGCAGCGTATACGTTTAGGAATTAAAACAATATTTTGGAAGGATGTACCTCCTCAGACCATTGCCGAGAGTGACCATTGTTGAATCTTTGTTATTATGGCGGGAAACTGATCGAGGTTGGGAAACTCGCGCGTATTCGACGTGGATTCACGGTCATATAAAAGCAAAGCAAGGCATTGGTGAGTAGTGAAATTTGTAAATGGGCTATATCAATTTTAAGATTCTGTTTTTTGAACTTATTGTATTGCATAGCTTGGCTCTTAGTCATTTATTTACTGCACTGTTTTTATCTACCGCGCGCCACATTAATTCAACCATCATCGCGCGATATTAATCCTGTTCTGCTTTACTTGGGTAGTCACTTTTTATTGAACTGTCGTTATCTGTCGAGCAGACTGCTTTACTTGGGTAGTCAGTTCTTCCCAGAACTGTTGTTATCTGTCGAGCAAACTGCTTTACTTGGGTAGTCAGTTCTTTATAAGCTGTTGTTATCTGTCGAGCAGAACATTAACCGGCTAACCTCACGCTATGAACACTAACTTAGGTTTTGCTTTAGCTTATTGAGCAGAATGCTCTGCTTCCACTAATTAATATCGCAATAACCAATTCTGCTCTACTTGGGTAGTCAGCTTTCTTTTCAGTGAGCTGTTGTTATCTGTCGGGCAGGATATTGATCTAGCTTACTGTAATATTCTGCTTTGTAATATTTTGCTTTTGCGTTGCGCATTGCTGCTCTGTCCAGTACAAATGTAGTATACAGTAACATTGCTTTGTAGTCCCAATTCTTTATAACTCTTTATGAGAGGAATACCAACCTCGCACTCCAGTTTATCAACTATTCCTTTTTGCCTTCCATTTTAGGGACGTCCGAATGCAACGCGTGGAGGCAATCACTTGCTTTGTATCATCAATGTACAATTGTATCACTTTTCTCTCTTTTTTCTTTTGTGGAAAAAACACTCCGAATTTTGTTTAATGTGACTAAAACGTTCACAAAAACAGTGTCTAGCGCGGCTTGTGCAACAATAAATATTGTTACATTTTGTGTAGTAAATAAATGTCCCAAACTCTGTTCCACGATTCTACTGCTTTTGACAGGAATTGTTTGCGTTTGCTCCTTGATTCGATGTTCTTCTAAAATGCTAAATTGCCCAGTTGCCTATTTTGAGTGGTTCATATTATATTGAGTCTGTGCCCTGGAGTTACTATTCAAGCAAAAGAACCATGTCTTACAAAAAGCGTTAGAACCTTCGTTACTGGTTACCGTTCGTGTGGATAAAACAAAAGCATTCCTCGCGCGTTCGATCTGCACAAACCACGATGTCTGGGATTTTGTTTCTCTCTGCGTGACTGCTGGAACTCTGCACGTGTGAAAAAAGACCATTCCGACCATGAATTATAACACGCAAAGGTGCAAAACGGTTTCTCTTGTTGCAGTTAATGATAAGCCATTGGTGATTTCAACTCACCGTAAGCTCATTAGCATACATTTTTTTCTTCACCTAAGCTCATCATGTTTCGACAAATAAATGAAATGCGTATGAATGAGGAGGCCACTTTGATTAAAGGCGAATGAGAACGTGTGCAATTCATTGTACTTGATAAAACAATGAAACCTCGTTTGCCTCTTGATAATTCAGAATTTCTCACCTTGAAATTAGGTCCTGTTGCACCGGAAATAATTGATTATATTTCTCATGTAGAAGTTTGTGTTTTCGGTAAAGCTGTTGCCTGTCCTGAAAGATAGGCAGCTATTAAAGAAAAGAACATGTATGAATTTCCTCTGGTGACATAACAAGCAAAAACTGACCAAGCAAACTGATTCCTCTCCGCTACAAACCTTATTAATCAATTCGTTTCGGCACACAAGTGAAATGGTGTATGAATGCGTGAGAAGGCCACTTTGATCAAAGGCTACCGGCACTGAATGGGAACGTGTGCAGTAGGTGGTTCTTGATAAAATAATAATTATTAAGATAATAAAACCTCGTTTGCCCTTTTGGTAATTCATTACAAAATATTCTCACCTTGAAATTAGGTCATGATACTCCGCAAATAATCGGTTATATTTCTCATATAGAAGTTTGTGTTTTCGGCGGAATTGTTGTCCTGAGTCATTGGTGGATTAAATTAAATTTTACTGCATATGAAAATTTTTATTTAAATAAACTTCTTTAAACGCGAGAGAATGACTGTATGGCCTTCCCAAAGAGCGAATAGCTGAGTTACAACGCGTGCAAAATGCTGCCGCCAGATTAATTATGGATATCGAGTAGTATTCCCACATCACTCCAGCACTCTACGAATTACACTGGCTACCAGTACTAGCGCACATACATTTTAAGATTCTATTATTAGCTTTCAAAGCCATTCATGGCCTCGCACCTGCATACATTAGCAATCTTCTAGTTATCAAATGCAAGTCCTCGTATAATCTTAGATCCAACTCAGGCATTTTATAAGAGTCACCTAGTAGGGCTAAGATGCTGGCAACCTTGGGTGAGCGTGCAGCCGCATCTGTGGAACGTGAGTTCCCATTACAATTACGAACTATTAGATCTAAAGAAACTTTTAAGAATTCCTATAAGACTTTTCTTTTTAAAAAATCATTTAAGTAGTGGCTCAATTTTATATAACCAACCACAATTGTATTGTAAATCATTATATTTGTATTGGTTTACATTTTAATATCCGTAATTAGAATTAAAGATGTTGTCATTAGTATTTTTGATTGTAAAGCGCTATTGATCTGTGTTTGTAAATAGCGCTCTATAAGTAATAAATTATTATTATTATTATTATTATTATTATTATTATTATTACTATTATTATTATTTTTATTATTATTATTATTAATGGCTTGAACAATGGCAGGAAACATATTAAAGCGAAGGATGAATGAATTGATCTTTCAGATGTTTTAGAAGCCTGTGCACCTTGCTCCAAACATCATCAGCTATTTAAGAACACTTCTTTGTAAAAATCAAACAAAGAGGGAAATGAAAATGTTTGACCCCAACGTCGCTACTTCATTGTTGTCATGGTAACATCAGATGTTTGTCGGCACCACAAACGCTAATTTTGAACTCAGAAGCTGCTGTGAAAAGTGCCAAATGTAAGACATTATTTCTTCAGTCTATTATTTCACTACAGCTTAAGAGCGAATGTCTGGAAATATCAAGCAACCGACGGTCACGGCCAAAATTTAGTTTTTGCTAAGATTTGGTTTGTTGATGGGTTTTACCGTCTAAACAAATGTAATGTTGTTTGTTTTTCGAAATACCGCCTAAATTTTGAAAAAAAAGTCGAAAATCTGTTTAGGCTGATGACGGCTTCAATTACACACAAAATCGTAGCCAAATTGGTAGCTCCCAAAATGTCTACCGCATGCGAACAGGGAATAAAGTTATTGAAACCCTCTTGTAATGTATTGATTAAAGAGACCTTTTGTAAGTATTTTGCAGCAAAATTGAGTCCTGATAATGATCTGGGATGGAATCATTCAAAATTAAAAATTCATCTTGTACTATCGGCCGTGCAAAATGGGATTTTACTCTGGAAACGCTACGAGGATTTTAACAATGTGGCACATGCTTGCTCTGTCTATAATTCCACCTGCATGGACACAACATGTTATTCTAAAACTTGTGTCAAATTTGTCTTGGGTAATTGTATCTACGCTTCGTACGGCCGAGGTAAAGTTGAATAAAATCTCCTAATTACCATGGCCTTGAGTAAACAACTTCGCTATTGACACGTTTCTGTTTTTGGTCAGCAATTTTCCCACCGCCGTGAACTTAATGAACACAATTACAAAAGATAGAAAAAAAAAAACGACCGTCTACCTTTGTTTAGGGTCTTTGCAAAACATCTTGTGCGTTTGTAGGAATATTGAAGAAAAATGAGCTGTGGCGAGTGTCGACCTGCATTTATGGCAACGTGAAATTCAATCCTCGCCAAAGTCGGTCTCTTTATACAAATTGACAGCTGAAGATCTCTTCTCAATAATTCAAGAAAAACTACTGGTTTTATTGAAAGTTTTCTCAAGTCTACCTCGTCGTTTCCCCCTCCCTTTTTTTTTGTGTGTGTGTTATGAATGAAACAAATGGTATTCCCACGGAAAATTATTTTATTGCGTGACACACTCAACACCGTGACAGCGATATGCGAACAATTATTAATTGCATCTAACTTTTAATGAGGAGAGAAAAATGCCGGCAAATAATTTTTTCTGGTTCATTTATCTACTAACATGATTATTTTATATTTGCGATGAGAGTAAAAGAAAAGAAAAACAAACAATAAACAAAGCAATTTCCTATGGATTCGCCGCCGGGATTTGGAGGTTTGTCCTATGAATGCAAGTTCACAAGTTTGCAAGCTTCATTTTTTTTGGCAGGTTTAGACTGCAGGTTTCGTTCCGCTTCTTTGACGACAGTTTTTAGTTTCTTGAGTAGAATTTGTACCTAGGAACAAAAGTTTAAAAATAGAGTCTGCAAATTGCTGCACGCTTGCGGTTTAATGTACTGCACGCTCGCGATTTGAAATTTGTTTGCTTAATCCTTGCGTGGGAAAATCTTTAAGAGGAAGCCCTTTTCGCAGTAAGTAGCCGGGCTGTAAAGATGTAAAGAACTGTGCTCTGGAGCTATGAACAGTGACTGCTCGTTTCTTGCGATTACAGGAGGCCATTGTGGCTCAGACTCAAAAGATAGAAGCAGATCAGTCGATTGTGTTCCTTTGCTTAGTTGTGATAGGGATATAAGCGCTCATAAATCAGCATTCACGCTGAGTGACGTCGATAATGAAGTGGACCTAATCTTGTCAAGGGCGTCCATCTTTTCTACTCCAGCAAACATATCTCAACTGCTGATATGTCCTGCACATCGTGCAGCGCTTGGTATCGGATGGAGACGTTCAGCCAATGAGAGATGCAGAATACCCGTCATATTATCGCATCATAGTGATGACGTCGTTAAGAAACCTAAAGCGGAGAGAGGGCTCAGTAAAGCTGACTCTCAGCTCGTGCTGAAGGAAAGTGGTACTTTCCTTCCTGTGGGATCAGGTGAAATTGAAACCTTCTGCTTTAATATTTAGTTGAGTTTTATATTTCTGTTATTTCTACAACCGAGCATTTATTTTCCATTCTCAATATCTCCTACTAATATGGGGTGCGGCTGCCAAGTAGGTTTATTTAATTCAACATACTTACTTGAGAGATGCCAGCCATTTACGAATTGATTACCCTTCCTTGTTCCAGGGGTGTGCCCAAAATGCAGAAAAATGCTTTGTACCTTGAAACCTAAGAGGGAGTTGCAGCCGCAAGTGACTGTGGACGAGAGTGAGTTCTCACTTTCACAGATAGGAAACTTGAGTCTGGTAAGCAACGCTGGATATGTCACTGATAAGTACAGTGGTCATGGGTAATCAGTGGCAACAACAAGCAACCCCGCAGAAATATATTGTGTCTTTTGCGGGTTTACACCAACAAGCTGTACCAGAGTTTTTTTAACTCCTACTTTTTTGGGAGTTAATTAATGTTAGGGCCATTTATACGGAAGAAAATATGACGCGTCTTAATTTCTTCCGTATGAAATATCCTAATTGACGGAAAGGCACAGTAGAGATATTTTACCTGATTCTTAACCGTCTAGGAAGAGTTTGCCTCGATTACCCAAAACCAGGAATATGGATTTTGGATACTGATTTCAGACAGAAAAGTGATTTCTAGTATAAATTTGACAATTTGAGAAACAAGACATTGCGTGCTAGATGAGAGCTTACACTTGAACGCAGCAGATAAAGAGCGCATCTGGTAACTACGTACCTTTATTTTTGTCATAGAATGCGGAGACAAGCACCACTACCTTCAGGAGTCCTGTCGCTGAGAGCACCCCAACAAGGTTCAATACTGCGGACTCCACATTCAGAACTCCAGCAGAAAGCGCTCCAGATAAACCTCTCGACAAGCTTAATGCATTCCTAGGAAGTAGAGATATAAGTCCAGTGAGAAGTGTTATGACGAGGCAGTGGGAGGATGCGAGTGAACGAACCACACGTCGCCACGTGCGAAAGGCGCGACAGGCGGTTACTGCCGTCCTCGATGAAATTGCCCCTAATCAGCTGCATCATTTGTGGAAGGCCATTGCTTCAAAGCCTTTAGAGCCCCAAAACTCAAGTGAAGAGGATGATGATGTCGACAATGTGCTGATGGAGGCATTGACGGAGTGCTACGTAAACGCTAATAGATGGGACACTAAACGGCAAATCTTGTCCATAATGGCAGACAAAGTCTCATATCGCACCCTGTTGAGATGGATCCCCAACTTATAAAGATATCGCTTTACTGTTGCTAGAAAGCACATCCTTGCCCAGGGCAGAGGAGTTCCAGAAGTCCCTCAGCAACGAACAAGAATGGCGGTATCACAGGCAAAACTGGACCACTTTCTGGATTTTATTACAAGTCCACTAATTATTCAAGACCTGCCGTTCGGCGAAAAAAACATAAAGCTCTCGTCAAAACAAGTCATTACAGTGCCGAATGTCGTCCGTCTCATGATACCAGAATCCATAGTAACACAGTACCAAACATATGCTGAAGAATGTGGGCTCACGCCATTAAGTCGCAGTACATTTCTGAGAATCTTATCGGTGTGTTCTGCCTCTGTCCGCAAGTCACTGCAGGGACTAGATTACATCAGTGCAACAGGTTTTTACCTCTTTTTATTAGCATGTGTCCTTCCTTGTACATGGGAATATGCTTTTATCCAGAAGGCGTGTCAGAGTAATTAGGTAGACCTAGGGTGATGACTTGAAATCAAGGGTTTCGGGCTGAAGTCCCACTGAATACCTTTATCTGGAGTTGTTTATCTGTAAACCCGATCTCATCTCCTCTGTAACGCTTGTAAATAGCCAATTGACAGACCCTCTCCCAATTGTTGGTTTTCACATGACGTGATAAAAAAACTGAAATTCATAACTAAACACGATTTTGCGTTTTATCTCAATCAGATAAAAGAAAATATAAATTTCTATCGGCTTGCTTGTTTTCAGCAGGATAGCATTCTTTGTTTTGAAAATAGAGCAGTTTGAATTTTAGATTTTTGCACAGTGCGTGACAGAAGGATTGCTGCTCTAAACATGTCACGTACATGAAAACATCGATTTGCCGCGTGTTTTTTTAGGTCTGATCAGCTAACATGTAACAGAAGCGTCTATGTCAGTGCGTGAAAGTTCAGCAGAGAGAAGAAAGGCTTTCAAATAACCAAGGTAAACTCCAGATGTTTTTGCTGGTATCCGGCCCGCCATGTTGGTGCCCCTCAGATGAGGAACCAATATGGCGTCCCATGCTAAACTCTTTAATTTTCCGTGGTACATTTTCTCGAATAACTCGATTATAAGATATCGCAAAGCTCTGTGGCGTTCACACGTTGTTTATGTATCACTCTTCTACAACATATCATTTTCTTGACTTTATCTATTCAATGGCTGAGAATTTAATTTTTTTACTTGCCGACGATATGTGAGGTGAAAACCACCAATTGGGGTTCTTAGTCCTGTTATGTTGTGTGTAAAGTATTTCTTTACCTCTGTTTTATCGTCCCCGAGAAACCCCTCACGGGGAGAGGCCAATAAAGTATTTAGTTATTCGAATCTGTTTAATCAAACTAAGCAATTATGATCATCAACGTTTATTAGGTGCCCAGGCTTTTGACGACTTGATTACGTCTTTGGAGACGCTGGGAGATGTTAAAGGAATGACGTGGGTGAAAGAGCAAACGGACCTTCTCAAATCAGCAAAACGTTACCTCAAGAGTGATTATAAGGTAATGTCGCGATATCTAGGCTTTGAGATTGTGCTAGCACAATTCTGGCATAATTTGCCACTACGAGTACAGCTTTTTTTGTATGGAGTATTTCTAAAAAAAGTGCAGCCGGCATAATTAACATTTTATGTTTGTTTTGGAGCAATGTCCTTCTCTTATATGGCGGAGCAAGAGCATACTGACCATTTCAAACACCCGCGATGTTGCTATGTGGCTTTGAAGATGATTGCTTGTACAGAGACATACACATGCGCAGCAAGACGGGAAGAACAAAATCCTGTCATGACCAATCTCGTCCCCAGATCCCGCGCGCGTTTTAGGCCAGTGGAGGCCACACGCCCACCGGCTCTAGGCTAATCAAAACCCCGATGCCAAGATCTGGCTTCCGGTTTAAAGGCAGATACTGCTGACCATCGTACAATTTTAGAAAAAAAAAAAACCTGCTAGTTACCCCATCTCTCAAAACGAATATCATGAAATTTTGAATAGTCTACAGAGGGGCAATTATATGGAACCTTTTACCAGGAGTGCTGCAACGCAGTATCCCTAGAGAGTTTTATTAAAAGGATTCACATGTCGAATACGATTGAAGATACTGATTTTAACAACCTGTACAGAAAGAATTTTTTGATGTTTTGATCGTTTCGTTATCGAAACACCTGCGACATTGTTTAGAAGATCTTATCTAAAAGTGCTTTGAGAATTTTTTTAAGTGTTTTAGTCTAGACTTTAGCGTTGTTAACTTATCTTAGTCGAATCATTTGTGAAATTGTACATCCTCTTTTATCAGCTACCTTGGTACGCTTTTTATGCACGACCCCTCAAGCTACGTAGCTTTAACCCTCATCGTGTTTAATTAAATAAAGGTTTTGATTGATTGAGAACGCAGCCTCGGGAAAGAGTTTGTGTCGTGACGGAATCGGCGTAACTCAGAGGTCCTTGTTTCACGTTCGCCTGAGTAAGGGTAACTCGAGCTCTGGGAACGAAATTTCTTTTAAAGCCCCAAAATAAGGCATTCCCTATTTTTTTTTTATCACGCCAGAATTTTTGGGCATGCTACCAATATTGCAATACAAGCGCCTTTTTAAAGATTATTTGGAACTATTACTGATGTTATGAAAGACTAGGTTACCTGTCCGAGACAATAACTAATAAGGCAGCAATTTGTACATATATTCTGCACTTAAAAAGGGTTAAACATAGCTTTAATCATGGGAAAGTAAAGCTAGACTTAAGGATTTGTAAGTCCTTTGGAATTTCTAATTTGTTTGTTTGAAATCATTGTTGAACAGGTACACATTTCCAAAGAATCATGCATCCCCGACCATTGTAGGCCTTACGCCCTCAGCGATCCCAACGATCCTGAGTTTCAAGCGAAATGTAGTCACAAGCATCTTGACCTATGCGATCGCTGCAATAATCTCAAGACCGTGCTAAACAACATCGACGAGGCTATCTCGCAAATGCCGGCCAACAATGCTGACGTTATTGAGGAACTGGCATTCGTGACTAGCCAAGCGAAACAAGCTATACATGCATGGAAAGCGCACATTCTGAGAAACGTTAACCAGGACGAAGCACGCACCGATGCCCTTGAAATGCTAGAGGAAACATCAGTACTTCTGGTTCAAGACTGGGCCATGAAGTTTCTTCCCAGGAAATACAGAGAAAGCCAAACCGATTGGTTTGGAAAACGAGGAATCTCGTGGCACATTACAGTGGCGATCCATAGGGCTGCACTCGACCAAGAATTCCATACAATGACATTCGTTCACGTATTTCAGAGCTGCAATCAGGATAGTTGCACCGTTCTCTCCATCATGAAGGATGTGGTATCAAAACTGAAAAAAGAGCTCCCAAATCTGGAATCTGTCTACTACCGTCAAGATAACGCTGGGTGTTATCACTGTGGGGCGTCTATCGCAGGGGCAAGCCTAATTGGCAAAGACACTGGTGTGTTTGTTCGACGCATGGATTTCTCAGATCCGCAAGGTGGTAAAGGCGCTTGCGATCGAAAGGCGGCCTCTATCAAATCGCATATGAAAATCCACCTGAATACGGGCAATAACATCGAGACTGGGCGGGAAATGGTAGCTGCAATGTTGTCTTCTGGTGGAATACCTGGTGTCAATGCAACATTAGCAATCCCTCCAACATTCCCTCGACCAGTAAGTGCCAAACTGGAGGGTGTTAGTGCTATTTCCAACATCGAGTATACAGAAGACCACTTACGGGTGTGGAGGGCGTATGGGATCGGGCCTGGAAAAATAGTTCCGTTATCCAAAACGGGCATAGGAAATGAGATGACCATCCCCGATCTCAGTGACGACATCGCTGAATCTGATCAGCTGTCTGACGCACACTTCATACCAACGAAGGGAAAGACCCGTCATCCCAAAGAGAGTTCACTACAGCAATGTCAGGAGACAGCAGATGAATTGAGCTGTCTGTACTCATGCCCTGAAGAAGGATGTATGAAAACATATCAGCGTTTCTCAGCCCTTCAACACCACCTGGACTGCGGTAGACACACGCGTGCGCTTGAACACGAGACCCTATTAGACAAGGCAGCGCATGGATATTCAGACAGGTTACAGGGACAATCAGGAGGTTTCCCAGAACTACCACCAGCAGCACTTCCTAACAGTGGAGCACAACCGAGCTTACCGATGGGCTGGGCCCTAAAATCAAGTCAAGGTCGGAGAACAAAACGCTTTACAGATAAACAGAAAAACTACTTGTTCACTAAGTTCTCTATCGGAGAGGCTACCGGCCAGAAAGCTGATCCTGCGTTAGTAGCTAAGGCTATGATGACTGCAAGGAATTTTGACGGAGAGCGGCTGTTTACAAGTTCCGAGTTCCTGACAAGCCAACAGGTTGCAAGCTACTTTTCAAGGTTAGCTTCCAAACGCACTCTAAATGACCACGAGCGCGAGAAGGAGGACAGTGACATGGACATAAATCAGAGAGAAGCAGCAGAGAATGAGGATGCTTTTAGTGGTTTACGAAGCGATATTCTTGGGCAATTAGCAATCTCCCATCCCATATACTATGACTGTTATAACTTGTGTGAATTGATCAAGAACGGGAAGATTTCAAATTTCGCTATACCTGTTCTCCAAGACATTTGCAGGCACTTTGAGATTCCTTTAGCTGACATAACAAAGCGAAGAAAGGCCCCGTATATTGACAGGATTGTGGCTTACTGCAAAGATTGCCCCTGCCATAGTGATGCATAAAGTTTGCACATGTTAATTTTGAGACGTTTCAGGTAGCTCATTGTTCTTATGAGTTCAGTAAAATACAGTTAAGGTTTTCCTTTGTGACCATGGGCCTTGCCTGTGTAGAGTTGCTACAGTATGTTAGATGTATTCTTTTAAAATAACAAGAGGCAGATTTTTTAAATCGTCTTGCAAGAAAGAATTGTGTACATGTGCATGGAATAAAATCAATCCCAACGTGTGATCCGCAAAAGCCCATGACCAATAAACCCTATTTTTCCTACCCCTCCCTCGGTATAGAATTAGTGTCACGCAATGAAACATGACACCGCAATTGGTGTGTTAC
Organism: Pavona decussata; assembly: GCF_977016875.1. Classification (NCBI taxonomy): domain Eukaryota; kingdom Metazoa; phylum Cnidaria; class Anthozoa; order Scleractinia; family Agariciidae; genus Pavona; species Pavona decussata. Next base: position 54,937 of record NW_028145873.1, on the reverse strand, counting down.
CACTCGTCTTCTGTGAAATAGTTCTGTCAATTCTGGTATAATAACTGATCAGAACTTGAAAGTAAGCAAAAATGGTTCTTCAAGTTTCACTGACGGCCTTCTGCGGATATCTTGCACTTCACGGACAGTAATTTAGAAGATTTTGCGTGCGAATTCCACGTGCCCATCCAGTCGTAACTTTTATAAAGTAAATACAATGTAGCTCAAGTCGGTCAACGTTTTTCTATCGCAGTCGCCACAATCTATTTTCCTTGAATATACCTTCAAACACACAAGAAACTCTGCAAAGACCTTAAGCAAAGGTACGTTGTGGTTATCCTGCTTTGTTTTGAAATTACATGCAAGTTTTCAGTGCGGTGGAAAATAAATCTCAACGAGAAGAGAATCGCGGGGAGCAATTTGTTTACTCCAAGATGCGATTTTTTAGAAGATTTTCTCGAACTTTACGTCGCTCGTACAAAGCGTAGATAAAATTACCCAAGACGAATTTTACTTATGTTTTAGAATATCATCTCATTTGCCTACAGCTGGAATTTCAGACAGAATCAGCTTGTGCCACATGGCTAAATACTTCCTCGCGTTTCCAGGATAAAATTGTATTTCGCGTAGCGGGAAGTACAAAGTCGTTCTAAATATTGAAAGCTTTCTTTTCAGATCGTGGTTAGAACTGAAATTTTCCTGCAAAGTATTTACTTAAGGCCACTTCAATCTATTCATGATTACAGAGTTTGAATAAAAATTACTTTGTTCGTACGCGAAGCAAGTTTTCGGACCAGCCAATTTTGCTTGTAGCTTTTCGTGTCGTTGAGACCGCCGACAGCCAAAATAAATTTTCTTAAATTTTTGAAAATTCCGGCGGGATTTCGAAAAACGAACTACACCATGTTTATTAAGATGATAATACCTACCAACAAACCAAAGCGCATCGAAAATTAAATTTTGAGCGTGACCGAGAATTTTTGATTTTGCTCGATATTAATGGACATTCGCTCTTAAGACTTACACCAAAGTTAAAACATTTATTTATTCTTCTTAAACGAGAACCTTCACTCGTATAGGAAAACTTTGTGAATCTGGCAAACGAGATTCGGAGAGATGACGAATTATTGAGTGTCTGGTCAATGGATGGATCAATATATTTCAAGACCTGGGTAAGCCGGTCAGAATTAATGAGCTTTAAAAGTGTAATTGTCTGGGCAAGGAGGACAAAAACTAAAACTTACATTTGGGACAGGAACAAAAAACGCAAAGCTCGAAGAAGAAGAAGAAGAAGAAGAAGAAGAAGGGAAACGCTCATAAATTGCTTTAATTTACTTTTTAGCTTAAGTTTACTTTTGTTTGCTTTTGTTTTATTTTTTAATTTGCATATAAATACGATTAACTCTCTAAACGTAAGGGGAATAAGAGATCAAATTGGGAGGTGAAATACTATTATCTCACCGAACCAGACATAGTAAAGGTGTTAGCAATAGTTTACACCCTAAGGTACAAAATAGGATCAATTACTCATTCAGTGACAAAGCTTGGAGAATTGTGCTAATTACTTGTGTTCTGAATTACCTAAAATTATCACTGATGAATATAGCCAGACTATGAATAGCCAAAATGAACAATTAGAATTCTTACAAAACTTAAACAATTGCCTAATAGGCCATTTTACAGTTGTGTGTTTAGTGACATGGTCTTGAATTGGAGACGACGCTAGGGTTGCCCTTGTTTCGATACAGACCTCATTGCTTTTCATATGTAAATGAAAATAGTTAGCGTAAGAACAGTATGATCTACGTATGAAAAGCAGTGTGGTTTGTATCAAAACAAGGTCACCCCCAGTCTCGCTGAGAATCGAAGACCAGGTCCCTTCGCACACAACTGTTAAATGGCCTATTGACAAGTCAGAAATTTCCACGCTTGTTGCAGGAGGTGACTGAAATTGAACCCTATCAAAGATAGATAAAATTGGTGGCGCAATTTGAAAACCAACGAATCAGCTGACGAATTATCTAAACCTGATATAGAAAGCTATGGGCGCTTTTGACCTTGTAGATATTAAAAGATTATGCCACTCGAGGATACGAAAATACTCTTATGAATCATCGAGAAATTTACATTTCTTTGTCTTGGACAACTGAAAAATCTAGATGACCTGGACTTTGATAATTCAACAACACTTTACTGAAGGATGAACATTATGTGACCAAAATCTGTGAAATGACACCCGCACACCCCGCTTTTTACTCCGATTTGGAAGCCGCACGCCTTCTTTGGGAAATGTTAAATGGAAATCAGAGTGGCAACCATCGCTTACAGTAAAAAGAAATCGTAAGCGATAACTGAAAGAAAATTGGAAATTTCGAGATAGCTTGAAATTGTGGACCGCAATATTTTGTGACCGACAACTTTAACTCTCCCGGCGACATCGCGCACATCCTAAAGGAGTGAAGATCTCAAAACGGAACTCCAATCTATTAACGAGGAGAAAGGGAGGGCGGCTATTTTTAGATCGGAATGTTGCTTGGTCGAAAAGGACGAACGTCCAACAAAGTACTTTTTTAATCTGGAGAAAAAAAAAACTGCAAAAGAAAGACCATCACTGAACTGCGAATAGAAGGTGAAACAATAACAGACAACGAGACTCAGATCTTAGAAGCTATCGAAAAGTGTTATAACAAATTGTACGCATCGATATGCTTTATTGTTTGCATAATCAGAAGACTGGCTGAGTGACGTAGAATTTCTCGTTTTGAATGAGCTCAACGCTTGTAAAAACCTTGACTTTTCCTATGATTTGTACGACCAGTTTGATCTCGACGATATCAACGAAGCTGAGTGTATTGCCAAATTTCGTTTTGAGAAGCGACACATTCTGCTACTAGAAGTGGTGCTACAGATCACGATTTTAATGAAATTCAGCCAGAGATCGGTTTTCACTTGAACGGAAAGACTCTGCATGCTTCTGAAAAGGCTTGCTTACCCTTGTAAATATTCAGACCTCTTTCCTCGTTTCGGCAGACAAGTTCCTGTCCTAAGCATAATTACCAATGAAGTCATAGACCACATATACAGGACCCATCATCACAATATTACTAACTGGAATGATGATATTCTGAACCGTATTGCCTTGCAAACGTACGCAGATGCAATTTCAGCAAATAGACCACCTTTAGCAAACTGCTTTGGATATGTAGATGGAACAGTGAGACTAGTCTCTAAATCCGGAGAACGCCAACGAGTGATGGTATAACGGACGCAACCTAGAGAATTCATGGCATCAAGTTTCAATAAATTGCATTAGCAAATGTTTGGTAACATGTATGGCCTAATCGGTAAGTGACGATTTAGCAACCATCTGATGATATCTAACAAGATCGGAAGGCTTAAAAACTTTGTAGGTTAAGGAGAGGGGGTGGGATAACTAGCCTGCGAGCAAGCTCTCCTGGGCCAAAAGAGCTTGCTCGCAGGCCAGGGATAACGGGGAGGGAGGGGGGGGGGGGGGGGGATCAGACGGCGATGGAAAAGTTTGATGCATTTGCATAATTCTTTTATTTAAAGGTATGTTTTAGTGAAATTTTCAGTAAGCCTATTTCACGGCGTAAATATTTTGTTCCTTGACATTCGAAGGCTTTCTTAGTGCATTTCTTTTAAAGTCATCTCCATTTTCACTCCGCATCAATCCATTTTTATTTGCCTGTAGAGAAGAAAGGTTCCTTTGAAAAAAAAAAAAAAACAGAGGGATAATAACATTGATTTTCCTTGAATGGTTTTATGTTTGCTTGTACCTTTAGATAGTACTTGTAAGAATCCCAGGCATATAGTTAGAGTCTAAAAGTAATATGAGAACAACTTTCCTTCCCCAAGCTGGATTTTATGTAGCAAGAGGAGGGGTGGGGGGGGGGGGGGGGTGTTGGTTAAGCCTACAAGGAGCAGAATATTCATTGTGAGATATAGCAGTATCTGATAACCTCCCCAGTAAGTGGATCTCAATGGCCCATGGGGGTTTGAACACGCCCACTGCACCCTCCTACTGTGAGGTAAGCATGTTAACAGAATCTGGGCTTTTGAGGCAACTACAACAGAATGCACTGTCACCTGCTGGCCAGCCTATGTGTATCTATGGCGACCCTGCATACCCACTGAGGGTACATTTGCAGGGTCGGTTCAAGAATGCCCACTAAACTCCTCAGATGCAGCAGTTTAATAAGTGTATGAGTGAAGAGTTTCTGAGTGAAGGGTTTCTAAGAGTTTCTCTTGAATGGCTATTTAATGACAACATAAATTATTTTAAGTTCATGGATTTAAAAAAAACTCAAGGCTGGTTTAAGTAGTGTACTAGGACAAAATGTACATTGTATCAGCAATTCGTCAATGCTCTTACAGTCCTATAAGGCAAGGCTCTAAGGCTGAAAGACTATTTTGAATAAATTTGAAGACTGAATTCATGTAATGTAAAGTATGGTTCAATCAACAACCTCTTTCTTCCAACAAGTAACAAGCAAGTAACCAAGCTGTAAAGAAGAGACCATTAATTTGTTGAGTTAGTAAACAGATGGAAAACATCGAAATTCCCTTGTCATACATGTTCTCTTCCATCTATCATATAACTGAATATCTTGGTACAAAAAACACAACTTAAAAACATCTTGATTTTAATTTTAAATTTTTGACTTCTGCTTTATAAGAAAACAAACAAGTGCAAAAACCAGATAACTCATAACTTGCAATAAAAAAAAACTTTAACCTAACAAATCTCAACCTTCTGAATTTGATTCAGCAGTACTTTTTAGCAACTTTTTTCAAAATTGCCAACATAGTTTGGTTTGCTGCTGACTTTGTTGCATAATAGCTGCCAACATATCTTGCATCTGCTGTCACTGATTGACCTGTTGTACTTGCATTTGTTGCAAAATATTATTTTGTTGATCTACACTTTTCTTCTGTTCAGATCTCCTTTGAGTTAATTTTTCTTCCTTTATCTAAGTGTCTGTTTCCAATTTCTTTCTCATAAAGTCAAGGGTGTCTGACCCACTAGCTTTCTTCTTCTTCTGCCCTAAAGTTGTCTCCCCAGTAGCTTCTTTGCGCTTCTTGGTTTCTCCACGTTTTTCTAAAGCTTAAAATCTGATTTTTTTTTCTCTCCATTTGCTTTGTCTTGCAAATTGCAATTCACTTTCTTTTTTTACCTGATTCCTCAGTTAGATCTAACCCTACTTGAGCTGCTTATTCTCCTTAGTACTTTCCTTTCCCGAACTTTTGTTTCAAAGCAGTGGGGACTTAATTAAGCGGAAAAAATACGACTAAACGATTAACTGAGTTTCAAGCTAAAAATACCGCAATATTTCTAGGAAGCCATTAAAATCAACAAACAAACCTGTGAGGATGTGACTCCTCAAACAAAGCACAGATATGTTTCCTTGCAGGTATGACTACTTGAAGATTACTTTAATGATACAAAGCTGTCGTTTGGAAAGAACTGCGGTAAGAAATTAAGACTGCGAAGGAGGTTGAAGTGACTGAAGACTTTACACTCATGACATTCCACTCAGACTCTTATAAAGAAACTGTTCCATATCAAGGACAGCGGATCAATTTCGACAGTGATAGGTATTGTTTTAAATCAAATTTACAGATCTGGAGACCCTGCAGTCATATGACATTCCAGTCAGACTATCCTGAAGAAATGAAAGGATTTCGGATACTTTTCCACATCAAGCGTAAAAGATCAAATTCGAAAACTATAGGAATTGTTTCAAACCAACTTCATGACGTCATACAACATTCCACTCAGACTCTGGTGTCGAAATGGACGGATTCCGAATACTTTTACATATCAAGAGCAGGGGATCAAATTCGACAACAATAGGTATGGTTTTTAAGAGATTTTCCATACGTGGTCACCGAAGTGAAGAGACAAGAGCCACCAAAATGTTCGCTTTAGCGAAACTGGATTTGAATCACCAAATTCTCCTGTTTTAAAGAGAGCATCTTCTTCATCGTCTACGAGTGCCGTGGCAGCTTGCGGTTTGTTACCTTTACCGTGTTCATGAACAAGCGACCTGCGTTGAAAACCATACATGGTTTCTGGTTCGTATTCTTCTCCGTTTTTCTTGCAGATATTCATGAAAAACTTGCCCTAGAGGTGGTCAAGTTCGGACGCAGGTAAGCTTTCGGTATTTTCACTCATGCCAATTGTTTTCATGTAGCGAGAAACTAGTGTTCATGTCAGTCGTAGTCTTCTTTGTAGTGTTGGCACTTTTCTAGTTGTTTAATAAAAACTTCAATTTCTTCCCTGCTCTCGCTTATACGGCTTGTCTTGCTCGTCTCATCGAAGTCTTCTCCAGGAAAATAAAACTCACTTGGCGAGTGTTCGAATTCTTCGTCGTTTTCAATGTTGTCATGATCACTGAAACTCAATCTTATATAGGAAAAGTAACTTTTCAAAACGCATTTGTTTTTACTTTTTCTGTTTCGTGCGGCTTTGAATTTCCCGGGAAATGAAAAGAAAATACACAAACGGACCGTTTTTGTCCCTACTATTTCTTAAATATAATATGATACCAAGCAGACAAATTCTGGTTCTCTCTCGTTTATTTTATTTTAAACAGCGTAGCGTTACATGAAATCATTCATTATTTTATAGTTTACTGAATGCAAGGAACCTTGGTCTCCTACAAAAGATTATTATCACAATCAGTGTATTACAGTCCATATAATAGTTATTATACCTGCCACCTTGCGACTGTCAAATAGACACTGTCAAAGTTAGTGATAAAATAATCTCGTTTACGAAAAAAGCAAATGCGAAATATACCTTTCTAGTTAATTCTAAGATTGGAACAGTTTTTGATAATAATTAAAATTAAACACGTCGCCGATGCAATAGTGTTTTCTCTCTCATTTAACTTATTGTCTATATATTAATTTGATGATTAACAGCGTTGCCTTATATGAAACCAAGTGCTATATTATATCTTAGTGAATGCATGCAATACATCTTGGTCTTCTACAAAAGATTAATAATCTCAATCGGTGTATCACAGTCCATATAAGAGTCTATACCTGCCATCTTATGACTCTCATATAACCAACCGTAAAGGTAAGAGATTATAAGATCCTTTTACGAAAAAAGCAAATGCAAAATATATGTAACTAATTAATTCTAAGAAAGAGATTTTCTGCCGAACTATCAGGATTCAACACGTCATCTATTCCAAAAACTGTGTTTCCCTCTCATTAATTTTATAACCTATAATTAATTTGTAAGTAAACAGCGTTGCCTTATATGAAACCATTAACTATTTTATTTTGTAGTGATTACATGTAATACATATTGGTCCCCTACAAAAGATTATAATCACAATCAGTGTAGTATTACAGTCCACATAAGAGTTATTACTGTCAAATAAACACTGCCAAAGTTAGTGATTATATAATCTCTTTTACGAAAAAAGCCAATGCGAATTAAATTTTTCTAGTTAATTCTTAGCAGAGAGAGACAGTTATTGGTAAGCAATCAGAATTCATTACGTCATTGATTAAATACTCCGTTTCTCTCTCGTTTACTTTATTACCTATAATTAATTTGATGATTAACAGCGTTGCGTTTTATGAAACTAAGTGCTATATTATATCCTATTTGATTGCATGCAATACATCTTGATCTTCTACAAAAGATTTATAATCTCAATCGGTGTATCATAGTCCATATAAGAGTCTTTACCTGCCATCTTACGACTCTCATATAACCAAACGTAAAGGTAAGAGATTATAAAATCCTTTTACGAAAAAAGCAAATGCAAAATATATGTATCTAGTTAATTCTTAGACAGAGAGAGAGTTGCTGAGCTATAAGAATCAACACGTCTTCTCTTCCAAAAACTGCGTTTGTCTCTCATTTATTTTAAGGATCAACACGTCTTCTATTCTAAAAACTGCGTTTGTGTCTCATTTACTTTATTACTTATCATTAATTTGTAGATTAACAGCGTTGCCTTATATGAAACCATTAACTATCTTATCTCGTAGTAATTGCACGTAATACATATCGGTCCCCTACAAAAGATTATAATCACAATCAGTGTGTTACAGTCGATATAAGAGTTATTATACCCGCCACCTTGCGACTGTCAAATAAACACTGTCAAAGTTAGTGATAATATAATCCCTTTTACGAAAAAAGCAAATGCGAATATTGTTTTTGGTTAGTTCTAAAAAGAGAGAGACAGTTTTTGGCCGTAAGGAATCAGAATTCATTATGTCACCTATAAGATACTTCTTTTCTCTCTCGTTTATTTTATTACCTATAATTAATATGACTATTAACAGCGTTGCCTTTTATGAAACCAAGTACTATGTAAAGTCTTAGGGATTGCATGGAATACATCTTGGTCTTCTACAAAAGATTCTTTGAGCTCAATTGCGGTGTATCACAGTCCATATAAGAGTCTATACCTGCCATCTTATGACTCTCATATAAGCACCGTCAAAGTGAGAAATTAAAAAATCCTTTTACGAAAAAAGCAAATGCAAAATATATGTAACTAGTTAATTCTAAGAGAGAGAGAGAGTTTCGTGCTGAGCTATAAGGATCATCACGTCTTCTATTCCAAAAACTGCGTTAGTCTCTCATTTATTTTATTATTTATCATTAATCTGTAGATTAACAGCGTTGCCTTATACGAAACCATTGACTATCTTATCTTGTAGTAATTGCACGTAATACATATTGGTCCCCTACAAAAGCTTATAATCACAATCAGTGTGTTACAGTCGATATAAGAGTTATTATACCTGCCACCTTACGACTGTCAAATAAACACTGTCAAAGTTAGTGATTATATAATCTCGTTTACGAAAAAGCAAATGCGAAATCTATTTTACTAGTTAATTATAAGAAGAGAGAGACAGTGTTTGGTAAGCGATCAGAATCCATTACTTCACTAATGAAATAGCCCAATTTTTTTCCGTTTATGTTATTGCCTATAATAAATTTGAAGATTAACAGCGTTGCCTTACATGAAACCACGTGCTATATCACATACTACTGATTACATTCAATGTATCTTTGTCTCCTACAAAATATTTATTATAACAATAGGTGGTGATTATATAACCCTTTTTAGAAAAAAAAGCAAAAGCCTAAGATATGTTATTATAGTAGTTAATTCTTAGAGAGAGATTTTTTTGATTAGCTTAGTAGTTAACTGATGCTGATTCCACCTTTAGCATCTCCTGTTTTCTCCATCTCAGGTTGTGCTGCTTCTAGCGCTTCACCTGCATCTTTCACTTCAGCATTGCCTGGTTTTAATCCTTCAGCTTTTAGTGCTTTCGACGCTTCAGTACGCGTTGCGTTCTCTACTTCAGCATCTGTTTCTTTTTCGGTCTCAATACCTGCTGCCTCAGCTACTCCAGAATCTGATGATTCCACCTCTTCCGTTTCCTCAGCATCTGCTGCTTCTTCACCTTCTGATTTTGCCTCTGCTACTTTCTTCAGTTCATCTTTCAGCGGTTCGGCTCTTTCAGCATTAGCTACTTTCGCTATTGCAACATCGGTTTCGTTCCCCACCTCAAAAACTGCTTCCTCAACAACTTCAGCGTCTGATGCTTCTACCACGTCAGTAGCTTCTGCTTGGTCTTCTGCCTCCAGCATTTGATATTTCGGTGTTTCTTCATCTTTTTCTTCTGTCTTGTCAGTTCTTGCTACTTTCACCATCTCAGCTTCCAGCGCTTCCGTCGTCTCAGCACCATCTTCTCTCGCCACTAACTCAATAGTTTCCGCCTCAGACACTTCTTTATCAGATGCTTCCACCATATTAGTTTTCATTGCCTCTGTTGTTTCAGCATCTGCTGCTTCAAACATTTCAGTTGCCGCTCCTTCCTTGGTTTCTGCTTCGAAGGTTTCAAAGTCCTTAGGTTTGGCTACTTCCATAATTTCAGCATCCACTGCTTCTGTATTTTTAAAATCTGTTGTTATCAGCTCGTCAGCAGTTACTGGTCCTGAAACTTCACCACCAACTCTCTCCGTTACTTCTTTATCTGCTTCCTTTGTCGCTGCGACGTCAGCCTTCTCAGCTTCTGCTCCCTGCACCGCATCAGCTCTAGCTTCCGCTCCACCTTCAGCATCTCGTACCTTCCCAAATTCTGCAAGCGATGTCTCTGTCACCTCGTATTCTGCAGGCACTAACAGCTCATCCTCTAGGTCCTCCACCAATTCATCATCTGTTGCCTCAGTCTCCGTAGTACCTGTTTCTTCCGTTCCTGATGCTTTTGACAATTCATGATCTCCTGCCTCCATAACACCTTTAAATGCTGCTTCTGCAACTCCAGTTTCTTCTTCTTGTCCCACGTCAGTTTCAGCTACTCTTGCTTTCTTAGCATCTACATTTTCAACGTCTTCCGCTGTCGTCACTTTAGCGTCCTCTGTTTTACCCAGATCAGCATCACCCGTTCCAGCCAAATGATCTTGTCCTGCTACTGCCAATTCTTTTTCTGTTACCTCTTTTAGAACTTTCGTCACGTCGGGATGTAATTTTTTGACCAATACAGCATCTGCTGCCTCAACGACTTCATCATCTGCTGGTTTCGCCAATTTCACATGTGCTGCTCTCATCATTTCAGATTTTGCTTCTTCCCCCACTTCAGTGTATCCTCTTTCTTTCAGTTGACCAAACAATGCCTGTTCCACTTTAACTTTTACAGCTTCTGAGAACACAGCTTCCGTTTCTTTCACCACTTCACCTTTTGCCGCATTCGCCACATTAAGTTTCGTCTTTTCTCTTCCCACCGCTTTATCCATTTTCCCCATTAAAGCACCTGTTGTTTCTGGTAGCTCAGCATGTGCAACGGATGTCACCTTTTCTTCTGCCGATGAAAACACTTCAGCTTCTGTTGTCTCGGCCGTTCGCGCCCGAACGCCTTCTAATACATCAGCATCTTGTGTTCCCATCACCTGAGCATCCACTCCTTTCGGTACTCCGGCACCCGCTTCACCTGCCAATTCCGCATCTGCCCCTGTCACCAATTTAGAATCTGCTGCCTCTGTCAGTTTTACATTCGTCGTGACCATTGTGGTTTCCTCCAAATCCACTTCTTCTTCCTCTGCCAGTGGTACGAGTTTAGCTTCTGTTGTCTCCTCATCACAAGAAACTTTATATTCGGTAGCTGCTGCCTCTGTCACCCTACCATGCGTCGTTAACATTGAGGTTTCCTCCAAATCCACTTCTTCTGCCGGTGGTGCAAGTTGAGCTTCTGTTGTCTCTTCATCACAAGCAACTTTATTCACTGCAGATGCTGCCTCTGTCCCCTTATCATGCATCGTGATCATTGTGGTTTCCTCCAAATCCACTTCTTCTTCTTCTGCCAGTGGTGCAAGTTTAGGTTCTGGTGGTTCCTCATCACAGGCAACTTTATTCAGTGCAGATGCTACCTCTGTCACCTTATCATGAGTCGTGGCCATTGTGGTTTCCTCCAAATCCACTTCTTCTTCTTCTTCTTCTTCTTCTTCTTCTTCTTCTTCTTCTTCTTCTTCTTCTTCTTCTGCCAGTGGTGCGAGTTTAGGTTCTGGTGTTTCCTCATCACAGGCAACTTTATTCACTGCAGATGCTACCTCTGTCACCTTATCATTAGTCGTGACCATTGTGGTTTCCTCCAAATCCACTTCTTCCTCTTTTGCCAGTGGTGCAAGTTTGGCTTCTGGTGTCTCCTTATCACAAGCAACTTCATTCACTGCAACGGCTGCCTCTGTCACCTTATCATGAGTCGTGACCATTGTGGTTTCCTCCAAATCCACTTCTTCCTCTTTTGCCAGTGGTGCAAGTTTAGCTTCTGGTGTCTCCTTATCACAAGCAACTTTATTCACTGCAACGGCTGCCTCTGTCACCTTACCATGCGTCGTGACAATTGTGATTTCCTCCAAATCCACTTCTTCTTCTGCTAGTGGTGCAAGTTTAGTTTCTGCTGTCTCCTCATCACAAGCAACTTTATACACTGTAATAAGTTAAAGTTTTTTTTAAACAACTGCCACAGTAATTAAGTAATGCATACTAAACTAAGGTCAATGCCAATCTTTAAGATATGTTTGTTACGTCCTCAGGGCCCATTCTCCGAGCAAGATAAAAACGACGTATCCCAATTTATAAAACGTCTTGTGGGGCACATTCAGTATTCCATGATACAGAAGAAATTACCAAAGTGCCCTAAAGGAATAACTGAGTTTATAATTGATATAGTGCACCTCCATCAGTTAAAACATTCCCAGATGTCAACACGTACAGTAGGAAGGTGCTCTAGCTAACTACAGTAAAAGTACGTTTTTTTGTGTCATGCTTTCCTAGCTGAGCCCCACTCTCGCCCTTGGCAAGTCGTTTGGGTTACGGATGGGCGGTAGCTTGATAGAAAGAAAGTTAAATTATTTTATCTATGCACATCATTGTGGTAAAGTAGGCAGTCGTTAACTCTGGAATGTTGTTCTTGCGTTGTGCACGTAAACTAAGAGTAGAGTACTTGCCTTAAACAGGAATGACAAAAATGAACAAAAAGAAATAAATGGGAATTTCAGTGGCATATCAGCAGCAGAGTGGCTTTTCATCCAGGGATTTTTGGCTGAGTAATAATTTTTAAATTTTACATTTTCGATAATCGCTCCTCATCAGTCTCCACACCACTTTTTCTTGGAAAATCGTTTTGTTAGAAAAAAAATAAAACAATGCTACATCAAGTTAGTTTACACTAGAGAAACTACAGTTGTCGTGTAATTTGTAAGGTTTTAGATCTACTCTCTCAATGGACCGCCTCTTTAGAATAACGGTAATGTTAACGTAATATGTGAGATAAAGTTATTTACGTACCCTGTACGATTGACACCACTGGCTCCTCCATCTCATAATCTGCATAAGGAAAGATTATCATGATCATTTACTACTGTTATCAAATACAAGGTGACTGTTGATCTTAATTTCACCGACTAAACAAGTACAGGAGCATAGTGACTGCAGATTGTTAAATGATTGGTTCTTCCAATAATATTCAGCTACCAATTGACAGACGTCTTTTTTTAATTTATTTGCTTATTACTGATCAGTCGATTTGGCTTCATACCTACATGTTATTGTACAATCATGTACCGTACGTCATATTTTCATTGTTTTTGAATCAGGAGGATGTTAAATAATCCTCATAAGAGAGAAGGGAGATCATTTTATATTTACCTGAATCTGATGATGCATCAGCTATCTCTTGATCTGAAATCAACAAAATAGTACAATCTTCTAGCAAAACGTTTAAATGTTTAGTGTTTTTACTGTTTTTTTTTTCAAAATGAACATCACTGGAAAATATTCTGTTACGTTTTAAGGGACAATTTGGTTTCTCCCCGGTGTTCGATTTACGTTGTAATTGCTTGACGATCGTAAACAGTGCACAAAAGCAGTGTACAAAAAATAGCCTTTAAGAGACCATATATCTTTTACTGTAATGCTTGGTAACGCAAAGGTAACATACATCATATCAGCGCCTTTATCATCATTATTGTTCAATTTAAACAATTTTCTGGCCAAAAAAAGATAATATTTGGATCAAAATCGCTTGCCTTTCTATGATTTGGGTTTAATTGGAATACAGGATGTGTTACAAAAAGAAAAAGAAACAAAACAAATTAAATGTAATGTACCTTGCTCGGCAGGTGGATGAGCCAAAACATGCATCTCTATCATTTCCTGGTCTTCTTCATCTATTGAAATATGTGCAAGTAGTTATAGGAGTGAAACTGATTGACTAAAAACGATAAAAAAAAAAAAAAAAACCTACAAATAGGAATGTTAACCTAACCAAAATTGACCCAGGGAGGAATAACTGATCAATTTTTAGTGAGGCATCAATTGTAAGTATCATTAAAAGTAGTATACTTTTGCAAAGAAATGCCAAAAAAAAAAAAATTAAGTGTCACCTTCATCACCGTCGTCTTCCTCACTACCCTCTTCTTCTTCTTCGTCTTCTTCTTCTATTGCAAGAAGCAAACAAACGTAACTTTAACTAAAGGCACACCTCATACGGGGGAGAAGTTTGTGGCTTAGAGAGCGAATAGAAAACTAAGCGCGACAAAGATGCAAATTATAGTTCAATTTCAGTTAAGCCAAGAAATGACAATCTTTATCGCACTTTTTAAAGGACAACACTATAGTGTGTGGAACTTACGATCAAAACAGTTTGTCATTATTTGCTCTATTTCCACTAACTATCAATACAAGTTAAACGAAACCTTTATACCTTCCTCATCACAGCAGGTGGATATTCCTCGGACATAGTCCCAAAGCTTTCGCAATTTGTTTTCAATGGTTCTTTGTGCCTGGGGTAGAAATCAATTTGTTTCAAATGTCTTTCTTTGTAAACTTCATTTGTTTTGCATCAGATAAAGACCATAATAATGCCACTGTCTTAAGGTAGGTAAAATGTTCACCATCCTAGAGACAGATGGATGGATAGATGGATGGATGGATGGATGCATATGGATGGATGGATGGATGGATGCGTGGATAGATAGATAGACATAATCTTTTATTTTCATACTGCATTTTATCAAATTAAAATAGACAAAATTAAAATTTGTTTTACATAAAATCGGTACATCGATATTTTGAATATTAACAAAAACTGAATGGATGGATGTACATCAATACACAGATGATCAACAACAACAACAATCGACGATGAACGTTTTATAACTATTTATGCTTTCGTATTTGTTTCAATTGCCACTTAATGGCTAATAGAATAAATTGCCTTTGAATTTTTCCGCTCCATTAAAGGTAAGTCACTTCGTATACTGGTAATCACATGAATTCAAGTGCAACTTGGGATAAATCAGCACGAGTAAATTTTTCAAAGGCTTACCAAATTGCACGTGACCGTAGGCCGGGTGCAATTTGTAGTCTTTCACGAGTGATGATTTATCCCAAATTACACGAGACAAATCGTGTGATTAATTGTTAATAATATACATGCAAAAATTTGACTCTGGTTTGCTCTTATCGAGTTTATATCCTATCATGGCTTACTGGTCCAGCCTACATCAACGTTATTGGTTGAAAAATGACAACCTTGATTGACATGCTAGCACTTGTGGAAACACACAGACCAAAAAGAAGAGGAAAGTGGTGTGACAAGCCGTCAAAACGTGTTTAATTAAATAAGTCAGCTCGTTAAATGTTTGTTGTCGATTCTAATTGGGGCGAAATCGATCAATATTTTCAAAAAGTGAAGATTTTCGAAATATGAATCAGCTAGAATACTGTCCTCGAGAGGCGGTGAGGCTGGCCGTGGCTTTTCAGGAGCTGCTGTGTTTCCCATGTGTGACTTGATGGTGGAAATGATTTTTTTCATGAAACACTGACGCTAATCATTCTGGCCAGAGATTTAAACTTGGCATCTTAATCGCGAACGCGATGAAGTTGCTTCCACATCGAGGGTCTGGCCTGGTCTGATTAAAAATATTGCTGGAGCCGCTGGTGCTACTATTGACCGAACTGAAGCTGTTTCTCGATCTAACTGGCTGTTGATGTTTCTAGCTGATGGTGAGCGAGAGCTGTCGCTCTCCTTCGTCATAGTCATCCAGTGACTTCTCGTTTCTGTGGTCCGTTACCGCTACCTCGCTCCAGGCCTGCTGTTTCCTGGCCCTGTGGTTGGAAAAGGTCCTCCGAGAACCTTCCAGGGTCATTCCTTTTATGACGGGCCTCATCATGTCGTCGATAGTGTTCACTCCCTTCGGCTTCCGAGGACGGACTTAGCACACAAGACAGAAAACTGGACTGGTTGTCCTTATTTCGGGAAGACGACGCCATAGACACGCTGAAAGTTGCAACGGGGCATTCGTCATCTCCAGTTGCAAACATTTTTGGAAGGAAGCTTCTGGGCTTTGAGAAAAGTCCGGACTGGTGTGTTTTGTTTTTTTTTTTTCAGGTTCTTGATGAATTTGACGTTCTCTGTATTGTCGACCTCGGAGACCGAAATATCTTTGAGCTGGTTATCTGTGCTTTGTTGTGTGTTTTTGTTGTTAGCATTCTCCTATAAACTCTGAATTAAAACGTTGCTACTTTCTTTTAAACTGTCCGCCATTTTGTTTTGTTGCGCTTTGGCGACTTTCTTGTCAATCGATTTAATTTAAACTTTCTGTACTGATTGGGATTAATTGAGGTGTTCTCAGTCAATTAGCGTACTTAATTTTTTGCATGTATATTATTTCCGGGAATAACCGCATGATGAAATTGACGATCGAGTCGTATATGCTTCTCGAATGCAGAAAAGTCTACATCATCGAAACAAGAAGACTTGTGCAGGAGACAATCAAGGAGAACAAGGGGGATATTCGACTCGGCGAAAACCCGGATATTTGTCGTGACTACATCATGAGCGCAAATATGATTTGAATTTGTTATTAAAATTTGTGTTGCTATATGGTGGAAACCTTATTTCCCACAAGAGAAATTTAACATGGATATTGTAATATACGACGAAATCTGAGTAAGGTGCAATATTTCTAAACTATCTAATATACCAAGAGATCAAAAACTACTACTACTATTATTATTATTATTATTATTATTATTATTATTATTATTATTATTATTATATACCTTTGGAGTTGAGAAGGTGTAGAGGTATGGATTTATTGCCGAGTTGATAGGGAGCGCGAAAACAGCAATCCAAACAGCGATATCCCCTATTGGACTGAACGAGTCATCTATCGCTGATCTCATTCCAAGTGCTATAATGGGCGCCCAGCAGGCAACGTCTGTCATGACAATAAACACAATCCGTTTGGCCAGTGATGTCTCCCTCTGAGTATCGGCGGTCTGTGCTCTATGTGCTCTCTCTCTTCTTGTCCCTTGATGGGTGAGGCGCCATTTGGAGGACCAGGTCTTAAAAAATATCATGGCGTATGCAATGATAATAAAGACCACAAAAACCAGGTTTAGACCTACAAATATGCCAGCTGAATATTCCCAACCCGATATGAATTCAGGGGTGAGCTGAATTGGCAAACAAACTACCGATTTACCGTAGAAATAAATGCCGGACTCTGGATCATAGAAATATCGGATGCCACATGCAGGAAGGAAAGCAATCACAGCACCAACAGCCCAGATCAGAAGGCAAAATCCATGGGTCTTCTTTCGAGTCAGCACCTTAAATCTGCGTGGATATACAATGTGTTTTACCCTGTCCAGTGAAAGGAGTGACAGAATCATGATGGAAACCTCACTAGACAACACCGAAATTCCTCCTACTATTTGGCAAGGCAAACCAGTTCGCCACTCGAAATCATGCAAATAGTAGACACCGGACCAAACCGCATCCATTATCCCAATGGTTAAAAGGTAAATGCCCATCAGACCATCAGCCGCCGCCACGTGCATCAGCATGATTGATTGCACGACGTTCTTATCCTTAACGCGTGTTCGCCAAACGATGACGAGGAAAGCACCAATTGTGGATACAATTCCAAGAATCCAAATGCACTTTTTGGGACCAGGGTTTCGAAACATGCTGTCACAGTTGGCGAAGTTGTCGTTGTGTACATAGTCGCAAGCAGCGTCTTCCTTGAATTCTACATGGCAGCACATGATGTTGGAATCCATAGTTCTAAAGAGCAGATAATAAGAGTGATAATAATAGAAGTGAAAAAAATAATAATATAATAATGATGCATATGATGATGATAAAATAAATTGAGTTCTTTTTTATTTATGTCTGTAAGTCAAGCCTTAAAGCTAACACTGTTGACCTGATCACTCCAGCGTGATAAAAATATCATACAGCTTCTATAAAATCCACATTTTAATTATGTACACGGTACACAAGAAGCACGTTTTACTATTGAAATGGAAGACAGCCTCTATTCATTGCTTTCCTAGAACCACAATTTACGGGCAATTTCTGTGCTTTCAACTCTCTTTGTGGTTCACAATACTGGTGAGCATATGAAATTCATCTGGATAGGTTGGCTCGTCCGAGACATTCAGGCTCAGGAGTATTGTAACGTTGGTCCTTCCTGTACAGAATTCAGCTTAGAAAGGTAACTATGTACTTCGTGTATAAGTTTTCATCTTGATATTGTTTGGTAGCCGGAAAGACAAAAACACAAATTAAAGTGTAAATCAAAACATAAAGCTTTCAATGTATACTCGATGTTGTAAATAATGGCATTCAGATGGTGTAAGAAGGATAATGTTTTCCGCAAAAACAAGAAGAAGAGACTTGGGGCGACGCATACCATTTATTGAGCTTCGTCCCCAACGGTAAGCGTGGTCAGACCAAGCGCTTTTTTTAAAACTCCGTCTGGGAAAGGCGGATTCCATCCGTCTATGACTCCCACATTGTCGAAGCCGTGTATAATTTAAAGTTAGTATACAGCAATGCTTTGAGCTGTTTCTTTCGATGCAACAGCATTTTCTGGAGATATAGGGATTACATTATTTTGGATCCATCATCTGGAACGTGTTGATTATTACAAACTCGCACAATTGACACAAGATTAATAATATTAATAAAACATGTTGCTGACCCTGTAATGATGTAAGACGTGGGGGTACCCCTATGAGTTTTTTTACAAACACGTGGCGTTGAGCCAAGTATTTTCGATGTTTTTGAAAAATGTTTGATTTAAACGTTGACAAACGAGGGCATTTGTCAACGAATTTGGGTTTTACAATATGTTTGCCATTTTTATTACCGCTTCATAAACTATCGGTTATCATTCTTTCCAAAATACTCCCAGGGAATTGTTTTAAATAACGCTTACTTTTACTGCTCGCATATACGTGGTATCAGAACTCCTTGTCCCTTCCCCTCAGATATCTTACTATAATACTCAAGAGTAAAAACATTTTCTTACATCCTTGTTATGTTTTTCATCTCAGCGAAAAAACCCTCAGGGAGAACGTACATCAAGTTGAAATGCATGTACCTGCAATTGGAGTGAGAAAATGCGATGTGTTGGAAATACTCAAACTAAAAACATTATGTTCCATGTTTTCTTTAATATAAACTAATTGCGATTTTGAAACGGCAATACCGCATTTTTTTTATGTCATTTCACCAAATAAGGTAAAGAGAACGCGCAAAATACAAGACCGTAATGCACTGTAGTGTCCTGGTTTGACCGGGTTACAACAGAGCAAAAACGGGCAACGACATTTCACTGGCTCTCTGTGTTGTTTATGCATCCGCACACACCATATACTAATAGACAGATAGATGGACAGATAATACTGGGTGTATTTCAACACTCTTACCAGATCAGAAAAGAGAAGCCACATATAACAAAATCTTTTCGTACGCGCAGATATTTTGCTCATCGCTTGTATTCTTCCTCGCCCCTTTATTTGGGGCTCGGTAAAATTTTCCACAATTAGCAAAATATCCGCGTGTATTATATGTAAAACCATCGAATAGGATGTATATATTGAAGGCTGGTTAGGAGAGAATATGTGACTCCGCCCAATACGGAGTATGTTTTCTCCAAGGGCCGTCAATATAATGCGGTATTGCCGTCTCAAAATTGCAATTAGTTTTGTATCGCGATTCATCCACTATTAAGGACAAATAAAACTGAAAAGAAATCATTTTGCGGTCGGTCAAAATGTATATTCTTGCCACCTGCGAACGTATCTATGGTAACATTTTTCATGCTCAACAATTTCGTTCCGCGATATTTGAGATTTGGCGGCAATTTCGTAATTTTTCGTGTCAAAAATCAATAAATTGAAACAGAAAAAAACGCGGATTTTCCTTCTGGTCACATATCGTTTTCTGTGGTGGTGAATTGGGCGAAATAGCATATTTTCATAACTGCGGTACTATTTTTCAAGGAGTTCTTAGAACATCGATGCTGAAACCGAAACAGGAGAGTCGCTGAATAAAGTAAGGGAGCCGAAAACTAACGCAACTGAGCCCAAACTGAACCTAGGAAAAAAGCAAGGTAGTATTGTAATCTTAGACGACGGGGAGATTGAAGAGCTCCAGATAAAGTAGGTCGCGAAGAACACTGTCAAAGGAACTGAGAGTGCTGTTCTTCGCCTTCAAGCGTAGTACAACGATCGATATGGCGAGAGACAGGAGTTCACAGGCATCAACAAAACAAACGCTTCCGACCTACTGAAGCACTTCTTTCTAGAAAAACACAAAAGGAAATGTTTGAACCGGGAAGGTGCTCTACAGCTGTCTACAACAGTACGGCCACAACTGAAAACACGACTAGCTCCGAGCGCCGGTACCTGTTCTCCAATCTTTTCAATTGTTTCACTTTGAACTGTTGCCAGATTAACATTATTTAACCAAATGGTAAGTGACTTTCCATTTCATGACAAAGTAAAAGTGGCATTGCCTCTGTTAATGGGAAAAGGATTTTAGGACAAAAAATTGGAGGGATGTAGCTGTGCCAGAAAGCGTCCAGTCGTGTTTTGAACTTTTCATACATTTCTCTGTAAAGCGAACTAGCCGTGAACTGCTAGTAAAAATAGTTCGCGGGAAAAAATACAGGGAAATGTATGGAAAGTTCAAAACACAACTGGGTGCCTTCTGGCACAGCTACATCCCTCCAATTTTTTTTATCAAAATCCTTTTCCTAATGCCAAAAGTTTCCAATTCATGAATTTTTTAGAAGCAATGTTTTATGACAATTAATTGACATCGGATTTCCAAACAAACACTGTTACTTCAAGCGTGTTTGCCTACTCGTCAAAATGGCGTCGAAAACCGTGATAAGGCCTATTAAATCAACTTTTTTCTGAGAGTTTGGAGAGCCATTTGAATATAGTGACGCCAGTCATAGTCAGTTTGGCCAGTCACAGGCTAGTATTTGGACAGAATATTTCGAATTTGATGCGTACGTGAGCAACCCAGCTCATTGTCGATCAGTGTCGCAATGCATAGGACAGAACTATAGGGATTCAACAAACGCATCTTTTAACCATGTCTACACCCTTGAAGGAAGGGGTGGGGGGGGGGGGGGGGCTGGATCATTCCCACGGAAACTTTGAACCTGGATACCTTAATTTCTCAAATTTGCGCAAACGCCATGAAACTTAATGATTTAGGATCCTGAACACCGAACTACCGGCCATTTTCAAAGATTGCATCTTCTTCAGCTTCAGTTAGCTCTCTTGTAGCATTTGGACGGTTTTCTTTTCTTTGGCCAACCAGGTTCTTTCGTTTGGTAGACTGCAAGCAGTCCCTTAATTTCTGGTCAGTCGTGATGGTGTGCTCATAGCGCAGCGAGACTTTTTTTTGCGCTGGGCTATTTCGCGCGACCTCTCGATTATCCAGAAAGGGACTGCTTACAGTCTATTCGTTTGGCAGCAAGAACCTCTCTGGACTTGGAAGACTCGTTATCCTTAAGAATGTTGATCAGACTTCCCTTTTAATGCAAGTGGCGTTGAAAACTTTGCTGGAACCCTCTTAATGTACACGTTTCGTACTCGGTGCCATCTTGTTTACGAACGGAGATAAAAATTTGGACGAAAGAAGGTCGAGCTCATTGGTAGGTATGTTTTCAATTGCTCTGGACTCTTTCAGTGACTTACATTTTTTTCCATGCGTTTAGTCGCTTTTAGTCTTGTACTAAGTGATTTTGGATTTCTGCGCTTGCAAAATCTTCTCAATTTCGAATTTCTCTTTGCTCCTAGCTTCCTCGGCTGGACTCAACGTCTCCTCATTCTTTTTACCTGCTTCCACGTTCAGGGTTACTGGTTCTTCCATTTAGTATCATTTTTCTCTTTTTTTGTTTGTTACTTTTTGAGGACAAATGTTACAATAAGGTCGGTCTAGATGCCGGTCTAGACGGGAAAATCTAGACCGCCGTCAATATCGATTTTAGCCAATCAAGTTCTTGAATTTGATCGTTTCCAGTTCTTTTGAGACACGGTCATTTTATAAATGATTAATATTTCTGGGTGCGGATTCATGAACTTACAAAAATCGCAGTCTGGTTGTATCTTTGAAGGTTGCCTTGGTGACGTTTCGTATATTATTGCCTGATACGTCACTGTAAAAGAAAAAAAAAAACATTGTAGTCTGATTGTCTATTGTTCAAGTACAGCTGGAAGGTGACATCTTATGGACGATACTTTTCAGTATGCTCAGTGTTTACTGCCACCGCCACATACATTATTTTTGAAGTGAAAATTTACAAGAGTATAAGTTAGTACGCCAGAAACCTG
This sequence comes from Pavona decussata, assembly GCF_977016875.1. Lineage (NCBI taxonomy): Eukaryota > Metazoa > Cnidaria > Anthozoa > Scleractinia > Agariciidae > Pavona > Pavona decussata. The sequence goes on along the minus strand of NW_028145873.1, from coordinate 32,735 downwards.
TTGGACTTCTAATGCTAGTAAAGAAGGGAAATAAGAAAACCTCATAACTTCATTAATAAATTAGTCAAATTTTATATGTTGTTGAAGGTTATTGGTGCAGTAAAATGAGTGAAAATCAGTGTAATTGAAGTGTGGTAGAGAGAACTAATGGATAAAAGATAATCTTTACTGCGTACAACTTTCAGGTTCTTTTTTAGTTACTTACGCAGTTACGATGTTTATTTATATTTTAACAGTTTTTTGTACTTACAAAGACAGCAGGTTTGTTAGGCCATCAAAAATTCCTTCGGGTAGTTCGTCAATTTCATTTTCCAACAGATACCTTCCACAATCATAAACAAAAAAGTTTTAATGAATCGACCAATATCACTAGAAGTGACCATTTTATTTTATATGCCTTTCAACGTTTTGGTTTAAGTGGAGTCTAGATAACTAACAACTTGTCATCGCCTTGAATTTCCTTCAGGTCAAACAATCGCTTAGTAGGGCAGCCTATATAATAAGCTACTCGTCAAATTACAGGAGGGTGAAATGATAACATTTTTTATGTATGTTTTAGAGATCGTAATACAACCAAAAAATCCCCTTTCTTTTCTAAATCTACCATCATAAGTAGTCCGCAAAAACAATATTTTTTTATGAGGAAAACGATTCTCTTTAACCTTACTCCTCCCATTTTCCCGGCTGCTTATGGGAAACTGGTAATAGAGAAATGATTTCAAATAATATTTGTTTGCAGACGAAACTAATCTCACAACTAAATATTAACGCTTTTCAAACCGATTTGGCCTGGATTTTGAAAGTTTTAAATATGCATGTTGTTGACAATTTTTCACATCAAGGATCTATAAATCAATTCTTCCCAGGTCGAGGTGTGGGAGAGGGGTGAAGGAGAAGCAGCCTTGATTGATTTGATAGTCGGGCTTCGCAGGAATTGTAAAATTCCCCTTGATATCTAAAAAAATATTACCCTTCCTATGGTCAATAATGATTTCTTGAAACATAAGCAAGCAAGCTTGACACCATGTTGGTTACACCCGCGGCCACCTCCACGAACGCGTTGATGGACACAAACAAAAATTGTGGTCTATTTGTAAACACTACTTGAGGGAACATAAATCGAACGTACCTCCTTGTCTTTCAGAACGATTTCACGTGCTAGCTAAATGTTCGAACAAATTTGATTGCCTGATTAAGGAGATACTTTTCATAAGAAAACTCAAACCATCCCTAAACGTGCAAACAGACTCGATTCGCGCAAAGGTATTTACTTGAAGAACTTGTGATCCATTGTTATTATGCTAATTTGTAGAGACTGTAGAGAATAGAAATCAAATCTTCGCATTAATTTATCCACTTTGCCTTGAGAATGGTGTCTCGATGACGCCGAAACGTCGGCTTTTAACTTTAATTTTTGCTTCCTATGGTAACGGTAATATTTCCATACAATCTTAATGCAGTTCTATGGATTTTAATTCCTTTTGGATACTTTTAGTAGTGGAATATAAGACATTTGAAAATTGAAGATTTGATTGAAAATCATAACCACACTATCACGTTAGATGAAGTCAACAGTTCTCTTTTTGCACCTTAAAGGAGACAAGTTTCATTGTTGTGTCTTTCTTTTTCTAGAGATTATGCCGGGATGAGAGGAATGGGCCCTAACTCCCAGCCCCACCCACTCCCCACTAACACAAACGTCAACCCACAGGAGTTAAAGTAGCCCGATAGCCTAGTCTAGAATGTCAGTTAACTCTCCAAAGACTTAATCCAAATTAAAGCTTTCTTGGATCTACTTACAGATCGTATAAATCCGTTAAGCCTTTAAATTGATCGCGATGGAGCTTCGTTATCTTGTTCTTCTCCAATTTCCTGGCAGATCATAAAAAAAGTAAACATATTTGAAGAAGGCCATGTAGGTCAACGTTTCGAATTAAAACTCGCCCAAAAAGTTGAGGCGCAAATAAACCCTTCATTACTCTTATTTGGCCAGTATCAAACTAGTTACCTTATACTAAATTGAGCCAATCTTCACACCAAATAGTATTTTTTATATATATTTTCCCTGCTAAGTACAGCACATAAAACAAGTGGCTTCTCTTTTTCGCTCACTTTGGATAACTACTTAAACTCAAGATAATATTTGCTATGCACCTCATAGTCTCGTCGTAGTATTTACGTTAACGTTTTTTCCCCGATTTGTCAGAAACATGGCGAAATTCTCAGGATGGCTATACGGCGCTTTGGTAGATCACTAAAATAATTATTTACCTTAGTATTAGTAAATAAAGGATGAAAAATAGATGATTACTCCACTTTGACACGGCACTAAAAATATCCACCATTATTCTCACTCTTATTTACGTGAATGGTTACATTTTGGTTTTGTAACTGACAACGGCATCATTATATCTCTCGATAAAGGAATGAGCGCCCTACGCCGCTTCCTGTGTAAAATAGTTCTACGGATATTTTGTTACATTATTGTGCATTTTTCCCTGAATAATGTATGCGCTTCAGGAAAAACAGTTTTCTTCTTCCTGACATATGCCCACGCACATTTTTGCGTGAGTCCTCCTCTTCTCTTGCGCTTGCCTCATTTTGGGGTTGGTAAAAATTGAAAACATTTTATAACGAGCGTCTTATTTAAACCAAGTTCAGGTTATTCATCAGTGTAAAGCCAGGCCTAATAGAGAGCTGCAATGCAAATTGAGAGGAATCGTGACTTGTGATAGTTCGTACCTAATACTTTATTTTGCGCCTATGATTGAAATGTTTCCATGTGCGTTTGTTAAATTGGTACAGTGTTTGGCGATTCCAATTCAAATTGTAGGAAGTAAGCTTAACTCAAAATTCACTTACAGTATCTTCAGCTTGGTCAAGTTACGAAAGACGTCAGGAGGGATGTCATCTAGTTTGTTACGTGCCAGAAACCTGCAAAAAGGCGAATGAATGCGATGTGATATAAGAAAGAAAAGATATATAACTGGCTGCTTTAACTTGTTACATAAGCTTAAACATCTTCAAGCTGGCACTAGTATGGGTTATGATTGTGATTGATAGATTGTGGCCACGCTTATGTTGTGATTAAGTGCAGTACAAACACATCCTTATATTCCTACTGGAATTTTTCCAACCTTTAAGAGTGCCTGACTGTAACTTTCGAGAATCGCTGGCCAAGCTTGAAAAATCGAAACTCCTGATAATTTGCCTGAAGTTTACTTTTGGGGAACTATCTTCGAAAATATTATTTGAATGCTCTAGAAATTTTGAGTTTTCGAGAATTTTGGAGAAAACGAAATAACGCGTTTTGCCTCATTAATTATGCAAAAATCTCACTCAAAATTAGCCAAGTTCAATACGCTTGTGTTGAAACAGTACGCAACGTTAGAAAGCGAGGTCGGTTTTGAATAAGAGCATAACTCACCTACTTTCTATCAATGGGACCTATGTAAACCTTTGTAGAACTTTGGAGGGTTTTATGGCTCTTTGAAAAATTGACATTTTGAGGACTTCGCGATGAGGCGAAAATTGAGTAAGTTTGAAGGTTTAAAATGCATCTTGGTATGTCAGGTATCGACTCGAGAGGAACATTGTGATAAAGCTTGGGTCTTCGTCTTTAATAATACGAAATAAAAAATCTGGGCAATCAATGCACGCGCTGACGAAAACCAAAGTTAGCGAGGCTTCGTTAACAAAATTTGCATAATTCGCAACTGTTGAGAAAATGCTATGTTGTGGCGACTCGGTGAAAACATTGACCCAGGCTATTTTCAAATGGTTATTTTACCCCACATTGCATTTGTCTGTTTCTCTTTCTTGTTTAATAACGTGGTAGAAAAGGTCTGGAAAAAAATGCGTGATCGGAAAGGAAAATATTCGTCAACTTCTGGTGGGAAATTTGCATAATTGCAAATCTTCCAATAAATCTGTATGCAAAGGAATCTGATTGGGAAGGTTTCGTTAAGAGACCATTTGACCGAAACACCCCACAAAAAAGGAGTCAAAACAACGTTTAATAATTCGATTTTAACCAATTATTGTCGAATCATAACCTTTAAATTAATGGTGCCAAGCTGATACTCGCTATTGCGTTATCTGCGTCACGTCAGTAGCTGTCGATAAGTCTTAGAATATAATGCCCACAAACCAACTTGTGCTGCGAAATTGTCAATTACAACAACTAGAAAAAAGACCTTTATTTACTGGCATGTAAGTGGTTTTGATAAAAATAAAACGCTTACATGACACTTGAATCACGTTTAAAAGATACATGCTTGTCAAATGAGATGCGAAAGTTGGACATAGGGTCGGTCAAAGTGAATATTTTTAATTAAATCAAGTTTGTTTACTGGAATGCATGCTTTTTCAAATAGCTAGTCCAACCTTCTTCAGTGGCCTTCCAAATAATGATCACTCAGAATTGGGTCAGTCAAAAAAACTCTCTGTTCGTGTTGTTTGATACTGTACCTTCGCAAGTGACTGAAAAACAATTTCAGCTGGCACGCCATATTTTAACGTAATTTCGCCCCATGTAACGGAATCCACAGAGGTATTGGATTCCGGATTCCATCCCTCTGGATTCCGGATCCCAACCCTCTGGATTCACTGGATTCCGGATTCCAACCCTCTGGATTCCGGATTCCATTAATTTGGAATCCAGATTACGGCGTCCTTGGTTCTACTCGTATTTTCAGCTCTAGTGTAATAATTTAAACAAAACACATACCTTTATCCCATATTGTAGTGGAACAATAAGTCATGATTCCGTTGGGAAAAAACACCGATACCCTCTCATAGAACAAAACATTTCGAAAACGTCATTCTGGCAATTCCTAAATGCTATTCACATGTTTTGGACTCTTAAGAAAGAAAACGGCATCGAGAAAAACAATAAAACGAAAAGCCCATAAAAATGAAAAATGTTAATTAATCTGCCTTTTCGACGATTCACTTTCCTGATTTAAAGTCGTATATCAACGGATCAAAATGAAAAATGGAGCCCCAAAACTACTGTTCCCTCGAGTTTTTTCTTCTGCAGAAATGTCGAGAAATTCAAGTATCAACAAGTCATTCAAGCTTCTGAAGTTTCATTTTGCTTCTAATTTCGGCTTCAACGAGCGAATCTTCGAGCATCTTTTTTGTCGCATGTGCTTTGAAGCTGACGTCATGAGGAAAATATTCCACCCCCGGGAGGGGTGTGTCCTGCGTGGACAAGTTCGAACACGTGTTTCGAGTGTCGCAAGTGTAGAAGAGTCAGAGGTAGACCGCTAAACGGTGACTGGGTAGAAAAATAGAAGAATCTACCAAAACAATTCGACACAAGTGGATTCCGACACAAGTAGATTCCGGATTCCAAAACTTTAGTGAATTCCGGATTCCAGCTCACTGGATTCCGGATTCCAAAACTTTAGTGAATTCCGGAGTCCAGCTCACTGGATTCCGGATTCCAACATAAAAAATGTCCTGGATTCCGGATTCCAACATGAAAATTTCTCTGGATTCCGGATTCCGGATTCCGTTACATGGGGCGAGTAATTACTGGAATGAAATATCACACATGCACGGATACACGCTTTAAAACCTGTGTGCCAATTTCTGTTTAACAAAATAATAACCTACCTACAGTCCACATTGGCTGTAGGGCATGCATTTATCTTTGTCGAATGTCAACAACAGAAACACGGGTATCTCAGTGACACTGTATACACGCAATGTCTACTGCATACATCACAGGTAGCCGAAGCTCTATGACCTTTGTTTGACCTTTATATTTTGATGTCACGATGAGTGTTACGCAATGGCGTAAATCATTACGGTTTGTATGGGAATTTACGAACGTGTTTTGGAGTCGAAAATAAAGGGCATAAATTGAACAAAAATTGCTTATTTTGTCTCCTTGATCTCTTGCCAGTGTTTGTGCGCCATATTTTGGCCATTTTAGTACGATTCCAGTGGGCATTTAAAGGTTTGCTGAACATTTTCCTCGCTCTATATCCTGCTATATATGTCCCCAAAAGGTGAGTCACTTTAGTAGCAATAGTTTTCGTTCCAACGTCAACAATGAGGTCAGTATAAAGTCTGAGTCGCGGACAAAGGACTGCGGACCACGGACTGGGTATAAAAGAGGAACTAAAGTAAGCGGAGGACTTCGGACTACGGACCACGGACCACGGACTACAGACTACGGACTACGGACTGGGTTTAAAGGAGAACTGAAGTCTGAAAATCATATCTTTCTTGTATTCATTCTCAGTAAGTTTAATATGTATCAAATCAAGTTTTGGTAGTTGTTTTTGTCCCTTTATTGTTTTTGTTTTTTTTTTTTTTTTTTTAGAAGCAAAACAAGGACTTGGAATAAAATAGTAGGGATCGACAGTGCAAACATAAAATCTTGCTTTATCTCAGCGAAACAGCTGGATTTTTAATACGCGCTCAAGAGAGCTGTTATTTTAGTTTGAAGCATTTATCTCAGGGTTCGATATGGTGAAAACTGGCGTGATTAAATTCGCAAAAGGATGTTTGATGATCATGATCGTGATCAGCCAATGAGCCCACGTGCACAATCATCTAGATGTCGTACATAGACATGTATGCAGTAGACATTTCGTGTATACAGTGTCACTGAGATACCCGTGTTTCTGTTGTTGACATTCAACAAAGATAAATGCATGCCCTACAGCCAATGTAAACTGTAGGGCGTGCAGTTAGTCCATAGTCCGTAGTCCATAGTCCTCCTATCTTAATACGAACTTTATGCCCACCCCGTGGTCCGCAGTTCTTCGTCTGCGAATCGTGTTTTATTATGACCGCCTTGTTAACGTTGCAATTTATTTCAAAGAATACTATTGCTACCAAACTGACCACGATTTTGGGGATATATATCTATAGTGGGATATCGTATAGACAGAGAAAAATTTTTAGCAAACCTTTAAATACCCACTGGAATCTAAAATGGCCAAAATATGGCGCACAAACACTGGCAAGAGATCAAGGAGACAAGGTAAGCAATTTTTGTTCAATTTATGCCCTTTATTTTCGACTCCAAAACACGTTCGTAAATTCCCATACAAACCGTAATGATTTACGCCATTGCGTAACACTCATCGTGACATCAAAATATAAAGGTCAAACAAAGGTCATAGAGCTTCGGCTACCTGTGATGTATGCAGTAGACATTGCGTGTATACAGTGTCACTGAGATACCCGTGTTTCTGTTGTTGACATTCGACAAAGATAAATGCATGCCCTACAGCCAATCTGTAGGTAGGTTATTATTTCGTTAAACGGAAATTGGCACACAGGTATCCGTGCATGTGTGATATTTCATACCAGTAATTACGTTAAAATATGGCGTGCCAGCTGACATTGTTTTTCAGTCACTTGCGAAGGTACAGTATCAAACAACACGAACAGAGAGTTTTTTTGACTGACCCAATTCTGAGTGATCATTATTTGGAAGGCCACTGAAGAAGGTTGGACTAGCTATTTGAAAAAGCATGCATTCCAGTAAACAAACTTGATTTAATTAAAAATATTCACTTTGACCGACCCTATGTCCAACTTTCGCATCTCATTTGACAAGCATGTATCTTTTAAACGTGATTCAAGTGTCGTGTGAACGTTTTATTTTCTATCAAAACCACTTATATGCCAGTAACTAAAGGTCTTTTTTCTAGTTGTTGTAATTGACAATTTCGCAGCACAAGTTGGTTTGTGGGCATTATATTCTAAGACTTATCGGGAGCTACTGACGTGACGCAGATAACGCAATAGCGAGTATCAGCTTGGCACTATTAATTTAAAGGTTAAGATTCGACAATAATTGGTTAAAATCGAATTATTAAACGTTGTTTTGACTCCTTTTTATGTGGGGTGTTTCGGTCAAATGGTCTCTTAACGAAACCTTCCCAATCAGATTCCTTTGCATACAGATTTATTGGAAGATTTGCAATTATGCAAATTTCCCACCAGAATTTGACGAATATTTTCTTTTCCGATCACGCATTTTTTTCCAGACCTTTTCTACCACGTTATTAAACAAGAAAGAGAAACAGACAAATGCAATGTGGGGTAAAATAACCATTTGAAAATAGCCTGGGTCAATGTTTTCACCGAGTCGCCACAACATAGCATTTTCTCAACAGTTGCGAATTATGCAAATTTGTTAACGAAGCCTCGCTAACTTTGGTTTTCGTCAGCGCGTGCATTGATTGCCCAGATTTTTTATTTCGTATTATTAAAGACGAAGACCCAAGCTTTATCACAATGTTCCTCTCGAGTCAATACCTGACATACCAAGATGCATTTTAAACCTTCAAACTTACTCAATTTTCGCCTCATCGCGAAGTCCTCAAAATGTCAATTTTTCAAAGAGCCATAAAACCCTCCAAAGTTCTACAAAAGTTTACATAGGTCACATTGATAGAAAGTAGGTGAGTTATGCTCTTATTCAAAACCGACCTCGCTTTCTAGCGTTTCGTACTGTTTCAACACAAGTGTATTGAACTTGGCTAATTTTGAGTGAGATTTTTGCATAATTAATGAGGCAAAACGCGTTATTTCGTTTTCTCCAAAATTCTCGAAAACTAAAAATTTCCAGAACATTCAAATAATATTTTCGAAGATAGTTCCCCAAAAGTAAACTTCAGGCAAATTATCAGGAGTTTCGATTTTTCAAGCTTGGCCAGCGATTCTCGAAAGTTACAGTCAGGCACTCTTAAGTACTGTGTATTAAACATCCAACAGTATGAACATTCTGCACAGTGAATGTATACAATGATAATATAAGTAGACATATATGAACAACTAATAAAACATTTATGAATGAAAGATCATCGAATGAAATTTAAGTAACTTTATGATTTTCCATGATAACTGCATTCAGGATTGACTGTCGAAGATAATTCTTTATGGCCTTTCTTTTCAGCTGTGACCAGTTTTACAACCTGCACACCTGACGGATAAAGTCTTTTGAAACAGCTTTAACTGTTTTAAAAAGGTCGTATATATTAGTAACTGAAATGATCCACGCTTTATTTATTTATTTATTTATTTATTTATTTATTTATTTTTTTATATGCCATCACAGAATGAAATGATATAAGATAACAAAACTAAAGATTATAAACAAAATAGAAGCCGGAAAGAATATGATCCACGCGATTTACAACAACCACGTTACATTACGGAAAGTGGTTATTTGTCTTCAATAATCGAAACACCAATTGTCACTTACAGATAGGTTAGGTTACTGAGGCTGTCAAAAACACCTGGTGGCAGAGTCTTCACGTTGTTGGAAGACAAATCTCTGTTGACCCAAACGGTGTAAAGTCAAACTTATGAGACTACAACATTGATAAACAGATGACCAGCGTAAGCCAACTGCTTATGTTGTTGTCTTATCACCACGTGTGACTACTACTAATTTGTCAATGAACAGTGTACAAGAGCTAAAAAATAAAATACTTTCCCCTTGCAAACACAAGCTGAGATGTCATCCTAACTGATATGAATTCGCGAACAATACTCCTGTATTGTCCAACAGGGGAGGTTATATGCTATCTATCAGGTTTGCCCACAAATAAAATCTGTCATTTTTCATCGCTTCACAAACATTTTCACAACGCCAAACGTTTGAGACCACATATACTCAGTCGCCCTTAAAGTAAAACCGTAAAACTTCTATATAACACATGTACAGAAATAGTTAACTTTCGGGGAGAATGTTTTATTTATCTATTTATTTTTTATTAGTATTTTTTTTTTTTGCACTAAGGAAAAATTGTGGTCCTAATGAAGCAATATCTCTGTTCCATATTGATTCTTTCTTACAAACAGGCTGGACAATTTTCTTAATTCCAAGTTTTGAGTGACACATTTCTTCAAAACGTAACACCATATGGTTCTGAACTGATGTTTTTAAAATCAAATGTTTCCCCTATACAAAAAAAAAATATTATGCTACTTACAGTTCATCCAGTTTTCTCAGATCTTTGAACAGTTTTTCGTCTAATGCCATGATATTGTTTTCATATAACCACCTAAGTTAAACAAACAGACAAAAATAAAATATCGCCAAATAAGTTCAAAAAACCTAGAGTAACCCTATATCATCGATCACACCAACTTCGGCGTGGCTTGCACATTGTTTACTAGCTCCCAAGAGACACATGTATGCAGCTTTGTCTTCAGTTACTTTTCCTTTTGTTTTTCGATAGACGTTGAGGCGTCCGTTACTGCGCTGATCTTAAATCAAACTATTTTAAAATAACGACCAGCTCGTCCCATTTCCCTGAAATGAGTCTTCGACTACTTATAAACAGACACTATTTAGTCTCATAGCTAGTAACTGCAATCAATATTAATGAGTATCAGATGTTGAGTTTAGAAATACGTGTCCATTGCCTAGTATGCTATGTGGGCAGCGGTTATACTATAATAAAGTACAGGCCATCCACTCACAGTTCATCTAAATCCTGTAATCCACGAAACAGATTGTCATTCAACACCGTTAAATTGTTGTTGTTCAAGCGCCTGTACCGACGACAAAAATATAGCAAAAGAAACGCTATGGGACGTAATTGTTATTTATTGACTAATTGGCAACACACTATGACAATAGCTGTTTCGACAAAGGTTGTCTAAAAAAGCGTAAAAGCGTACGCGATAAAGCCGAAAGGTAGTCTGGGAAGTACCCAATAGATTGCAACGAAAGCTCAGAATCCATAATGCCTCGACCGTACAGCAAAGCCTTAAGATGGTGGGCAGTATGGATTCTGAGCTTTCGTTGCAATCTATTGGGTATTTCCCAGGCTACCTTTCGGCATTATCGCGAACGCTTTGACGCTTTGTTTGGACCACCTTTGTGGAAACAGCTGTTTGTTCCAAAGAAGATTCCTTATGCTTCACAGCGCCACTTTTACATTAAGAACTGTAAAGTGCATAATGGTGTCACAAAGGTAAACAAAGTTTCCTCCACTTTTAAAAATTAGTTTTTAGATACAATCTAACGTTGTTCATTGCTAAAGGTTTACTTGTATATCAGCCATCCTCTACCATTGTCAGTTGTGAGAATTTAAAGACGAGAAGATTTCTACTTACAGCCGTATTAGTTGTGTGTTCTTGGTGAAGACATTTTTGGGCAGGTCTTGTAACTGGTTGTATTGTAGATACCTAAAAATGTGAATGCGGTTAGCGACATGGATGGAAGAAATGCAATCACGTGCACTGATGGGTATACAGAGTCAGGACACTATACCTTCCTAATACCAATCAAAGTCTTTGGTACTGTATAATTTCATGTGTGCCTTGGAATTAAACAGTACCAGACATTTCTTAATGGCCTCGAATGTCTTTAATTTACTCAATAAAATCATTAGTTTGGATTAGTAATCATAAGTTGTAATAAATAAATTAAAGTTAATAATAAAATTAAGTCTCAAGATTGAACTTGATAATCACAAACTAAACAAAAAATAACTGGAATAGAGCTATTTTCCGCAGTTCTAAGAACTTAAGTATCATTGCACATAGAAACACCAGTGTTAATTTTTGTGACCTTTTACGTGTGATTTTGTGAGATTTTGTGTCTTTGGCATTCTCATTGGCCTGTGCGTAAAATAATTGTTCTTGTAACAAATTTAGGTTTATCCATAACAGGCAGCAAACAACAGATGAAACCAGAAAGCATTTTCGTGTTCTCGGAACTGATTTTTTTTAATAAGGTACTTACAAGTACTTTAATTTCTTCAAGTTGTGAAACACACTCTCGTTCAACTGCGTCAGGTTGTTGTCGTCCAGAAGTCTGCGGTAATTACAAAGGGTTCAAATCAGATTAAATTTAAAACAATATTGCCATCTATCAGTGATAACGGGGTTATTTTACAAGCCACAAGTATTATTTGAATAGTAAGGAAAGGTAAATAAATTAAGAATCGAATGAGTCAGTGAGATAATGTGTTATTATAAATACACCTCTTCTTAAAGGAATATTTTAGGTGATGGGAAACTTTTAATAACATTATGTGGGAAAGAACTTCAGAGAGGAAGAAAAAGAAAACAGGGCACTTGGAGGATTTGACAATTACACCATTGACGGATAGAGGATGATGAAAATTCGCAACAAAATATTAAAATACGTATTTGTAATAGGTATTAGTCACCACCCTCCCCTCCGCTATTATGTTGTGTAGCTGAGTTAAATTTAGTTCAATCTAAAAAAGATTGGAATAAAACGTCAAGTAAAACATTGGCAGTTCAAGTTTTGTTTTAAATATATTTACATCGTTTTTAAAAAGCCACCATACTTTAAACTTCCCGAGGGAGCACGACAGTTCTCAGCTCTCTTTAATATAACCCCCCCACCCCCCTTTACCTCCTTCAATTTGTTCCGACATCCCTGACTACGCTGTCCTTCGCGCGAAAAGAAGCGCGTATTTATAAAGAAACACTACTGACACCACAAAAGCAAGCAGTTGTGGTACAGATGGTTTTTAAACCTCCTGCTACCCATTAGTCTCCTTCGCAGCCGCTCGGGCCGGAGTCACGCAACGCTCCCCGAGCGGCTGCGAAGGAGACTAGCTACCCATCTGTCTGTGACATCAAAGCGTTATTATATGTGCTACCGCGCTATGCAAATGTTTTTCATATATTTTTTTTCTTTGTTGTTTTGTATCGTTGTCACGTGCATGATAGAATGTAGCTCCTATTTCGTATGAATTCAGTTAGCGTCGTTGTAAATTTCGCATTTTTAGGCCCGGTTCAGACGCCGAACTTTTCATAAGCCGAACCTAATACCTCGAATTAAGTACATGAAAAGTTCGGCGTCTGAATCAGTTGAGAACGGTTGTTTCAATTTGGAACGACTCAGCCGTTCTTTTCGCCTGGCTTAGCCGGGAATTTCGGCTTTGGAACGGCTTTGATTCAGACATCGAACTTTTCATGAGACGAACCTAATGCATAAATTATTATAACGTATTTCAAATATAAAAGAAATAAAAAAAACCGCTGACGTTTAGATTGGTTTTGCTTTAAATAATTAATTAATTTCGGCTAATTAAGTTCGGTGTCGGAATCAAAAGGCGGGAATTTTCGTGATTTGGGCCGACCTTAATTTGAATTAAGGATACTTCCTGGGTTCGCGGGTGTCCTTTGGAAAAAAAATCGTACGCGCGCAAGTTTTTATAAACCTCTAACAAACTATATATCATTATAAAGCTTAATAAATGTAGTTTTCTATAAAAAATATAATTGAGCGATCTTTTCCTTTTTTAAGTGCCAGGAGCGAGTAGAACCTCGAATCGACCGATGGTCGTTCCATTGAATTAATCGATTATCGAACGCCGCGCGAAGAACGAAATCGCTGCACAGTGTTATTCACAAGGCATCAATCAACAAAAAGGTGTCAGGCTTTTTCGAAATTCTGATTGGTTATTTAGATATCCACGTCTAAAGTTTGAGTAGCAAAAAATATTTGAGTCGTGTTGCGTAAACAGTCGCCCCGGGAAAAATATTTTGAAATTCAAAATTCCCTGACACCTTTTTGTTTGCCATTATTCCTCGAATCTTCTGGCCAAATTTCACGACAATCCGTCAAAACCACATACCCTATTAATTCGTTCAAAGTCGACATACTCTGCCAAAATTCAAGTGCGAGTTTTTGCTCGATAAAGGTTTGCAAGAAAAACAAGCCTCCACAGGAGATTATGACACCTCATTAGGTGGCGAGCCAATCGAGCAACAGGACCCCATGGCGTCAACAACAATAGCACAGAATTTCGCGGAAAAAGTATCGCGTTGCAGACACGTTTTAGACTCCGCTGTTGTGATCGAGCGAGATGGGGAAAGTGGCGAAAGGAAAACGTAAAAATCAACCAGGAAAACGGGGAAAAACCAAGGCTAACGAAACCAGAAGCGCGTCAGCAGAGAGTTTGCCAAACTGTGCACTCCTCGGAGGAGTGCACTGATAACAGAGATGAAATCTATTGGGTGGGTTGTTCGTTTTGATTGCGTGTAATGTAATTTACGCTTCAACCCGGGCGCTTCAAGATAAAGTGATTATTCATTTCGTATCGAAGGAAATGTATAATGAAAGAAAATCGCATTTTTACTGTTATTTAGGTACGATGGTGATTTCTTCGTAAGAAATATTCAAGATAGCGTGGAGCGGAGCAAAAAGCAAGAGAAAGGGCCACGCAGAACGCGCTATCTCCAGTATTACACGTGGGCTGATACGCTTCTGTTGAGTTCTATTTCATCGGTCTAATTCTTGCTGATTTTATTCCAATGTTTCATTACAAACGCGCAGTAAAATGTTATTTGGTTTTATCTCGCTGCAGGAGAAAGAAATCGGCCCAGAGGATGCAGAATATGATATTTGATATTTTCACAGGACGCTTGCAAAGTTACCCTGTAGGACTTTTGCACGGCAATCGACCTCTGTGTACTTGATCCAATAACAGTGGATTAATTTGAAGGCCGCTGCTCCAGTTCTTCGTGATCAACTTCGACAGAACCTTCAACGTCGACTAGAGTTTCTTGGTCGAACCAAGAGCCTTTGTTGCTCTCTGCAAGATCACGTTTTCGGATGATCTTCTCTGAAACCTATCTTTCCCTTTTTCTTAGGCCCTGGCTTCTTCCGGGATTTTATCCACAGGCTCTTTTCGTTTTTTGATGACTTTTCCATGTGGGAAGCGCCGGCAAAGAATAGAAAATTCGAAGTGAGAAATTTTCTGCAGGCGAGATGTAAACAAAATATGCTTATTTCCGAAATACGAGCTCCCGGATGAAGCGTTTGCCGCGAAAATTCCTCTGGGGCGTCTCGCACTAAGGAGATTATGACACCTTTTTTATTTATTTACTTTTAGATGGAAATACGTTTTCCTAAATATCTCGCGCGCTTTTTAATATTTTTCAATTTTTTTTTTTCAGTAAATGTTAGATAAAATCCCCAAATTCTATTTGGTCGAAAAAAATGTTTTTTCCCTTTTTTACCCTATCGAACCCAGGAAGTACCCTTAAGTTCGGCTCATGAAACTGAGTTCGGCGTCTGAACTGGGCCTTAGTCTACCACGGTACTTGGCGTTGTAGCGTATCGTCGCAAAGCTTCTGTATTTGGCGTCGTATCCTTACGCTTTTGGACGTACTTGTATGAAGAATCACCGATAAGGTTCGTTTTTATTCTTATGTTTCATTTTATTTTGTATCGTTCCTTACTATTATGGTATTTTTCTTTTAGAACTGTCACGCTGGGACGGGCTCGATTATCTTGTCTTGTATCTTGTGTCTTATGGCGTTACTCCAGTAAATAAAACTTTACGTGGTGAGCGCTTGTTGATTTAGCGGCTAAAGTATGATGAAGCAGATAACAGGCGCGACCACCAAAATACAAAAGAAAGATATAGGAGCGGTATTTCATACTACACCTCCACTAGGGTTATATCAAAATTTACTTAAAATGGAAAGTCCTCTGCATCATGATGACATATTTGTTCACGTTTCTTTCTCAGTGGTTTATATTTCCACGCGGGATCCGTGCATCTGCTTATATTTGTTTTGTTTTTTTTTGAAGTATGATAATGCCATATTTTAATCCCGGCCGAGCAAAACCGTTTTGCAGTCGGTGAGATAACCTGTAAATAGGCTCCCAAGTGGGATATAGGGCGAAGAGAAAAATGGAGCTTGGTCTTGGTTGCCCCAGACCGGTGCGAGTCCCAGGGTTTTTGGCTTTGATTTACCAGCAGCTGCGAATTAAAACTGGACACAGTAGCAGCCCTTATCTTGTTTAATATTGTGATGTAGAGGTGGCCTCTCCTATAAGCTTGGTGGTTTCCTGAGGTCTCCTCGCCTAACAACCTGCGGTATATTTTTAATAATTTGTTATACACATAAAGGCAAATAAATGATGATGATGATGATGATGATGATGATGATGATGGTGATGATGATAACTGCTTCGCAAACGTCATTGCAAGAACACTGACGGGTGATTTGATACCAGCGTTATCAAACTCTATTTTTCATTTAATTTTGGTGTTGGGTACGCATTACCTAGATGTAAATTGATTAATAACTGAGAAATAGTTAAATTTGGCAGCGGCAATTTTTAAGAGGCTAATTCTTAGGAGCAGAATTTCATTGGTTTATTTTTAATGGATTTAGAAACAGTGAAGCATTACTACCATTACTACCATGGTCATTTAGTATGTTTCAACAAGTACTAATTTTTTTGTTAAAATAGCAATGTGAGTGAATTCCAATTGTCTGCAAAATTGGAATTTAGTAATGAGAAGATGAGCAGTGGATGAGCAGTTCCCTCTTGTTTTATCTTGCTCGCAATATTTTCTTCGCCTTTGTTATCCGGGCGCATCGCAATTTTCTTTGCACCTATCCCCACAAACAGGCGATGAGATGTATTTATTACGATCAAAAATTTAACTTTGTAAATAGTCTGAAAATTGGGTAACTTTTCCAAGGAGAGTTTTCGTGGTGAATATGATATCTTTTGGTCTCCCAAACTCCATTATAAATAAAGAAATAATAGGAATTAATCAAAAACAGTCTGCCAGTATTGTAAACTCCAAGGAGCAGTAACATCCAGCCGGATATGTCAATGCCCATTTTCTCACTGAACCAAGTGTACCTCTTTACAATGATACCCAGGTGTAATGAATGCGTGGCTGTGCACCTGGTTAACCTGTTCTGTGAAAGCTTTAACCAGTCACCGTTTACAACTCGAAGTATAACTTGGCTACTGGAAAAGTCTGTGAGTACTTTTTCAAATGACCCCCCTCCCCCCCTCATTTGGCTTAGTATCACAGTAAATTATTGCTGGTTGCATGCCATTGGTGTTGCTCTTGCTGATTATATGCCAACTGCATTTTATAGTGTTGAACGCCAAAGCAGTTCAGCAAAATGTTCGGATGAGTTCTTGAATTTTTCATCTATTATGATTTTGATACGGTGTTTTCCAATTGGAATTTGTCTGCCAGAGATGTTTTATTTAACTTTTCTTTTGTTGTAGTCATCCTTTCCTTTCATGTCTTTTGCTTTGGCATTTAGGTCTTGTCAAGGAAAGTGGGACTACCAGTTTCAAATATTATTTTGGCGAGCAATGTTTTTGCAAGGTCCATAGAAGCTTGTGTTAGTAGTGATCTCATTATAATTGCCCTCGTTAGGTTACCTGTGCAAGAAGTCCCTAATTTGTAAATAAAGGGTTCCCGAATGTTACATCCAACAAGAAGCATGAGATAAAAGTTTGTATTCTAGAGTTAGATAATCTGATATTTTTATCCTCGATCATGAGCGCCGGTATCGAAATTCAACAGGTTATGGTCCCATTAGAGAACATCTTTCAGGATTTGGAAGGCTTCTTCTCGATAGAGATGAACGTAAATATGAACGGTCGGAAGTTAAATTTTCTTGGACACATGCGATTGCTTATACTGAAAGACACCATGTAAGCAGAGACCGAGGAAGGCCTTAGTGCAACTTAGAACGGAGAAGCTTTCGCCAAACTGATTCAGTTTCTCGATGATAAAAGTCTTTCCCTCGTCATGGGATATGCTGTAGACGATGGAGGAAAAACGTTGAATCGAAGATGTTAAGAGCCCATTATGCTGGTACGGGCAAGCCAAGAGTCATCGCATTGTATGCTGAACTGACGTCGCTAGTAAAGGCAAATGAATCTGTGACTGACTATGTTATAACAACAGAGACTGCTGCTCGGCAGTCCTTAGAAGCGCAGGAGAAACCGCGACTGGTGGTCTTCTTATAGCCATGGTATTGAAGCGTTTTCCAGATGATTACAAACCGTTTCTTGTTGTTATTACACAAAGCGAGAAACAGCAAACATTCAGTAAGTTCATAGTCGCATTACAAGGTTTCCAAGACACAGAAGGAGCTAAAACAGCCGCCGGAGATGACTCAATTATGAAGGCTACGAATAACCACACTAAGCCTAACCAAAATGCGAAGGAAACCAAGAATGGTATCACCCCTGTTACAAACGTGGCTAATCAGGTCATATTGAATGCTAGTGTAAGAGAAAAAAAGCTAAGACTGGACACTTGTGTAGCACTTGTCGTAGTAAGTCACACAGTGCAGAACGCGTCGTCGCATGGCGAAGAACAGAGTAGACATGTACAAGATGTGAAACTGCAGATGATTCACATGATGAAGTACTAGAATACTTCTCCCCATTTGAAACCAACACTCATGCAGGCGAAGCAAATTCAAGAAAACCTAACACATTGCCGGAAGAAGAAGGCACATCATTGCTGATGAATCCAAGTTAGCCAAGTTTGACAACACGTTCAAACCGGATAAACACTACATTGAACTAGCAAATGGATTACGATCAGACAATGTTGCGCTCAAGAGAGGAGCCGTGAAAATGACCAGCAAGGATTCAACTGGAACACACTTCACGGCGACTCTAATGAACGTTTTTTTACATTTTATCGTATCGATCCTCAAGATATCTTTTTTGTCCAAGCTGCAACCGAGAGGGGTGCTAGTGTTACTTTCTAGCCGGATTCTGCTGAACTGATCTAGAAGGACGTTACTAAATTTAACATTGAGAAACATGGTACATTGTATTATGTAAGCACATATGATGATTTGATTGATTCTGATTCTGCCAGCTACCACATGTGGTCTGAAGGACTGGCAAGAAATTCTGGGACACTGTAATTATGAGGACATTCTGAAATTAGGACATGCAGTAGATCGCATCTAGTTTAGTCAGAAAAACACCAGTAGACCTAGCGATTGCGAGGTTTGTGTACCAGGGAAACTGACGCACAGTAGAAATAGGAAACCTGGTGCGTGCCGACTGAATCATTGGAATAAATTAGTCTATGCTAACCTTGCTGGACCTGTTGATCCAGCCTCTAGAGAAGGTTATAGAGATTATTTAGCATTCACTGACGATTTCTGAAGAAATGAAGAAAGAATGAGAGTGACACCGTAGCTGCCACAGTGAGATTTCTAGCGGACTCGGCCCCATTTGGTAAGGTCAAATGCGTATGGTCTGACAACGGCGGGTAATTTACATCCGACACGAGTTCTAGTCTCTTCTCAGAAATAACCAGATAAGGCAGGATACTTCTGCGCCTTATTCCCCTGACCAAAATGAGGCTGCTGAGCGCCACTGGAGAACTCTGTTTGAGATGGGTAGATACAGAGCAGTTCAAGTAAAGAGTTTTGGACATATGCAGTCATGGCAGCTGCATACATGCAAAATAGGTGCTCTAACAATCGTCTGTAGTAAACACCCTATTCTGCTTTGACAGGCTGCAAGCCTAACTTGTGGGGTTTTTGGCTCTGAGTGCTATGCTTACAGGCGGAAGAAGCAGAAATTAGACCAAAGGAATTTTCGTCAGGTATGGCAAGGGGACCCCGTCTTACTTAGTGTATTTCGCAGATATTGGCAAAGTATTGAAATACATGCAAAAGTTCCTTATTTGTAAAAAGAAAGTTCCCGGATATTACATCCAGAAGATGGCATGGCGTGAAAGTTTGTATTCTAGTGCTGGACAATCCGATTGTTTTCTTCCATCATGAACTCCGAGCCACTGAGTACTGCCGCTCAGGAACAAAGTAAAATTAGATTTTACTGTCAGATTAGTAAAATATTGTTAATGGAACGTGGCTCGCGTGCGCTACTTGTTCTCACAAGCTACTCATGGCGGATCGCTTTCAGTGGAGCTACTGCGTAGTCATGCTTCCAAGGTCAGCGCAATCAATAGTTTCGTGGTAGCTTAGCTCACAACATTATGGTTTTGTCGTCCTTAGCTTACTGTAACATTTATTTGCATTGGTCGAAAGTATTAAGGCCTCATTCATAACTTGATAAGTACACGTGTAAACCCAAGCCGCTGTATAGTACAGCTTAAACTACTGGCTAAGTAAGCAGACACTGTCTAGCTATAAAATCCCAAGCAAACTGTTAAAGGTTCAATTCGTAGTTCTGTTGTACAGTGTAGTCAGTATTTGCTCTTAATTTGTCAAAAGTTCTTTCCCTCCTACCCTCCCATTGGGGATGGGCTATTTGCGTTCCTTGCTTTAATAAACTAGGGTCACTAGCGCGTGGTGCGCTTAAGTCTGCGCAGCGACTTCCCCCAAGCTTGTTCGCATCTTTGCTTTTGTTTATCGCATGCTAACCAATACTCTTGTCCGATCCAACACGTGCTGTCTGCCATTCAGCTCGTAGTGCTGGGGGGATAAGTGAGGTTGTTTTTGTGACGCAAACCGGAAGTCGC
Organism: Pavona decussata; assembly: GCF_977016875.1. Taxonomy (NCBI): domain Eukaryota; kingdom Metazoa; phylum Cnidaria; class Anthozoa; order Scleractinia; family Agariciidae; genus Pavona; species Pavona decussata. The sequence goes on along the minus strand of NW_028145873.1, from coordinate 12,471 downwards.
ATTGACTAACATACTGCAAGGCAGTGTTCCCCTCAATAACGCCATTTTGAGTCGTTATCTTTTTTGTTAAGTATTTCGCGCATTCCTTTAGTGCATATCGCTGTCGCGATACGTTCATCGGGAACAGTGACATTAAATATTTTAAAGAGGAATTCCCCCTTAAACAAGATAAGTTATGCGTAGAAAACATTTTGTAGCTAGAATGAATTTTCGAAAGCAAAACTGGCAGTAGTTCAGCGATCAGTCATTTCAGTTCCAAGTCTTTTCACACTGTATTGTATCCTGCTTGTTTTCATCACGTGTCCAGGGGTAAACAGAAAAAAAAAGATAATATTAAATATGTAAACTTTCACAAACGTCCATATGATTATGTGTTCAAATCTTGATATCGAAGACTTGTGGTAGTCACAGGCAAAAGACCGTTTCATTTTGCTTTTAAGAGCCTCATATTTCACAGTATTCTTTCAAGGACAAACTTCATTTTCTTCAGCTAAATAAGCCTCACTTACAGAGTATCCAGCTCAGGATTGTTGTCAAATATCCCAGGAGGCAATTCTCGTAGCTCGTTACCTTCCAACCATCTATACAAAACAAAAAGGACAAGGTTGCAGTAAGGTCCATAAACCTTAGTGTATTTGGAGTTGGAATATCTGATGAAGGATGGGAGTGTCTGAAAGAGTTGTTGCATCTGGCGCCTATCGAACCTGCTTTGCTTTTGCAAACAGTGCTGTAAGAGCTACTTTCTTTAAAAAAAAAAACATACAAGTAACTGATGGAATGAGAAATACACCTCGGAGATAATGTTTTGTACATTTAACTGTTCTAGTTCAGCAGCTTTTATGTAAAGTTAATTGTCGCATTGCTCCTATCGATATTAGAAGAACGTTAATTAAAAAGTGATAAACAACAGGCATAGGTGGTAATCTGAGCCTTTCTTTTCGTTCAACCTTTTTCTAATTAAGGACTATTCCATGTCATTTTTGTCCAATCAAGCCAGAGTTAATAAAAGGCAATGGTTATGAAGCCTGAAAAACTTCTTTGCTCTTTGTCTTTGTTAGCATTTTTGGGCTTGACCGTGCACAGACGAGAATAGATTTTAAAATGTGTTGGAGCAACTAACCAATAGAAACGTTCATGTTAAGATATTTAACTGTCGTGTAAACATTTAAACAAAGGATTGTGCACAGTCGCCGCCCTTTTAACATAAATTGTAGCACCATTGTTCTCATGGCAATGTTTCATAACCAGTCCGTCAATTACCTTTCATTAAGCAAGAGTTTTTCATTGAGCTTGGGTGTCTATTGTTTGTCATTCGCCGCCACATTATTAGTACCGTAAAGTAAAAACCTCTGAAGATGTCCTGATCGTTACATTGGGGAAAAAGGTTACGCATTGTTAAAAATGCATTATATTTTTGATGTTTATATTTTGTTAATTTTGGAAAGTTAGGACTATAAACGTGGCGTAAATTTGGTTTTGCATGCCTCGCCAGGAGTTGAGAAATGTATTTTCGTCGTTTGTTTGTTTGTCTTTTTGTTAATCATGACCAAAATTTACCCTTGAAACGAAACCCTGCCCAAAGGTTTTCTAGAAAATTCTCGGGATCATAATAAAAAAAAAACACAACAAAATTAGGAAGAAAGACATCGAATAATAAAAACCAAAGAGTAGTAGTTAAATCAGAAAGACTTGTTCGTTTTTTTTGACGCTGATTAGGCATCTTATTGATGGTACTGTCTCCGTCCCGCTTGTGTTCATAAGAATTAATTTTCTGTAATGTAGGAAGAGCCTCACTTACAGAGTCGTCAAATTGGTATTGTTGTCAAACATTCCTCGCGACAAGTTCCTCAATTCGTTGTTAGACAAGAACCTGTCAAAAATATGTATTTCAGTCTGAGCAGGGAAAATATGTTGCTTTTTTATTTATTGTGTTTAGCTAAAGAAGAATTACTAAGAACATCCACTTAACAAAAATTTTCTGATCATAAGCATCTACAGTCAAAATACCTAAGTTTGTTTCAGATTAACGGTTTTGAGTTACAATCAGCCATGATACCGATTGTTTCAAGGCTCTTATTATTGTCAATGAAAAAAAGGAAAAAAAATCTGTTAAACTCATTGCAAAAAACGCAAGTTTATACACTTTGAATTAGATAAGAAATCTTTGAAGGTTTACTTACAGACCCCACAGGTCGGCTTTATCATCAAGGTATTCTGGAGGCACATTCCCTTCACCATATCGCCTCACTAAATAGTCATATAAGTCGTCCCCAGGACGTAAGCTATCAAGATATAATCGGAAGACGATCAGTGCGGTTGTTGCTAATTATTAATATTAGCAATTATTCAGGGATCATTTTAAAGATAAAAGGGTATTTTCACTTACAGCCGTCCCAGGTCAGTGTTATTACCAAAAACACCTGCAGGCAAGTCCACTAGCTGGTTGTTATTCAAGTTCCTATCATAGATATAATCTTAAATTGAATGCAGTTGTTTCCAAGTGTAAATTTTCTAAACAGATGCCATCAGCTTTTCTTTTTAGATTAGTTGTCTGCTTTTTTTGACAGTAGCAAATGAATAGAATTAAATAATAAAAATAAAGTAACGTTTCTCATAAGTAACTTTACGAATATCGTTTCTTTCTGATGAAGAACATTGTTTGTTTCGCAAAAAAGCAAAATTTTGAACTTCCTGTGTTTTCTCAGTTAACACAGTCTTTTGATCTTTTATTTTTATATTCTTCTTATTTCTTTAGCCATAAACTGGAGCAACAACGTTAAACAGCCAGAATAGTATCAAATGCCAGTTGTTGTTGTTTTTTTTTTATTTATTGCATGACTAGTCATTTTGTAACAACGCACCTGTTATTCAGAGAAGAAAATAATAATAATAATAATAATAATAATAATAATAATAATAATAATAATAATAATAAATTACTCACAGGCTTCTCAGCTGGATATTGCGGTCAAAAATACCCGAAGGCAAGGTCCTCAGTTCATTGTCACCCAAGTTTCTAAACACAAACAAATTAAGCTTCTAACCAATACAACTGATTGATACTATGAAACGGCTTCCTAAATAACCGATAACCTTTATTTGGCACGAAAACATAATTGTGGTCATTTTATGTTCCGAGAACTGAAACAGCTTTCCAGAGTGAGGCTCGAAGAAAACTGACTACGAGGTTCAAGAGAAACACATGATGTCCGGGGACTAATATCCGTGCAGGTTCTTAAAGCGAAATAAAATTAATTTGCTAATTGTCTTTAAAACCTGATTATTTTCAATGACAGCATTCACAGGATCCTTACTGTCAGACCGGGTAGGTTGTTTGTCTTTTAATATTTTCCACCACAGTAACCACAAGCTTGTCGTTTTCCTCGTCTGTGTCAACTGGAATTGAAAACCCCCCACCATCACGAAATTTTTAACAAAATTTTTCCATGAAATTGACGCAACTGAACTGATTTATAAAGTGTTAAATTATCTCTTGGGAAATTTTGCAAATATGTCATTTACAAAGTAACATACCCTTAAACTGTTTTCCCAGTTTGCTATTTGTCAATCTCTTTTGGGTTATTATGTACCAGTCAAATGGAAGCTTCAACATTCCACCCAGGCAATGCCCCCGAGCATTTAAATTTTTTGAAAATTAGTGTTCAAATTTCCCCCCTCTCCAGTCCAAATAGCTGTTCAAATACCCCACCACGGGGAAATAAGCCATATAGAGGATATTACATGGCCGCGCGAAGATACGAAATTTTTCTTCGAGTGTTAAAAAAATATTTCACTCGTTCGCTGCGCTCATTCGTGAAATATTTTTCAACATGAGAAGAGAAATTTCGTATCTCTAAGCGACCATGTAATTTTCTTTTTACAACATAAAATCCTCACAATACAACAAAATATGCTTTCTTCTTTATTTCAAAAACTAAGGTTTGATATTGAGTACATAAGCTTACAGTCAGTTGTTTATTTGTGTCAATCCTAAACCAGGCCGAGTTATGTCGATACAAAGTAAGACTTACTTTAAGCGAAAAGGCCACAAACAAAATATATATAAATAGAAAACGTATAAACAGGTAGGTCCCTGGTATAGGTAATGGCATATTAAATATGGTTTGAAATTTGGCTTACAGTAACAAGTAAATCTGAACATATTGTTCTATTAAGCTTACTGCTTTCATCGCTGCTTTCAAATACCCTCACACAACTCGACGTCGTACGCAGTTTTCTTCTTTGTATTCGTATTTTCTTGTTCTTCTACGAATTCGATCAGTTTCTTATCTGTGATCTCGACAAATCTGCTTATGCTTGTCTCCATTTTAGAAGAAACTTAACTTCGACTCGCGAAAAGACTAACTCAAAAACTCCCAAAAGACCAAACGACAGCCAAACGGCGGAAAATCCTTCGGAAAACCACCAGTGCTTGACAGCACACGAAAATACTGCGAGCTGATTGGTCAAAAATGGTCTGACACAAGTGTTGATAAAAATGATATCGCCACTGGCGGGATAGCGATTTATCGATTTCGTAACACTTGATAAACCACTTAATTTTATATAATAATCGATATCTATTTTATATAGTTTTATGCGATATACAATATTGTACATGGAGATCAAAATTTCTCAGTTCTACAGTAAATAATAACCGAGGGCGCCTCCAGTGTTTTATTGCACGTGGTGACTCAAGTTTCACATGCACATGGATGAATTTTGAATCAGAAACGCCTTCAGTTCTCGAACCAAAGTTTAAATTAACAGCAAATGATTCGCATCCGATGTAGTAAGAACTGAGAAAACACTGTGAGCATACCTGAAATACGAACACGATATGCCAAACATCGTAGACTAAACCCAGATTATTTAAGCCTTTATTATCAATTGTATCTTGTGCCCAGCGGCGCCGCATGAAGCCACAACCCTTCCCTTAAACAGGAAGTTCCGAGGTAAAAGGGGCCTGGCCAGACCATTCTCACCTTCAGTTGTCAATCAACCATCAGAGCGTAAACAACTAACAAACAACATGTGCCTTTTTCATCGGCTTTTACCCGTAAAATTGGCTTAGTTTTTAGAATAACCCTTGTGAGACAAATAAGAACTTGATATCTTACATTGCTGTGGTGATATTATAAAATTTTGAGGCATATTTTTCAGTGGACGCTTGAGTCAACAACTTGCCACGACTGAACAGTGCCTAAATTTGCATCTCTCGCCCGCAAAGGTGTGAAATGAAGGAGGGGCTTGCCCTTTTAGAGCGGAATTTCTTGTTTAAAAATCAGACAAAATTGACATGTCGACCTCCGCCATAACTTGTGGGGGGGCCCACTAACTTATCATGCTTTGTGCACGCACTTAGGCACGTCACATGACATCAAGGCTAGGGTTCAAATTCCCCACCCCTTATGCATGAGGATCAAATTTCCCATCCCCCGGGAAGGCAAAGGGGTCAAATGCCCGGGGTATGCCCGGGGGGGGATGTTGAAGCTTCGATTTGACAGGTACATCAGCGATAGTTCTAGGTACTCACATCACAGCCAGGTCTGCGTTATGATCGAAAATTCCTTCAGGGAACGACTTTAAATCGTTGTTATTTAACTTCCTACCAAACAAAAATCAGCATGAGACCATTGCATTACTTCTCTGTAACAAGAAGCTAAACTGCGGTAACAGATTCCTTCAGAATCCAGATCCACCCGACAGTTTTGAATAAACAAGGTTAAAAGGCGAGTGCAAGAATAGTAATCATTGCAGAACCAAGGTTTGGTTTTTAACAAATTTAATGAAGAAGATACAATATTTCAACTGTATTCCAGAGTCATAATCATGTCGTGTCACAAGGATGTTACACTAGCAGTGTTTATACCTAAGATAATTAGCATACGGTACACAATGAATAAAGTTATTAGAACAAGTCTAATTCTCTGGAGGCTTCAAGGCCTTCATTAATTAATTAATTGTAGACTTTAAGTTCTTTATGCAGAAAGCTTCGACAAAACCAAGCTGTGACCGATTGTCATTACGATCTATAATTTCACAGTTATTATGAACTGCCTGGTAAATACGGTCAAACAGACATCAATAGAACAATTGGTGGAATCAGGCAAGCCAAAAAAAAAAATAATAATTCTTTAAATCTATCACAATTAAAAAGTGTCTGAACATAGATTGTTCAGATCTGGTGGCATGTTCACCAAGCCGAAAAGCTAAGGAACGAGAACCTTTACGAGAACGTTTACATATGGTTACCTGGATATACTTGACTAGCAATTCTATATGGATGCAAACAAATGCGTATTCTTACAAAGCTACGCAAAACCTGAGTAAGACTTTAACCAGATGAGGGACAGGATGTTGTATTAATGAAGAAAGAAGATTACATCTCTTCACTTGAAAGTCTATTTGTCGACAAGTCTAAATGTTTACATAAGGAACCCACGATAACAAGATTCAACTCATTACAGAAACATCCCCACATCCTAAATAAGCAAGGGCAAATAAATTATGATCAAAAGAAGCAGACGAGACCAGCGACCGCACGAATTGGACGAGCTCATGGCTTTTCTAAGACACACAAACAGTACACCAATTTACCGAAGTTTCGCCCAATTATTGATACCACCAACACTTCTTATTCGTATATAGGTAAATTTCTTTCTGATTTTCTTGCTTCTTTAACTCGTAATCAGTATTCAGTCAAAGAATGTTTTTAGGTAGTTCAATGTATTAACAAAGTTCCTACTGAATATCATATCTTTTCATGTATGATATCATTATGACCGGCACAATTAAGTTCTATATACGGTATGTAGACGAGACACTTATTTTGCTGACGCGCTCTGACGTTAATCAAGTCCTTAACAAGCTTAATTCATTTTACAAGAATTTTTGCGGTTTACTGTAGATACTTTCCTTGATCATAAAGTGCATTTTCTAGACCTTCTAATCAATAAAAATTTGAACAACCCTTATAATTATAAGGAAACCCATACTGGTCAGTGCATTTCGGTTTTTAGCTTCACACCTTGGCGTTTAAAGACCGTTTGGTAAAAGCTTTGTTTTTTAGAGCGGCCACAATTTGTAGTAATTCTAAGCTTTTCCAGAACCAAGTCAAAAGGATCAACAAAGTTTTATCTTGGAATGGATTCCCTAATAGAGATCGCAAGTCCATTCATGATCGCCTTGACACGAACGGGGAACGCCCACGTGAAAGTCGAGTTGGAGAAAACAATCAAGCTAAAACAATCCGGATAAAATTACCATAACTTGGTCGCAGAGGTGAAACCCTGATTAACAAATTTATCAAGAAATTGAATAGTTTATTTAGCGAAAATGTTAAGTTTGTAACACTTTATTCTACTTCCAAGCTTTCTCATTGTTGTTCCAACAAGGATCCAGTTCCTTTTTCTCAGAAAGCTAACGTTATTTACAGATTAACATGTCCTGTGTGTGTGTAACATTATATTGGCATAACAGATCGTTCCTTAGCATTTCGGCTTCGCGAACATGCCACCAGATCTGAACAATCTATGTTCAGACACTTTTTTAATTGTGATAGATTTAAAGAATTATTATTTTTTTTTGGCTTGCCTGATTCCACCAATTGTTCTATTGATGTCACTTTTAATAACCATATTTACCAGGCAGTTCACAATAACTGTGAAATAAAAGATCTTACCGCGATCCTGGGGGATTTTTTTATTGCGCTGAGGCTTTTTATTTTGCGATAATGTCGTCTCAAAATGACGGTTTCTGATTGGCTCAAAAACTGTCATGTAAGCATGGCAGCACGGCACTTAATTAAATGGGTTCGGCGCGCACAGGTCAAAATGTGAATGAACATGCGACTAGGGTCTGTCGGATTATGCGTCACCCGTGAAAGCAAGGTATCATGCTCAAAATTATGCTCGGCTGGAGGTATAATGCTCAAATTATGCCGGACTAAAATGACACTTCCACCCCACCCCCCATAGGACCGTACCTATTATTAAACATTCCTAGTCTTTCTGAATTATCTGATTCTGCCATGATGCAAATCCACGTGCACTGTACAAGCTTGGAAGCCTGGCATAAAGAGGTAACCAGGCCTTCGATTATACCAAAATTCACTGGGTACGAGTCTAAGGTATCCAGTTCCTAAAATATTCCCTTTTTTTCAACTTTGTGCATTCTAACTGGAGTTGCTGGCAAAATTTGCATACACTTTTTACAGTTTTCAGAAACAACAGCATTATGCTGCAAAATACATTAGTGTTATGCCAGCATTATGCCTGATGCTCCAGATATAGTATTATGCTCAAAATTATGCTAGCATAATCTGACAGGCCGTACATGCGACGTTGGATGGTGTTGTTTATTTCTCCTCATTTGAGTTTACAAAGCTTCTGACACTCAGTTCAAGGAACACTAATAATATTTTTTTGTGGTGAATATGTACCATATACAGCGGATACAACTTTTTTTCTTGAAAGTAAGCGTTAAACAGTGATTATATTAAAATTCGATGAAGAGAAATTTACATAAAATACTTTTCTTGAGTGTGAAAAAGGCCACAGTAAATAACAATGAGCTTAAATTCCAATAAATTATGGCATTTTCAAAGCAAAAGGATCTGATTTATTTGGACTACTCCCCTTTTCAGACGCTTTGAGATGATTTCGCTTTGCTCAAAGATTTTTTTTGTAGTTATTTAAATTAGTACCATCGCCAATGAATGTCGAAATTTTCACCTCCGCGCCTCTCCAGAAAATACCTTCTCAAGCCTTTTCGGTAGGCTGTCAACGTTGCTGGCTCATATTCTTCGCCAAAAAATTATTTTCTGGTTTCTCTTATCTCTAGAAAAAAGTGCTTCAAGAGCTCTGCTGCGTTGTCTTTCATGGTTCAGGTTTGTCAATTTGATCTTCTTGTCGTGGCTAGCGTAAGCGCCGAACGGCAGACTCGATTACTTTTACAGTATTCTTCGCCGCTTGGTTTATTTTAAATTTTTAAATCTCCCAACATCTAAGCTAGGATAATAATGTTCTATTTTCGTCTTTGGGCACTAGCATGGTTGCGTTTTTATTCTTCCTACTGGTTGTGGTGTTTTCATGTTGTTGTTTATCTCGCAGCAGTAACAAATTTTCAATAAAATTTGCTGGCAAAATGTTCAAACCTACTAGCTTGTCTATTTTTATCAATGGTAGGTACTTTATGGACTATAAATTTTCGCACTTTCTTTGTTTTGACGTAAAAATCAAAGCCAAAAATTCAAACAACCCGCCCCGAGAAAAAAAAAACATACAGTTTGACTGAAGTAAGAATTCCTCTTTCAATCAGCGCACGATTTGTACTTTATCCGTTACACTCTCCAACAAAATGCTTGTATCGCGATAAAAAAAACTAAATTCGATTTTTAGACAGCATTACAGCTTTATAATTACGGTGCTGGGAGGAAATATATACCGTATTGGGCTCCCCCGCTTCGCGGCTCCAACCAATACAGAATATATTTTCTCCCAACTAGCCGTCATTATAAAGCCGTAATGTCGTCTCAAAAGCGAATTTAGTTTATAGCGATGACAATCGGTCACAGCTTGGTTTTCTAGAAGCCTTCTACATAAAGAACTTGAAGCCTACAATTAATGAAGGCCTTCAAGCCTCCATAGAATTAGACTTGTTCTAATAACTTTATTCATTGTGTACCATATGCTAATTATCTTACCGTAGGTACAAATACAACATCCTTGTGACACAGCATGATTATGACTCTGGAATACAGTTGCAGCATTGTATCTTCTTCATTAAAACTTACATAAACCAAAACTTGGTTCTGCAATGATTTGTATTCTCGGAGTCGCCTTTTTCCTAGATTCCGTCAGGTTCCAGTATTTTTTTTTTTTTTGCTCGAGTAGCTGAAGTAGCAAATATGGTTTTCTGACAAGTTCGAAAACATGTACCCGTAATATTTAGCCGGGCATCGCCCTCTTTTTACCGCCGTCGACTCGGTTTTAAATTTAATGTCGGTCGGTCGGTGAGAATAAAAAAATATATAAAATAATAATAATAATAATAATAATAATAATAATAATAATAATAATAATAATAATAATAATAATAATAATAGTAATAGGAAAAAGTAATGGTAGTCTAAAAGCAGGAGAAGATGGATGGATGTTGTGGTCAGCAGCCAAACGATGTAATGAAAACGAACGAAAATTCCGGTAAAACCGAAGGTGACAACACTCTGAAAAGGTAAAGCATTGTCATATATTGAAGAAACTCCTCCGCTAAATGCTGATCTCTTTGAACTTATCAGAGAAAACCAAACTATGAGTTCCTTTTCACTAAAAATTTATACTTACGTTTTCGCATTTTTCATGGTTTTTAAAGACAATTCGGCGCGTATACATTACATTTTTTAGTTATCATTCGAAGGAAAACTTAACGACCCCACGTAAGTATTCACGGGTAGTAAAAGGTTGCTAAATCCGAAACTAAGTAGCGAGTGGTGATACTTTTAGTATTTACGGCCGGTAAAATACGTTTTCAACTCCAAATTCAAATTAAATGCTAACTTGGGTGAACTCAGCTTCTGGGAAACGTGATAATAAAGATAATGACTTATTGCCATTTATTTCTGAAATTCACCTACACCTGGGTCGACTGACCGAACGACGGTAAACGGGGAATAAGAAAAGGGATAGCTTATAACCACCGAATGTTAAAGCTTTATGGCGCAAAATGGGAGATCTACCTTGTCTGTAAAAAAAAAAGACTCAAATTTAAGCTTCCTTTTAACGTCTTGCAACTGACACAGTAATGCAAAGGGCCAAAATTTATCTGGAATTTTGATTGTAGCATTGAAATGAAGTGAGATACAGTAAGGTCAAGAATTGTCAGCAAACAACAGTATTTTCACTTCTAATGGTTATTTTTTCCCTAATTTGTTCGTCGTAACCTCTGACTGAATCAGCTAGCGGGACTCATAGGATGTATAAGTCACAAAACATTACCATTCGTGGTCACGTAAGCAGCTTTGAAGATCTACCATAATGGATTTATTTTCTGTGTTCGATTCGTGGAGCACATTTTGGCGCAATGGAGAAAGTGGTCAGATTGGTTTGGATTCTTGCCGTGTCCGATACGGTTGGGCCGCTGTTTACTGTCTATGCGGTTTTGAAAATTAGAATTTTAAAAACTGCAAAAGCCGTGAACGAAGATCCTGCTTGCTTGTACGTTGGATCTCACAGGAGATCTAATCAGCCAAACTTGAAAAATAGACGATGAGAAGTCCAAAGACTACTGCAAAGCTGACACAACGTAATATATTTTAAAACAATATTTCGGCTGGCCAAACCAGCCTTCTTCAGGTTTAGATGTTACTAAATTTTATAAATGAAATTACAATATATATCATGGAGGATGTTGCAATACATGGGAGCAGCGGAAATGACGTTTACAAGGTGGTACCAAAGGATGAGGAAATAAGTAAAATAAAATAAAATAAAATAAAAAAATTACAATTCATCACGTCTATTCAAACCGTGGGGTTCCAAGGTCCCCGCTAAATCTATAAGAAAAGATTCTCTGGCTTTTCTGATTGAATCACGTGAGGAGTGGATAACTTCAAGTGGTATTAGTTGCATGTCAGTGTGGCAGTGGTTAGGGTGAGAAAGAAAATGTTCAGAAACAGTGGTTGGTTTGGATGACATGTTAGTTTTGTCAACTGTGCGTCTATGTTCGTTGAATCTGTCTTTGAGACGTCGCTTAGTTTCACCTATGTATTGTAAATGGCAGCGTTTACATTGTACCATGTAGATTAAATTTTTGGTGTTACAGGTTATGTGTGAAGTGATGTTACGGGTTTCGCCTGTTGAAGAAAATGTGTAATGTTTAAGACCGTTAGTAATGTAAGGACAAGTGGCGCAATTTTGTCCACAGCGGAAAGATCCTGGTGGTGAATTAGTGCTGTTAGGAGCGGTGACAGTCGGTAGCTGTGCTTTAACTAAAATGTCGCGAAGGTTGGAAGTGCGTCTGTAAGCGACGATAGGTGGGTGTTTAAAAACGTTCCTGCAACGGTCGGAGGAAAGTAATATGTTAAAATGTTTGCGTAATATATTAGAGAGGTGAGGAAGTGCTGGGTTATATGTAACGACAAAAGGTATGCGGTTAATAGAGTCGTTACGGTTAGTTTGCAGAGCGTCAGTGCGAGAAATATTAGCAGCTCGTAGGAATTGTGAATCCAGGAAGGTGTTATGATATCCTCGTGCGAGGAGATAAGCTTTTAATTCATTAATGCGGATTTGAAATGTAGCGTTAGTAGAACAGATACGGCGGATGCGAAGAGCTAAGCTAAATGGAATAGATGCTTTAGTATGTTGACTTTTGTCGTTACATATAACCCAGCACTTCCTCACCTCTCTAATATATTACGCAAACATTTTAACATATTACTTTCCTCCGACCGTTGCAGGGACGTTTTTAAAC